>NW_012148952.1:5152740-5234278 GCF_000956105.1 Propithecus coquereli
AGAGTGCCCTGACGTCAGCCTAGCTCACAGCAACCTCAAACTCCTGGGCTCAAGTGATCCTCCTGCCTCAGCCTCCCAAGTAGCTGGGACTACAGGCACACGCCACCATGCCCGGCTAATTTTTTCTATTTTTAGTAAAGACGGGGTCTCGCTCTTGCTCAGGCTGGTCTCGAACTCCTGAGCTCAAGCGATTCTCCCGCCTACGCCTCCCAGAGTGCTAGCAGAAGTCAGTTTCATACCACATATCTCCAAAGCATTTAGAGGACGAAACTAAAATAAGAAGTAAAAAGAGTTTAAAAGATAGCACTTTTCTAAAACAGATTGTGGTGATTATCTTTTCCCTGAGCAAACATTGTATCGTAGAGCATGAAACACCTGCTCTACCTTTTTCGGCTTACATGCTAAGTCCACAGGCTATGTTAATGGTCCTATAGATACACAATATGTACTGTGTATATAAATAATAGCTACCCTAATGGTTGCTCGGTATATACCAGGCCAAGGGCTTTGACTACAGGGCTGACTTATTCCTCACAACAAGCGCATAAGATAAAGATCACTAACCCATTCTACAGCTAAGGACATTGAGGCTCAGAGAAGAAAGCGACTTTCCCAAAGCCACAGAGTGATAAAGCCGCAGAGATGGAGCTCTGACCCAGGGCTGTCTGTCTCCAAAGGCCTTTTTCTGAATACAGTAGAAGAAGGAAGGCCTTCTGAATTTTATAATCAGCTTTTAAAATTTTCCTTCAGAGTCCCTGGGGCAGTTATCAGGAAAATAGGAAGCAGGAGGACTTCAAGGGCTGCTTGAAGCAAAATCACACCCTTTGCCCTGACAGCTCCAGCCGGGAGGGACCTGAAGGCAGGGGACTGTTAAGGCTGCAGTCGCATAACAAGCACGGAGGCTATCCTCCACTTCAAGTCTGACCGGCACGGTTGGGCTGGTTTTGGCTGCCGTAGCCCTTGTTATTAGAAGAAACTGTCCCCTCCTGCAATGGGAGAATGATGAGAGACCTGGGGCTGCGCTCCGCCTGGCTCTCAAGGCGCAGAGGACGCTCGAAGAGCTCCGCCCCGCCCCTGCATAGCCTGGGGCCTTCCACCAGCTCCGCTTCTCCATCCCCTCCGCCCCCTGGCTGCCTGTCACTCTGCTGCCCTCTGCGGTGGCCGCACAGGGATGCGGAACCTGGAAAACTGGGCAAACGCTCTATCCTACCCTGAACTGTGAATGGAGGAATAGTCAACTAGTTTAGACTTTCCTAACATTAGACTTCCCCAAACGTAACTGGTAGCATGGGACATTGCCCCGAACCTAGACAATCAATAAACGAGGCAATCAAAGCCTTAAAGGACTTTCTGAACTAAAGCAGGAGGACCAAGTAACACAGATTAAAGAAATAACACTCCACTCACCTAAGTCATTTTAGGATTAACCTGGTAAACCGGAAGCACTATTTATGGGAGGCAGGACGTCACAATAGCTAAGCATGTGACTATGGGGTCTGATGGTTGGGATTCTAATGGTGATTTCCACCACTTACTGGTTGACTTTGTACAAGCTCCTTTGCCCCTCTGTGCCTTAGTTTTCCCATCTATAAAATGGGTATAATAATAGAACTAGTTTAAAAAGTTGTTCTAAAAATTAAATATATGAATAAATACATTACATATATTACAGTGCCTCGACCATCATAAACACTGAAAAAGTGTTAATTAGTATTGTGATTATTATTTGGCCATTTTCATAATCACTGAAGGGTTGGCCTCTTTGTCCATAGAGCCAAAATGATTGTGAAGACCCAGAAAGTAAGTTGTTTTTCTTTGCAGAGGTCTGAAGGTGATGAGGTGAACAGGTGAACTTGTCAGGTATTACTGCATTACAAACCACCTCAAAATGCAGTGGCTTAAAACAACAGCTATTTATTATTTCCCAAGATGCTATGGTTTGATCAGGCAGTTCTAGCTCGTAGAGCATTGGCTAGGGCTCTGAGTTGGCTGGAACGTTTAAAATGGCATCACTGACATTCCAGCTGGGAGCTCAGCTGAGGACGTTGGCCAAGGTCCTCAGTTATTCTCCATGAGGTCTTTTCATGTGGCTTCTTGAGCTTACTCACAGCATGGCAGATGGTTCAAAGAAAGAACATTCTAAGATATTAAGGCCCAGCCTTGGAGAGGATATTCTATTAGTCAAAGCAGGTCATAGGCCAGTTTAGATTCAAAGGCAGTGAAAATAGACTACTTCCTGATGAGGGAGTGCCATAGTCACATTGCAAAAGAACATATTGAATGAAAGATATTGTTGCAGCCATATTTGGAAACACGATTTACCACAGCTAAGGGAATAGTGAGGAACTAGATTTTCTTAACAATGTGACTCAATTAGGAAGACCAATCTGAGCTTGGATCACAGAGTTACCTACCAAAATGAAGAAGTAAATGGAACTTGTTTATATATGACTCAAATACGGGTTATTTTTCAGAATATGGAAAATAGGTCTAAAATCATGTTCAGAAACATTAATGAAAATAGAAAAAGGACATTAGGTTAGAGAAGATAATTATGCATTTCTAAAAGTAAAAACTTTTCGTTAAAGAAAAGGTAAAAGATAAAATCACATACTCCTTGCTAGTGACAATGGTGAACTTATAGTGAAAAACTGAAGGGTATTATGTTAAAGCGAGCAAAGCACAAAACAATACAAGGGAATCTGAATAATGAATAGGAGGAGTCAGACAACAAGGGGCCCAGGAGATTCTTATAATTGCTATCACTGAGATTTTGATTTTTTCCCCACCTCCTCACCCACATACAATTTTTTAAAAATGTGATATACTTTACATTTGCCTTGTATTTTACATTACAATTTATTGGGGGGTGGTTAAAGGCCTTTATAGAATTTCTGGATATGGCTGTAGTCATATACGGATTTACAAAATAAGATTAGGGAATAATCTCACCAAATAAATTATTTACCTTGAAACTTCCAGTTCCCCGCAATTGTAGAAAGTCTGGTCTTTGAGATAAGTTAGAGATGGATAATGTTAAAAAGGAAAAAGTAGAAAGACTTTGGTAGATTTTTGAATGTCAGAGAGAAGAGAAAGCAATAAGAAATGGCACCAAAATTTGTGGGCCTAGATGAAAAATGAATTCTTATGTTTTGTAGAGTGATTAAGATGGTCAGTGGAAGGAAAAGAGAATTGCGTATTGCAGAGGAGGATTACAAAAACAACAAGTTTGGGACTAAGAGACTATTTTAAGGGAAAGAAGCAGCCATCCAGCACTTTCATAATATCCTGGTGTCCCTGGCTTACTTCTATTTGGGAGAGGGGCCCCACTCATTCTCATTTTATGAGACTATAACTTTTTATTATTCATTTTACTGTTTGTCGTTTATTGAGTTGTTTCTACCCAGTGTGTTTACAACTCACATAAAATACTGAAGACAATCAAATATACAGAAACAGGGCTGGGAAATGCAACTTGCCCAGTGAAAATGTCATTAGTATCTAGTGGCAGCTGCATACTGTAAAACGATTGGAATAACCTCAGATAGAAGGCAGATGAAAAACAAGGGAAATGACTATCTAGATGCCTTGATAGAAAACTGTTTTTAATAGAAGGTGGTTTTAAATGGGCTGTCAGGGAAAGGGGATAAGTTGTCCAAGTGAGAAACCAGACAATCCATCAAGAAAAGAATGCAAAGAGGAGAAAAGGGTAAAGTTCTCATGGGAACAGGATATAAAATTGATGACAATAGGCCTCCATAGAGGATGAGGAGCAACATAACAATGTGTGCTATGTATTATTTGCATAAACTCCAAAGAACTTGGCACAATTTGCATTTTCCACAACACAATCATAAACCAGGAAATAAGAAAAAATAGAGTGAGTGTCAAGCAGTCAAAATAGGCACTGGAGTGTCCAACTTTACTCAAGGGAGTTCTCAGGTCCTCACTTTACAATAATTCCAATAAACTTGGCTGTTTTTTCAAACTCAACCATTTCAAATGAGATTTGGATTCAACATTTCCATGTTATGTACATTAACAGTATCTCACACTTGCTGAGCATTAACTATGCATCAAGCACTGTTCTAAATTCTATCTAGACAGCCTTATCACCATAGCAACCTAAGAGGTAGGGACTAGAATTATCCTCCTTTTACAGATGAGGAAACCGAAACACAGAGGGGTTTTTAAAAGTACCCCAAATCACATAGCTTGTAAGTGGTAGAGTCAGGATGTGAACCCAGGCTAGTCAGGTTCCTATATCCTTAACAATTAGGCTAGGGTAGGCCGGTGCATAAGAATCACCTAAAGGGCTTTCAAAACACAGATTGCTGGGCTTTATCCTCAGAGTTTCTGATTCAGTAGGTCTGGGACAGGGCAGAGACTCTACATTTCTAACAAGTAGTATATCGGTTTGCCTGGGCTGCCATAGCAAAGTACCACATACTGGGTGGCTTAAATGAAAGAAATTTATTTTCTCACAGTTCTGGAAGCTAGAAGTCTGCGATTAAGACGCTGACAGGGTTAGTTTCTTCCAAAGCTCTCTCCTTGGCTTGTAAATGGCTGTCTTCTCCCTATGTCTTCACGTGGTCTTCCTTCTGTGTGTGTCTGTGTCCTAATTTCTTCTTCTAAGGACATCAGCATATTGGATTAGGACCCACTCTAATCACCTCATTTTAACTTAATCTCCTCTGTTAAAACCTTATCTCCAAATGCAATCACATTCGGAGGTATGGGGGGTTAGGACTTCAACATGGGAATTGGGGAGGGGCAGGGTATATAATTCAGCCCATAATACCACACAATGCTAATGCTGATACTGTTGGTCCAGGGACCACAGTTTGAGAACCACTAAACCAAGCAATAGCAGGTGTCATGGACTGTCCTGGGTGTTTTATATATGTTTTCTCATTTCAATTATTATGTCATATAATCCTTACATGAGAAATATACCATTATCCTTATTTTCTTGAGAAAAGTAAGGAACAGAGATGTTAAATGACTTTCCTCAAATCACACAGCTACTGTCATGGACACTGTTGGCTGTCCGTTGAGCATCCGTTCTCTCCTTTCTCCTTCCTAACAGAATCTGATTTTATTTAGGTGTCCACCCCTCTCTCATGTATCCATGTTCTCCAGCAGAGGCAACACTCCCAACCCACCCACAAAATCCTGGGGCCCGATTGGCCTACTGATCCCATTGCCCCTACCAGTAACTGGTTCAAGCATAGGCGTGTGATCCAATTCTGGCCAATGAGATGTGAGGAATTTTGAAGAGAGGTTTCTATGTTTAAGACAGAAGCACAGGAAGGTTCAAGGTCTGTCTCCTTCCCTGATGTTGTCATGACTGGATACGATGCCTGAATTAGCTGCAACCATCTTGCTACCAACCTGAGGACGAAGCCTACAGAGCAAGGAAAGAACTGCTCGATCCTTGATGACATTGCTGGATAGCTGGATCAATCAAACCCAGACTCTCCCTTTTTCCACACTTCCTACTGTGTGAGCAACATAATCCTTCATTATTTAAAACAGTCTGAGTCAGGGTGTCTCTTCTTTGCTGCCAAAGGTATCCCATTGAATTCAGCTGGCATATAGGGGTGCTAAGATTCGAATTACATGCAAGTATGAGAGAAGTAACAACTAAATCCAGCATGACAGCAAGGCTGGAACCAGAATGAATTTGCAATACAAGAACTCAAAAAGCTTGGCAATTTGCAACAGGATAAATACTACACGATTACGTTTATACGTGATATCTAGAGTAGTCAAAATTGTGAAAACAGAAAGAATGGTGGTTGCCAGGAACTGGGGGAAGGGAGAAATGGAGAGCTGTTGTTCCATGGGTATAGAATTTCAGTTTCTCAGAAAAAGTTCTTGAGATCTGTTACACAACAATGTGAATATAGTTAACATTACTGAACTGTATACTTGAAAAAGGTTAAAAGCATAAATTTTATATTATGTGTTTTTTACCACAATTTTTTTAAAAAAGCTTGGCAAACTGGAGTTATTCAGGATAGACAAAGAACCCTACACACTCCAGAGCCCTTAAAGATGTTACTCTAGACAGAGAATACTGGCCTCCTTGTTCCTCCCACCTTAAAGCCTTTGCACTGGCTGTTCCTCTGCCTGGAATGCTTTTCCCCTAGACACGTACACGGGCACATCTCTCACAGCCTTCAAATCTTCAAATGTCACCTTTTCAATGAGGCCCTACCCTGACCACCATATTTAATATTGCAACCCACTCCACCTCCCTGCCTCCAGCACTCTCATTCCCCTTACCTTGCTCTACTTTTCCTTTCTTTTTTATTATCACTTTCTAAAATGTTATATAATTTATTTATTGTGTTTAATATTTATTATCTACCTCCATTCTCTGAAACATAAGATCCACAAGAACAGGAATCTTTATCCACTTTGTTCTCTGATGTATCCCAAATGTCTACACCTGGCACATAGTCAGCTCTCAATAAATAACTTGTTGAAAGAATGTATGAGGTTGGTATTCATTCTGGTAACTACAGTCATCAGCTATAGACCTGGTATACAGTGACATTATAAAATAAAACATGAAAAGCAACTTCTGTGCTAAGATGGCAGCTCTAATCTTGCTCCTTCCCCTAATCCCTCCAAAACTACAATCAGGAGGATGAGAGAACAGGAGAGGAGACAATAGCTCCAAAATGTGGGAAGCTAGAAAGTAGTAATCTACTTAGCAGATATAAAAAAGCTGAATCCTAAAGTACCCGTCAGGAAAGCTGAGAAACAACTTATTTTATATCATAGAAACCTCAAAAGACTGAGGAAAAGCAGCACCAAGTACTTCCGGAAATGAAGGTGGGGAGTGGGAGTTATAATAGGGACTATTTGGGGGAAAACTACATGAGAAGTGTGATCCCCGCATCCCTCCCTACTCTCTTGGCAAGAGTCCTCTCCTACTCTGTGGGTACTTTGACTTCGGGAACTGGGTACTATACCCAAACTAGGGGTATAGCACCAAAAGTAGGGGAATTTGGTGACCAAATACATATTGGATAAAAAATATTCCTAGAACACTAGCAGTCAAACCTTTATTCTTAAGGCTGGAGATCAGAAGAGTTGTTTTTTTTTTTTTCCTGAACAATCTGACCAGCCAAAGGGAAATATCTAAAGATCCTGACACCCATCAAAGGGCCCAACCAGATCATCATAGAGTAAAACTAAAAATTAACAAACCCCCCATGCAAATGCTCAGAGCTTCTAATTAGCTTTTTAGTCCCACCTTTGACATAAGCAGGCAATCAAGGATTCACCAGACAGCTGAGGTAAGTCTATAACATGGAAGATAGAGACCAAAAACAAACAAAAAATCAACTTGTAAGAAATGAGCTATGTAGAAAGAACATTTTAAGAATTTTTCTCAAAAAATAATTTTATTAATATGCTCAGTAAGATGAGAAGATTTTACATACATGTTAAAAGATTAGGATTCTATTCCTTTAAAGGACCACTCAAAGAGCAAAAAAGTGCTTTAGGAAGCTGTGAACATGATGAAAAAAATGAGAAACCTTCAATTGAAAGATTAGAAGATAAAGTTGAAGAAGTACCTTAAAAGCAGATCAAAAGGGTAATAAGATGGAAAATGGAGAGAAATGATACGAAAATTAGAAGACCAAAAAGGCCAATGCATGAATAATAAGAATTCAAGGAAGAAAGAAATGTCCAGATCAGAATTTTAGTTCAACTTTAAATTAACCCAGAGTGATCCAAAACCCAATATAAATTTAAAGAAAATTTAGACCCACAGGCTGTCATACATTATGAAATTCTAGAGCATTAGGAACAAAGAGAAGGGCCTCGTGAGCTTCTTTTTTCCAGGGGGTAAAAAGAATCACATACAAAGGATCGAGAATCACAATGGTGTTTCAGATCTCTTAACGGCAACACCTAGAATGGGTCCTGTGGGCCCATGGGCCTGCCCATAAGTCATTTTCCCAATACCTAAATGTATCATTTGGAATGGATGTATTGGTAGTCAGAAAAGCCCCACATTGATTCCTGTCAAGACTGGAACACACAAGACAACCAAGGCCAAGGTCAAGGCCTGACTGATTTCATGAGTAAAGCTGTAACAAGCCGCTTTTAGATTTAGACAGTTTATTACTTAGACAGTGAAAAGAAGAGTAAGTCAAAGGTTCCAGCTCCCTGTGATCCTTGTCCCACACACCAAAAAGGACAATACTGAAACAAAAGGGACCAGATATCTGCAACTTGAGTTGTGGGACACCCTGTTGCTAAAGAGCTACTTCTCAATGCCAACTACCCAGTTTTATATTCTGCAGCTCTACTGGGGAAGGAGGACAAGAAGTCCCATACCTCATCAGAACCTGGGAGGTGATGAGAAACTATCCCATGACAGCCTGCCAGGGAAACAGGGAAGTGAATGTGAGATGGCCTCCCTTCCTCTCATGTTCCAGGAAGATCACGAGGTCTTCTCCCAATATTCAGATAAGCTGCAGTTCAAGCTCTTGCCTATGTGGCTTATTTAGATACCTGCAAGGTGGTCAGGGTGACACAGCAGAGCTGGTCCCCTACAGTTTCTTGGCCTGTGGAATAGGGCCACCATACTGCAGAAAGCTAAGAGGAAAACCCTAAAATCCCCTTCCCAGCCCCCATCTAAGATAGTAAATCACAAATAACATCACATCCCCAGGGCAATGGCAGAATTTAGTGCAACCCATAAAGACCTGATGGTTGGTAGTCTCCATCATATTCCTATTGTCACCAGTATGATTCCTACAAAAATCAGATCCAGGAGGTGGACATTAGACTACTGCCAATTCAACCAAGTCATAGCATCAGTTAGTTGCAGCTGTGGTATCTTTACTAGAGCAGATTCATGGGACTTCAGGCATATGATACGTGGCCATTGATCTGGCAAACGCTTCTTTTCTATCGCTATCAAGAAGGAGGGCCAGAAGCAAGAGTATATATTACAGTCTCACTACAGGGCTATGATCTAAATAACAATAATCTATTAAGGAAAGAGAGCCAAAGGAAGAAGTGCATGGAGAGACCTCATGGAGAGATAGAAAGATAGGATCCCCACCATACCAAAGGAATAACAGATGCGATTTGCATTCAGATTTTAGAAAAGCCTAATTTGGGGAAATTCATCCACTGGACAACCAACACTATGCACTGCCTCTAACAATGCAACAGATTCAGGCAATCAGTGCAATTGTGTGGGGTTTGTTGTTGCTGCCATTGTGTTTATACCTCTCTTATCATTTAGATACCTAGCGGTACCCCACCCTGCCTTAGCAAGCCAATTTCATCCCTGTGTCCCAACAGAGCAATGGTTTGCAGAGAGGCCTCCTCTGACCCCAAGCAGCTACATCGCTGCTGGGAAGAGTGAGGTGGGAAAGTTCAAGAGAGGAAAACCAAGGCCTGTGCTTGGGTGGGTATTTTAGTAGTCATTGGTTAAAGCCGGGAGGAGTTGAAAGGGCTGGAAGGAGAATGGAGCAGAAGTTGAACAGCGCTGGAGTCCGACCACCCCACGGCGGCGTGGCAACCGGCACCCTGGGGGCCCAGCCCCTCAGAGTCAATCCGCGACTCTTTAACAAATTCTCCGGAATTCCCTCCAACTCCAGTAAAACTTCCGTAGGGGCGGGGCAGGAGGGGGAGGAGACTCGGTGAGCGGCCGCCGGCGCTCCGGGATCTCGAGATAGCCGTGGCTCTCGCGATCTTTCCGAAGCAGCCCCCTCCACACGGAGTCCGAGCGCGTGTGCTAGGTCCTGAGGTCCGGAGGGCCGGGAGGGCGGAGACTGTGCGGGAGGGAGAAAGCACCTTTGGCCTGCCCTACGGAAGCCTGCGAGGGAGGGTGGTGTCCACTGCCCAGTTCCGTGTCGTGATGCCCAGCGCCAACGGCGGCCGCAAGATTCAGGAGAAGCCGCGAGAGATCATGGACGCGGCGGAAGTGGGTTTCCTCTTTTCCCGGGCTTGGGAGGACAGACCCCTGGGCCGGCCAGCGCTGAGGGACGGAGGAGGGTGAGCTGGGGGCCCTGCCTTCGGGGTCCCTGCCTTTGGGATCCCCGTCGGCACTTTCCCTGCGGGCCGCGGGCCTGGCGTCCGGGCGGCCAGAGGCCCCACGGGGCCTCCAGGGCTATTGCCCTAGCAGCGGGGCCAGACCCACTCCGGACCGCATTTTTCACAGGGTCACCTGGGAGTTCTGGCCCACAATAAGCGTGTCTCCAGGGTAGGGTGGACGTGAAGCACCTACTTCCCCGGAAGTAGGAGCGGCGTGACCACTCTTGAGCTTCCCTGGGTTAAGCACGTTCTGCACGTAATGCACTCCGCCTCCCCCAGGAAAATTTGAATAACCGCCAGTAATTGATATGTACTCAGCCCTCGTGTTCCCAGTGTTTTGGCAGGTAAAGGCACTACTTAGCAAAACCGTCTGCCAGTATGTTTAATGATCGTTTGCTATGCGACAGAGCTTTAAAGAGTACATGTCAGTTTTCTTTTCTCCCTCTGAGTGACCCAGGGATGTAGGTAGTGATGGTTGCAGAGAATGCATTTGAAGTGAAGTGACCCAAAATCACGTGGGGTTATTCGTAACAGCCCGTGTTCCTTCAGTGCTTTTCAGAAATCAAAGTTTCAAACCACCCTACATGTTATGTGTGTTGTAATATTGAACCTCAATTCCTGCCTGGCTCCTGATTTTTCTGTTGAGAATTCTTAATTTGTGGTAAACTACTTAAGAAATAGATTGTCTTGGAATATCAAATGGAATAAGGGTTGTTGAAATAAGAATAGTACTAATTAGAATGGGTGACACTTTTTTTCGGTCTTCACACAATTTACCTGTTTATGCTGCCCTCAGGCTTCATTGTGTGACTGTATCTCTCTGGCTGGGGTTACCTTTGTCCTTAATGTGTATTTCTTTTATATATGTGGAAAAAAAATGTTCAGTAAGCACCTTAACATGTTTGGTTTATCTTGGTATGCACACAAAATGCAGTATCCTTCAGACCTAAAAGGATTTCAACAGGTAGCTGTAGAGTGACAGAAACGCATTGTTTCTTACAGATTTAAGTAACTTTGAAAAAAGTCTAAGAAACTATTTTTGTGTATTCTTGATCTGATTAATTACATAAACTAGCAGTGCACTCCTGCAGATAGCAGAGGTGTAGGTATAAGGTAAACAGTGTGGCAGAGTTATGTCATTTTATAGCTAAAGAGATCTGAAGGGATCATTTTAGAGATAAAGTAAGATTAAAATAAAAGGCCACATATCTATTTAATAAATATAGTCTGTTAATAGTCTGGACCTTAGGTCTCCTGTTTCCTGTTCCTAACTCTAAATCTGTAACAAGAGATTTGATATATTGTCAGTGTTGAACCCTTGTAACCTGGTATCCTAAAGCTAGTTTTTAGAAACAGGAAGCTGGTGGATTTTTTGATGATGTTTTACAAAAGGAAAGTTGTAGCTAGCTTTTACTCAACATCTCCGATTTCTAAAAACTGTGGACATCTGGTGCTCAGAAAGCTTACCCAAAACTTTGGTTCTCTTTGAACATATCTTCCTGTAATAGGAAGTTAATAAAACTGCGGTACTTCATCCTACTCCCTTCACAGAGGAAATATATATTCCTGCTTTGAAGTAGTTTCATCTCCTTTTTGAAGAAGGCAGTTAAGATGTGTTGTGCATGTGTGTAAATTTTATCTGAGAGTGCTATTAAGTATGGTATATCCATCTAGGAGTGGTGAGCTTAAAAACAAACTAACCAGAAACGGGGTGCTTTTCTTTTTTCCATGGAGTACATATGTAAATGAATGACACATTTCCACATTATAAAAATACTGACTTCTCTGAATTAATAAAATGATCCTGAAAGTTAAATTCATTTTTATATCATTATTTGTATTTATGTGTTTACTATGCTATTAGTCTTTACATAAAAAATCATGATGCAAAAACTTTTTTTATAGGATTATGCTAAAGAGAGATATGGAATATCTTCAATGATACAATCACAAGAAAAACCAGGTTAGTAGCTATATGATAATAAATAAAGCTTTGTTTCCTTTCTACTCTAGGAAAGCTCTTCGTAAAGTTTTAAAGGTTGGCATAACTAAAGACATAACTCTGAAGGCATAATTCTGAAAAACTTAAATGACATTAATAACCCTAGTAGATGCTATATAACCCTGTGTAAACATTGTCAGTTTAGGGTTCCTAATCTAGAAAAGGAAGAAAATACTTTAAATGAGTACTGTAGGTTAAATGGCATATTTTAAATGGTAAATTACATTTTAAAAATATTCCTAAATATATTCCTTACCACTTAGGTAAGATTTAACTGTGGTATAGGAGATAAAAGAAGAGTGGCTAATAACTGCCTTCATCACATGGAGCCTTCTTGCATGCTTTAATGAAACTACCTCCTATGCTCAACCTTCCTCCCGCCACCTTCTCTGACTGTTTTGGCTATTACTTATTAAACAAATATTCTGCTTGACTCTGCAAACATTCATTTTCTCATTTAATACTTAAAAACTCAAAGGAACCAAAGTTGAAAGTTAAGAAACTTGCCTCACACAGCCAGAATCTGCCAGATACGGGATTAGAACTAAGGCCATCTGACCCTAGAGCCCATGGGTTTTTCCATCTTCTTTGTTCCCTTGGCAGTACTGTGATTGGAGTTTTAAAGGCCCTCCTCCAACACCACCCCATTTTGTTTACTCTTAACCTGAGTGGGAATGAAACTATTCTTAGACCCCAGTCTGTCACATCTTCCTCTTTAGTTAATGTATGTTGACATCTTTATATTTCTTGGAAATTGACTTGTCTCATGTTGTTTCTCTCAGACCTGTAGATTTTCTCTTTGTAAATGTTTGCCTTTTATTTCTATTTTATATGTGTAATTTCAACAGACTTAATCTTAGTTGGCTATTTAACAGTCTTTTTTCTTTTGGTAGACACATCAAATGCTCCAAATGAGCATTTCCTTTGAGTGTCATGTCAGTGCTCAAAAAGCTGTGGATTTTGGAGTATTTCAGATTTTCAGATTATGATGCTCAACCTATATAAAATGGACTACGATGCTATGATTAGGGAATGACATTCTCCCTGCCAGGGCAACCAGTAGGAGACACTGAGACTTTCTTTTCAGCTTGGATATCTTACTCAACTGGATTTTCTTGAGATGTAGCACAGAGAAGCTCACTGGAGTTTGAAACTTTTATATAGGCCCCAAACAGCTGTTGACATAATAATTGCTGTTCCTATTTGGCCAGCCAGTCCACAGACTGCCATGTTTTTCCACTTACGAGTTCCCCCTACCAGAGGGAAAGATAACCCATTTATGTAATATGACTATAGTAACATAACAATGAAATTCTACCTTTGGTTTTTACATCTGTAAAAATCCTAATACTTGGTTTCCTTTCTCATCTTTCATTTCTCCTTCACTCTAGTGCCAGTGACTCTTAAAGGTGTGGGATAGGCACTAGTTTTTCAAACTGAAACCCTACTGCCGCTGATCATTGACTCAGCCAGTCATACTGGGGGGAGTATAACATGTGCCTCAAGTATGTTGGGGTATATTAAAGGTTGAGAACCCCTATGCTAATTAATTGGGACGCCACAAGAAAAGAAGCATTGTTACCCTTTTTCTTTTCCAAATTACTGTTAAAATTACCCTAATCTTCACAGAAGTTTATAAATCTACTCTTGTAGATTTAGGCTATTTTGTATGGTTTTGAGTTTTGGTTGCCTAATTAGTAAACCATTACTTTTTCAGTCTTGGCATTTTGAAATATATCTTTTAAACTGTGCTGATTTATTTGTCTTTTCTCTTTCACACTTTCTTTTGCCTGAGTTTACAGAGCAAACTTGGAAGTTGGCTTAACTCGTAAAATCTGTTGACAGTGTTTTGCAGAAATTGTCTTACGATGCCAATGGCTTTAACATTCCCCTTTCATTCTCCTTGCTTTTGGCCATGAGAATCATGGTAGTCTATAAATCAGTTTCTCTCTACCACTTCGTCTTTGCTTCAGGAGACAAATTATAAATACAATTAGTCAAAGCAGGTAAAATATACAGTACTTATTATTTGACTTAATTATAATATCCCAAAAGGTATTATTCTTCATATTGTAATGCCAGGTCTATTATTGTGTTTTTAGCTAACACTTAATTTTTTTTCTCTGATAAAATTATTCCATATTTAGAACAATAGCAAAATGATTCCTGAATGTTATATCATATAGCTGACTTTACGTAATAGGTGTTTTGTTATTGTTTCTTGTTTGGGGGACTCTAAGTGGTTGTAATATTTTGTCTAGTATTCAGAGACATGATAGTTGGGGTTCACGTACAGCCAAAAGGCTCATATAACTATAGGAAACAAACTATGAGATGGCATCAAGCATGATTGAAGTAGCATCTTCAGGGCTTTCTCTGCCTTTTGGCCCTGCTTCCTTTAGGATAGCATTCCCTCATCCTGCAAACTCATGTAGTGGGAAAGGTGGTGGCTGTAATCCTGGGTCTATACCATCTCAGCTCAGTGACCCCAGGGAGGAGAGCTTCATCCCCAGCATCTGTATATTAAGTCCCAGAGAAGGACTTCGATTAGCTCAGTTTGAGTAACATGCCGTTCCCTGGATCAGATACTGTGTCCTGGGGAATGGAGTACTGCAACTGTCCTCTGCTGTGGCTTACTGACTTATATACTGTGACAGACAGGCAAAAGTGTCCCATGTCCACTTACGAATAGGCAGGTGAGGACAGGGTATGGATGGCCTTGTAAGTCATTGAAGTGTTCTATTTACATTTTGAAACTCTTTGACTGCAATGTAGACTAAATTAGAAGGGGACCAGGGGATTGTCAGTTAGGAGGCTATTACTATAGGTAGGAGATAATAATAGTTTGGCTTAGTATTGTGGCAATGAAGATGGTAGAGAATTGGATGGATTTTTGAGATATATTTAGAGAGTACAATTCACAAAACTTGAGGCAAAGTGCATATGGAAGGTGATAAGACATTGTTGTCAAAGATTGAGAATTTAAGATGATATGAAGTACTTATGCTAGCTGTCAGAAATAATTATGATCTCTTTGTACATTCTGAATTTAAAAATTGTTTCACTATTTTTTGCAGATCGAGTTTTGGTTCGAGTTAGAGACTTGACAGCCCAAAGAGCTGATGAAATTGTTTGGATGCGTGCAAGAGTTCATACGAGCAGAGCTAAAGGTAAGATTGATTTAATGATTAAAGTCCCTGTGGTAAGGACTTTGAATTTTTGGTCTTATAAATTCTTCACAAAGTAAATCTTTAAAAACAAAAAAAAACGCATAATTGTTTTCTTTCTTAAATCACTGTAAAGTATTAGCCCCTGGTTAATCAATTTTAGGTTCCCTATGACATCATTAAAAATAATTTTCCCCTGAAGACTGATGAAAACTATGACTTCAAGCTACATTTCTAGCATCTCTCAAAAGTTTAATTATTTAAGTGAAGAGTGTTTTTGAGAAGCTTCTCGTGTTTTAGTATTCTTACATTTGTAATTACATAGATGAAGAGAGACGTGGAATAGAGACAAAGACTGGGCTATTTAATACAGTATAACCACTGGCCACATGTAGCTATTTAAATTACCTCAGTCACACTGGCTGTATATCAAGAGTTTAATGGCTACATGTGGCAAGTGGCTCCCATGGACAGACAGCACAAATACAGAATATTTTGATTATTGTTGAAAATTCTTTTGAACAGTGCTGAACCAACAATTTAGCATTAACAACAGACAAGAAAGATTAATTTAAATAAACCTTGGTTCTTCATGGAAAATTGGCCTAGCCTAGTGTTCAGAATTGTCTAAAAATATTACTTACATTAATTTATAACTTCATACTTTTCTCACTTTTCCACATTTGATCGTTCCTACAAATTTGTGAAGTAGGCAGAACAGGCATTGCTATTCCACTTTATAAGTGAAGAAACTGAGATTCAGAATAAGGAAGCTGCTTGCCGAAAGTCTCATAGTAATTGGTGGAATACATATGAACAGAATCCATAAGCTTTCTAAGACACTTCTGTCTCTTTAGCAGAGTTCTTTGCTTCTGTAATATTTAATACATCCTATGTTACAGGATTTCTTAATCATGTTTTAAAATATTTTTTATTCTCGTAGAATTAATATATGGCCATTATTTTAAAAATTCCAAAATTTTATACATGTATCTCGCCTTCCTCAGGGTCACTGCTATTGAGTGTCTATTCTTTCAGTATTTTCCCCCCAAATAAATGAATATTGGTGGACTTTGAGAGGAGTACTGGTGGAGTTTTAAATTTTTGAGTGATATTGATTTGCCTTCCTGAAAGGTAGAGCTATTGATTCTACCAACAGATAATCACATTGTATTGTAATCTGGGAGCCTTTGTTCTGTCCAAATTGGATACTTTGTTTCCTAAACATAGTAATTTAACAAATTAAAAGATAGAGTGCATGTACATTCTCACCAATTCATTTATTTTATTCCTTCCATATCTCTCTCTTCTCAACATTTAAGTCACATGAATGAGTGATATTTCCCAGTGGTTACAAACAGGAACTTTTGAGTGGGATAGATCTATGTTTAATCCTGGATGTGCACTAACAATCTATTACCCTAGGCAAAGTGCCTAACCTTTCCCATCCTCAGTGTCTTCTCTTAAAATGAGTATATAATAATATCTAGCTTATAAGATGTTATGTAGTAATATTTATAATGCCTTTAGCACTGTACTTGGTGCAAAGTAAGCCTTCAGTAATTGAGTGATGTTAATGAGTATGACAGTTACTTACTTGCCTTTCATTATAGTTGTTTGTATATCTTATTTCATGTAGCAGGCTCCTGGAAGACACTACTGCTTATTTTATTTCTTTGTTTGGTGCACAAACAACACCTAATAAGAACTCTATGAATAATAGATGAATAAATAAATACTAAACAAGATGTTTTATACACACATAATAGAGCATTGTCTTCTGGGTCTTATACTTACTGCCCAGTAGCTCACTGTAATTGAGATCACCATATACTTTAAGAAATTAGAAGACAATTATAAAGCATCACGTAAGCAAACAAATTCACAGGTTGAGTATCCCTTATCTGTAATGCTTGGGACCAGAATTGTTTTGGATTTCAATTTTTTTGGGGGGGAATATTTGCATTGCCAATTGGGCATCCCGAATCTGAGATCCAAAATGCTCCTGTGAGTGTTTCCTTTGAGCATCTTGTCGGTACTCAGAAAGTTTTGGATTTTTGGAACGTTTCAGATATTTGGATTTGGAATTGTTCTTCCTGTACCATCTGCTAGTGTTTTTTTCCATTTGTGACAAATTATTTTAGTCTCCTAATTGATAGTGCCTGCCTAAAAATCTGAAACAAATTGCAAGGACTTTGTAGTGATGATACAAGCTGATAGGGGGTTAAAGTCTATCTATGAATGTTAAGTGTTATGAACAGACCAAAGGGTAACAGCTTTAAAAGCTTCCTAAAACTTTTTAAGTTTTTCCTAAATTTTTAAGCTAGGAATTCCATAGCAGTTTTTATTTGTATTTGGTCTATCTATATTATTCTATCTCAAAAAATAAATAAATTATTAACGAATGGTAGCAATTTTGGAAGGATTAAATGGAAATACCTTTTTCCTTTTAATTAAAAACTAATACACATACAATATTTTAAAATTCAGACAGCGCAAAAACTAAAGAATAAAGCAGAAAATGTAGCTCACTTGTTGCCCTATTCCTAAGGGGATAAAAGGACACTGAAAAAGTTTGAAATGATATTTAGAATTGTTTTAAATGAAACCGAACACTTTTCCTTTTGCAAGAATGAGTATACCAGTGTTTTATGTAGCTCTACATCATCATTTGCAATATTTTTAATTTGCAAAGTAGAAACATTTGTTCTTCTGGATTATAAAAGTATTAACAGTTTATTGTGAAATACTCAATATAAAATTAAATCAGGTATAAAGTGGAAAATCAATTATAATCCTTTTCAGATTTGTTTTTATGGATGTGTGTGGAGGGTGTATTTGAACTAAAAGTTTTAAAATATTTTGTATTTTCTATTTTTTTTTTTAAAGTAGTATCTCATACTATTGCCCAAGCTAGAGTGCAGTGGCATCATTATAGTTCACTGCACCTCAAACTCTTAGGCTCAAGAGATCCTCCTGCCTCAGCCTCCCAAGTAGCTGGAACTACAGGCATGTGCCACCACACCCAGCTAATTTTTTTTATTTTTTGTAGAGATGAGGTCTCACTGTGTTGCTCAGACTGGTCTCAAATGTACTATTTTTTAACTTACATTTTCTTTTTCGTTTTATCTTGGACATCTTTTCATGCCCGGGTATATAGTCCTTCTAGTCCTGCCACATCATTACTTTTTAATGGTTTCTTAATATTTCATAGTATGGTTATATTTATTTATATTTTTTTCCCATTTGTGTGAAGTTCAGGTTTATCCATTGTTATTTTAATTTGCATTTCACTCACTGGTTAAACTTCTTTTCATGATAAGTAAGATATTTTAAATTTCTTTTGTATATTGTTTGTTCTTTTCCTGTTCATATTTTTATTATACAAGAACAGATTTTTTTCTGTTAAGTCTGTTTGCATTTCAGTGTTTTGAGGGAAAGAGAGACTTGATGTTCCCCACCTTAGAACTTCATATAAATGAATCATATGATACGTACTCTTTTGTGCAAGTTATACGTATCAGTAGTTTGTTCATTTCATTAATAATTATTGAGTAATAGGTCTTTGTGTGGACATACCATAATTTGTTTAACCAAATACCTATAGATGGACATTCTAGTAGAACATTTTTTATTTTGGGCTGTTCTGAATAAAACTGCTATTAAAATTCATGTAAAAGTCTTTGTGTGCACATATTCTTTTATTTTTCTTAAGTGAATTTTCAGGGTTGTAGGGTAGGTATATGTTTAACTTTACAAAAAACTACCAAACTTTTCCAAAGTGGTTGTGTCATACTGTGACTTTGAAATGCCATCTCCCCCTAAAGGAAACTAAAGCTACTTAAAGAAATAGCAAATATTAGTTTTGGGACAGGAATTATATGAGGTGAGCCTGGAATATCTTGTCCCAACAGGTAGCAAAGAAGATAGAAAAGATTATGTGGGTCATGTGGGAAGGACTCAGGGACCAATTCGAAGTGGCCACCATGGGCCAAAAATAGAACAGTTTGGGTATCAATAAGGGTAACTGAAGTGAATTGAAACGTATCAGATATGTTTAAATTCATAAGTTTATAATAATGTTATTGGCAAGCAAAAAACCTAGTTGGTCACCAGTAGAACCAGTTCATTTTGAAAACTGGTAAATAAAGGGAAAATACCATTTTTGTATGAATTGTATATCATTGGCTAACCAAATGGTAGATGTTGGGAAGTATCTGTTTAGAGAACTGTTCCAGCTAATAAAATGAAAAAAGAATGTTAGGACATCACCATTTTGCCCCTGGTAAAGAAATCTAGACATTGATCATCAGGGATTGCTAACATCAAAAAAGAGAAATAACCAGAAATATTTTAGATCTACTCATGGAAGAACACCAACATCACCTATGAAGTAGTAGTCTTACCCCAAAAATTGTACCTAAAATTCATTAAGCCTTTAGATACAATTACCAATTTACAGGAAAACCACAGGACAAAGGAATATGTTAAATGATAATGGGATGCAATCAGTGAAACCCAGACTATAAGAAACTATTGGGCAAGAACAATCTGGTTTCTTCAATAAATAAATTATAAGGGGAGGGGAAACCTATGGGTTAAAACAGACTTAAGACACCTCTCAACCAGTCACTTATTTGGATCTTGATTTAAATATACAGTAAAAAAAAAAAAAAAAAGTAGGACAGTTGAGACTGTTGGAAATTCGAACATTGACTGGATATGTTAAAGAATTAATTTTTTCAGTTGAGATATTTGTACAGTAGTAACTTTGTTTTGAAGACCTTATCTATTAGAGATCCATACTTACATATGTACAGATGAAATAATAGGGTTTGCTTCAGAATAGTATAGGAATTGATGGGTGGGCTAAAGCTGAAATGCGAATGGCTGTAAGTTGATAATTATTGAATCACCTGAGATGGTAGGTAGACAGTGGTATCCTTTACAAATAATGAGCTTTTTGTCCTTTTCTTTTCAAATGTTTGTATCTCATTTCTTGTTTCTCTTTGCAATAATTAGTAGATTCTCTAGTACTGCAAGGATTCCCACAATGAAGAATTTTTCAGGCAGCAGAAATTTAAGCTCCTGATGAGTTATTTTAAAAGACCATAGGAGTTCTACATAAAATGTCATTAGAAAATGCTGTAGTTTTAAAAGTAGATTAAAAATGGTTTTGTTCTAGGCCAGGTTTTCTGTTTATCGGAAATAGATGTTGAATTTTATCATACTTTTTTTTGAGTATTTCTTCCCCTCAAAATATAATCATGTTGTGTGATGTATATATGCAGAGGTTTATTATACTATTCACTCTGCTTTTGTGTTTGTTTAAAATTTTTCATATAATAAAAAATTTAAAAATACGGTTGATGGATTTCATATTCACAAATTCACCTACTGTCTAAAATGTATTTGTAACCCCTAAATCAATTCTTGCAGGTTTTGGTGTCATTCTCAGTCTTGCGAGACATGCACATTTTCAGAGTGACAAAAAATTTGCCTTACCCAGTACACACATTCCAAATTCAAGTCAAACACAATGATACTCTTCCTTCTTGTTTCACCTCTCGTACTGTAAACAAATGTCCTTTTTACAGTCTATTTAATGCCACATTTTTGCCTTTTTTTTTTTTTTTTAAGAGACCAGGTGTTGCCTACGTTGCTCAGGATAAGGTGCAGTGGCTTAATTCACAGGCACAGTCGTAGCACACTGCAGCTTCGAACGCCTGGCCTCATCGGATCCTCCCACCTCAGCCTCCCAAGTAGTTGGGACTACAGGGCACACCACTGCCCGCAGCTTGATTTTTGCCTTTTAAAATGGCCCCCAAGTATCCTGCTAAAGTGTTTTCTGATGTTCGTAAACACACGAATGCAGTGCTTGCCTTTGGAGAAAATACATGTGTTAGATAAGCTTTGTTTAGGCATGAGTTACAGTGCCCTTGGCCATGAGTTAAATGTTAATGAATCAACAATGTATATTAAATAAGGTATCTTTAAACAGAAACACACACAAAACAAGATTATGTGTTGATCAGTTGACAAAACTATTGTGTCCATAGGCTTGAAGGAACCTAACCTTGTATTTCCCCCATGAGCAATGATTCAATGTTCCCTAATTCAGTGTTGTGGCAACTTTATAGAACATAACTGCCACAAATAACAAGAACCAACTGTGTGTAATTGTAGTGATTTACAATAATGGATTTCTTAATGTTGAACCATTTTTGGATTCTTGAAATAAACTCAATTTGGCAAAAATGTAGATGGTATTTTTTTAGCATAGTGTTACTTAACTTTCAGTTATATGTTTTTTTGGCATTTTACATCCATAATCTGGTTTTTATCACTTTTAACTGGAAAATCCTATTTTGTTTTTAAGTTACACTTATGTAAGTTACCCAAGTAATACATTAATACTATCGTGAATTTTTCAAAGAAAACAGAAATAGTGATATTCCCTTTTTTCAACTTTTTAAAATCAATTAACAATGTTTCTTAGAAATGCTTCCATGATACTGGTTATAGATCTACATGGGGCAGTATTTCTCCAAGATAGATATCTGAAAGTGAAATTGGTGGGTTAAAGGGTATGCATATGCATATTTAAATTTTCTAATAACAAATTATCCCCCCAAAAGGCTATACTCAGTTATATTCCCACAAGTATGTCACAGTACCACTTTCTCCACATCTCTGCTGCTGGTTTTAGTATTTGTCCCCTCTGAAACTAATGTTGAAACATAATCTCCAGTGTGGCAGTATTGAAAGATGGGGCCTTTAAGAGGTGGTTGGATCATAGATTAATGGTTATCACGGCAGCAACATTAGTGGCTTTCTAAGAGGAGAAGGAGAGACCTGAGCTAACATGCTCAGCCCTCTCACTGCCTCGGGACTTTATAGAGAGTCCCCACCAGCAAGAAGGCCCTCATCACATGTGACTTCTCAACTTTGGACTTCTCAGCCTCTAGAGCTATAAAAAGTAAATTCTGTTGTCTTATAAATTATCCAGTTTCGGGTATTCTGATATATAAGCAACAGAAAATGGACTAAGACAGAAAATTGGTACCAGGAGTAGGGTATTATTGATTGCAAATACCTGAAAACATGGATGCAGCTTTTGAATTGGGTTATGGACAGAGACTGGAAGAATTTAGAATAACAGGATAGAAAAAGCATAAATTCTGGTGAAGGCTTACAAGAGAAGACGACTAGGGAAAGTTTAGAACTCCTTAGAGATTGGTTAAGTGGTCACGATGACAATACTGATAGAAATATGACCAATAAAGGCCATTCTGACAAGGTTTCAGATGGAACAGAGGAACACGGTACCAGACACTGAAGTAAAGGCCATCGTTGTTACAAATTGCCAAAGAACTTGGCTGAACTGTCTATGCCTGAGAGCTTTGTGGAAGGCCAAACTCAAGAGTGATGAACTAAAGTATCTGGTGGAAACAATAATCCAAGCAGAGAAGCATTCAGGCTGTGTTTAACTGCTTGCATTTAGTTGCATGAGGGAAAAAATGACTTGAAGATGGAATTTATAATCAAAAGAGAAGCAAAGCAGAAAATTTGGAAAACTCTCAGCCTGGCCACATAAAAAGTGAAAAGTATGTTCAGAAGAGGAAACCAAGGGTGTAGCCCAACAACCATTTCCCAAAGAGATTAGCACAGATAGAAGGGAGTCAGAAGCTATTCTCAAGATGGTGGAAGACTCCAAAGGCATTTCAGAGATCTTCAAGGCTGCCCCTTCTATCACAGGCCTAGAGGCCTATGAGGCCAGAATGGTTTCAGAGGACAGGCCCAAGGCACCCTGGGTAGCTACCCAGGGCCGCTTTGGGACTCTGCTCTCCAATTCCATCACAGTGCTTCTTGGCCACCCCAGCTGTGGCTAAAGCAGCCCCAGGTGTGGATTGACCTGCTGCTCAAGAAGATACAAGCTGTAAGCCTTGGTGGTGTCCATGTGGTACTAATTTTGCAGGCTTGCAGTAAGCAAGAGCTGTGGAAGCTTTGGAGCCTCCACTCAGATTTCAAAGGATGTTACTGGAAGCCTGGGGGTTCAGGCAGAGACTTGTTGTAGGGACACGGCGCCCATCAGAGCAATGCCCATCTACCTCAGGGAGTCCTCACTAGGGCCTTGCCTAGTGGAGCCATGGAAGTAAAGCCACTGCAGAGAGTCCCCATTAGGGTAATACCTAGTAAAACCATGGGAGCAGGCTTGCCACTGGAACTCCAGAACTGTGAGGTCATTGGCAGCATGCAGTGCCCACCTGGGAAAGCTTCAGGTACCAGAATCCAACCTATATGAACAGCCATATGGGCTGCACACTGCAAAGCCATAGGGGCAGGAAGGACTGCCTGAGACCTTGGGGGCCTAACCCCCATCCCAGTATGTCCAGGGGCTAGCATATGGAGTCAAAAGAGATTATTCTGATAATTAAGATTTAATGTCTGCTCTGCTGGGTTTTGGACTTGCTTGCGGCCTCTTATTCCTTTTGTTTGACTTATTTCTCCCTTTTGGAATGGGAATGTATACCCTGTTCCTGTCCCAACATTGTATCTTAGAAGTAGATAACTTGTTTTGATTTTACAGACTCCAGATGAAACTCTGGACTTCCGGCTTTTGAGTTAGTGTTGTAACAAATTAAGACTTTGGGGCTATGGAGATGGAATAAATACATTTGTATGTAAATTGGGGGGTCGGTCAGGGGTGGAATGCTATGGTTTGAATGTTTGTCCCCTCAGAAACTCATGTTGAAACTTAATCCCCAATGTGGCGGTATTGAAAGGTAGGGTCTATAAGAGGTGATTGGGTCATGAGGGCTCTGCCTTCATGAATGGATTAATACATTAATGGATTATCTTGGGAGTGGCATTAGTGGCTTCATAAGAGGAAAGACCTAAGGTAGCATACTCAGCCCCCTTGCCGTATGATGCTCTACGCTACTTCAGGACTCTGCAGAGAGTTCACACCAACAGAAGGCCTTTACCAGTTGCAGCCCCTCTACTTGGGACTTCCCAGCCTCCAGAAATGTAAGAAATAGTTTTCTTTTATATAAATTACCCAGTTTTAGGTATTCTGTTATAAGCAACAGAAAATGAACTGAGACACTTGCCAGTAGTGATTGTCAGTGTTTTTGATTTCTGCCAATGTAGATTATCTTTAAAAATAAATAAAATCTTATGCTCTAAATTTGCAGAAATCCTGATTGCAACTACTCCCTTCTTCCTATGTCTTACACAGGAAAAATTATATCAATAAATATGACTTACTTAGACTCATTCGGATGCTTTAACTCCAGAAGTAGTAACGTACTAAAAGCTGGACTTAGAGAAACAATGTATGCTGGCTATTTGAAGTAGAGCAAAACTTTGAGAAACCATGAATAAGGAAATGGAAGTATCAAAGTTACAGTGTCAAAAGTATGACAGTTAGAATCCTGTTATGCAAAATAAGCCTATTTATATAACAAAAATCTATGTTTTTTCCTTAAATTAAGGACAAGGTTTTCAACATTTTTAAAAATTAAAATCAGATTTCTTACAGTAGCATTATGTATAACCTCCCTAAAGTGCAGTGTTCCAGATAGGAGCAAGGAAAAACTTTTAATGATTTGCTTAAAATTGGTTTCTTTCAAGCATGAAAGTGTTTGAGCTTACGACTGTATATTGAAAGAGTAATTGGAAAGTCTGTGGTTCCTTTTGAATTTTGTATATACCTTGTGGAAGTCATTGGCACAAAATAATTCTCTTTCAATACTATTCTTCCTAAAAACTTACTTATATTTTCAAAATAGCTAGGGTTTTTTTGGTAGTCAGTTCAGGATTTTTAATACCATACGTGAGAGCTTCAGCTTGTATACATGCAAGAACATTTTAGGGGAAATAATAAATGGAAAATATTTTAAACTGTTTAGGTCTTTGTTGTTTTATTCCCTGGTTGATTAATATAAATGAAAGAAAATATTAATGTTGAATATTAGGAACTTAAGATACATTACCTAAATAATGAATTCAAGAGCTTAGCAAGTTAGAAGACAGCAGAAAGAGATGAAAACATAGCATGTGCACCACATCTTTGATAACCTAGTTCTCGAATGAAGGCCCACTTCACTGCTGAGTCATCAACATAATGGAACTGAGAGTAAGCCCTTTGTCCTGAGTACCTACCATGTTTGTTCTTCAGCTCAGAAATAAAGACTGTGCTATAAAGGAAGATTTCCAACTTTACATTTTTCTAGAACGGCACTCCTGTGCAAATTTAAGAAATAAACTGACTTTTCTAAAAACTTAATCAAAATGTGGCATAAATTTTAAAGTGTTAAATACTTAAATTTAAAATATCTAAAAATAGTGAACTTAGCGGTTTTGAACATTGAGTTTTATTTTCTAAAAACTCACTTCTGTGTTGGAAAGTTCCAAGAAAAAAGATGAATGAATAATGTGTAGCAGTTGATTAATCTGTCCTTTGAAGTTCCTATACTAACTTATGCAGTGAGAACTTTTTACTAAACTGAGAAATTATGTATTTGCTTCTTAGAATAAAAAATAATATATAGATAGGTACGGTAAAAATCAAAATTCACAATTGTATCTCCTCCATCCCACCAGTCTCTTCCCTACAAAATAACCAGTTGTTTCTTGTATATCCTTCTAGGAAAAAAAAATACACATTACAAGCATAATCATATCCTTGTTTTTTAAATTTATACGAAAAGGATCGTGTACACACTGCACCTCCTTATCTCTCAGTATATTTAAGGTAGTGTCTTGTAGACACTTCTACAGAACTAGGTCCTTTGAGTGTTTAGGAATTTTTTCCTGTTTTTTGAAGGATTTTGATCTTGGTGTTGATGGTTTTGAGTCTTTTCCATTCTGGTTTGTTTTTTGTGCATTTTTGGCTGGAGTATCTCATATAGATTTCTTCACTGGAGCTTTTTCTTCAGTTTCCTCATCAAAATCATCATCATCTTCATCGTCATCTTTATCATCTTCATCAGCAGCAAAGTTTACTTTCTTCTGTGGAACCTTGCTACCACCTCCAGGGGCAGATCACTTTCCAGATATACTTAAGAGTTTCACATTCTCCTCTTCATCTTCTGACCGCGTCTTCTTCCACAACTACTAAGTGCTGCCCACTAATATGCACAGGACATGAACCACACTTCAACTGTAAGACCATGGGCGGTGTTATTTCAAAGTCCCCAAGGGAAACCGTTGGCTGTACAGACATTTTCAAAGTTGCTAGTGTTGCTTTAATTGGACTGCCTTCGTAATTCATTGCCTCTGCTTCAACAGTGTGCAATTCATCCTTTGCACCAGCCCCTGAGCTGACTGTTCTTAAAGATAACTGGTGCTCATTTTCATCATTATCCACATTAAAGTGTTAATCTTTGTCAGCCTTTAGTTCACAACTGAAAAGATAGTTCTGGGGCCTCAGGGGGCTTATGTCCATGTCCATCAAATCTTCCGTGGGGTGGTGGCACACACGTAGGTAGGAGAGAAAGCGGATGGAGATACATGACTGCTGCTCCAAGAACAGCCATGCAGGATGGAATCACACTAGGGCCATCAGAAAGTTTCGAAGGAACATTTTTATTTAATTCTCCCAAGCATTGGATAATATTATATTTTTTAAATTCTTTGCTCATTTGAGAGGTAAATAATGTGTCATCATTATTTGCTTCAACTTGTATCACTTTCATTACCAGCAACATTTTTTCTTTATAACTGTTTTTACTTACTATGGTTTTCTCCTTTTTCCTTGAAATTACCTGTTCTGGTCTATTGCCCATTTATCTATTGAGATCTCAGTGTTCTTTTGTCATAAATCTTTAAGATCTTTATGTATAGGTTATGTGCTATTCAGCAAATATTTTTTTCCCAGACTGTTAATTGTTCTTTTGATGTTTTTTTTTATATAGACATGCTGTCGTTTTTAAACATAGAAGGTTCTCCCCTCCTCTGTAGTACAGTTTAATCTTCTGTTTCATTTTTTACTCATTTTTTTATTTGTTGGTTTTTTTTTAATCTCCTGAATTCCATCAGAAATTAGAATTTCTTTTTTCTGATGGAGTCTGTTCTCAATTCTTAAGCTGCATTGATCTGACTATTTTTGTGTTGGTATATTTTTATGTACTATGTAGGTTCATAATATAATATGCTCATGGGACTGATCTTACTACTTTACCCTCTTCTTCCCCCATCTGTTCCCTTTTTTTTCAATAGTAAGATATTTAATTTTTAGAATTACATCTATTAATATTAAACATTTAAAAGGAACAGTGAACATTCTTTACTTCACCCATAACCATTGATTTCATTATTTCTCTCTAGCAGGCATGTCAAATCTTAGGAGGTATATTTGCTTCTGTGTTTAAGCCTCCTACACCTTTCCAGGTTCTCTTAACTGCTTGTGTTTAATCATGAACCTAGCCAAGATTTCCTTTCAGCCTTTACCTTTCTTTTACACTTACCTCTCTATACAATTCTCTTAAAGTATTTTTTTTTCTGATTAGAAAAGTAGTATATATTTATTGTAGAAAGTTCAGAAAATACAAAGAACAGAATTAATTCCCTGTAATTTCACCATCCATTAGTAGCCACATTTTGGTGTTTTTCCCCATACAATCAATATACTTCTTACACAAACAAAATTGGGATTATACTCAATTGTGTTTTTATCACTTATGTGGCTTTTACGTGTATGTGGTTTTATCACTTTTTTCTATCTAATAGTCTATCATGAGTGTCTACCAAATATTTACTGTTGTGTTCCAGCACCCAGCATAGTTTTTCTGTATAATCATCTAGCTGCAAAATGGAAATGATAATCCTCAAATAAGTAACCAGTGGTAGTGGTGCTGTTAATAATAATTAATAGGCCGGGCGCAGTGGCTCACGCCTGTAATCCTAGCACTCTGGGAGGCCGAGGCGGGCGGATCGTTTGAGCTCAGGAGTTCAAAACCAGCCTGAGCAAGAGCAAGACCCCGTCTCTACTAAAGATAGAAAGAAATTAGCTGGACAACTAAAAATATATAGAAAAAAATTAGCTGGGCATGGTGGCACGTGCCTGTAGTCCCAGCTACTCGGGAGGCTGAGGCAGAAGAATTGCTTGAGCCCAGGAGTTTGAGGTTGCTGTTAGCTAGGATGACGCCATGGCACTCTAGCCCGGGCAATGCAGTGAGACTCTGTCTCAAAAAAAAAAATAATAATAATAATAATTAATAGTTAACATTAATTAGAGTCTGTCACAACTTCAAACATACTATAAAATCCTCAAGATTATAGAAGAAAACCCCATGAGTGGTATACTATCATTTTTTCCATTTTACAAATGAAGAACTGAGACATAAAATGGTTTAGTAATTTTCCCACAGGCCCCTTCATAGGAAGTGATAGGGTATGATCCCAGGCCTTTTGATTTCAAAGCTTTTATTCTTTTTTTTACTAAACAGTTACACTAAACGTTAACCCCTAGTGCTGACCTGTAGACATTTTCTTGTGCCCACTCTTTGTAAGTCCTTTAGAGCTTTCCATCCTCTCTCTAGGTCTTTTGTGTAGCATTGGAGTTCATCACTGGCTGACAGCTGGGTCTGTGCTGCCTCTGTCTGCACCATTAGAGCAGCTAAAATACTCTGACTAAATGGTGGCTTAGCCTAGCGCTGTTGTATGCATCTTCTATTTCATGCTGACATTCTATTCCAAGTGGGGCGATGTCTAGCTGTAAGTTAGTAGTGGTTCCTAGGATAATGTCATTTTGATCCATCTGCAAGTTTCTCTTTGGTAACAACCTTCGTCCATCCAATATTTTAAAATCCTTTTAAATTTGTTTAGTTATGTAATATAATGTTCTTTTTTCAGATTTTACTTTGTTTATAGTCTATGTTCTATGGCTAAAAAGAAATAAAAAGAAAGATTTTACTTTGCGACTGGATCATACTCAAAAAGAAAAGGGAAAATTAGTGTCTTTTTAGTGATTAAAAACCTGCCAATCATACATGACTTCGAAGCCAATAGATTTTGTCTGTGTCAATACTTTGTTTGTAACCTGGCTTTTTTTGCTCACAATCGCTATCTGACTTGCATTTCAAATCATGTATGTGTGTTGAAAGTAATAGCTGTAAGTCTGCTTGCATTGTTGCTTTCTTTTTTCTTTTTCTTTTTGCAAAGGTAATTCTTAATGTAAAAGGTAATTCTCAGTTTAAAAACCAAAATCTTCAGCTAGGCACAGTGGGGGGGTTCTTGTAGTTCTCACTACTCAGGAGGCTGCTGAGGCTGGAGGAGGATCACTTGGGGCCAGGAGTTGATAGCAGCCTGGGCAACATAGCGAGACTCCAGCTCAAATATATACGTGTGTATACACACACACACAATCATCTTGTGTTTTGCAAAACAATTTGATGTGAAAAGTGGTCATCTCCCAGAATTTGATCAGAGACTTTAAAAGGATTTGTATTGGAGGAAAAGGGATGGATGCCACAAGGATAACTAGTAACTAAAATATATTATGAGTGATTTTTTCAGAAGGTTAAGAATAAGGAATGTCAGTTCTTTATGAAAAGAGAAGGAATCAAGAGGCCCAGGATATATAAAAATAAAACTGGTTATAGATCTTAAAGAGAATGATTTTTTATAGACAAAGTAAGTTATCTAGAGTTTAAAAAAAGTGGGACTATTATAAAAAATGAAGGATTAGGAAGGTGATAAAGGAAAATAGAACATGAAAGGAACTAGCCTGTCAGTCTAAATGCACTTTGGGAGGAAGAACTCTATACATGGACCACCCCCATAGAATACTTGTGTCCTTGTTATTGAGCACTTTATTAGCACTTTTGTGACTACATTATTGAAACATCCATGATAGTTAGTACAGTGCCTTTGCCTGTAGAATATACTAGCTGTTGAATGAATGTTGAAAAGTGACCTGAAGTTATTTGAAATTTGTTTATAAATGCAATAACAAAATAATTTTCTTGATTTAGAATATTTTTTTAAAGTAGTGATTTGCCTATGTTCTTATAACAAGCACAGTACAAGCATTTTTTGTTACTCATAATAGGAATTTGGGTTTCTTGTCAGTTGAATATGAGAGTTTTGGCTTTAGAAGCCAGATGGATACACATGTGTATGTGCCTGATGAGTATAGTAAATTTTGTCCCAATTTTAAAGTAGAGAGCATTTTCCTTCTTTGTAAAACCTGAAGTAGCATATCCTTAATACACTTGTGTTCTTTCTGTCTTATTCAGGGAAACAGTGCTTCTTAGTCCTACGTCAGCAGCAGTTTAACGTCCAGGCTCTTGTGGCGGTGGGAGACCATGCAAGCAAGCAGATGGTTAAATTTGCTGCCAAGTAAGTAAGCAATTATATCCTGTTGTCAGAATAAACAATGGTGGGAACCAAGACTCCCAGGGGTTTGGACCATTTTCATACATTAACATCAATGCTTCGTTTGTTTAAAAATGTAGTTATTTAAATTGTCAGTTCAGTGTTGCTGAATACATTAAACTTACAAAAGAGAAAATATGGAGCACAGGCTTGAAATTCATTTGGAACTGCTGAAGCAGCACTCTCTATAGACAAGTCACATTTACTTTCAAGTAGAGTAACAAAAAGCCTGGCAGCCTCAACATAGCAGAGCAACTTTATTTTGTTGTGTTTGTTGAGCTTCATTTCCTCCCTCCCTCCCCAGTTTGAGATTTGCATATTGAGCAACAAGTTTTCTAACTGAATAATAAAAGTGCATAACATAAAGTAGTTTTGCAAATGATTCCCTCCCCAAAGAAGTAAAACAAATGTAACGTGTTACAACTTTTAACTTTGAAACCAAGAAAGTTTAGAGAAAAAAAGGTAAAAATGCTTTTTCACCCCTCTAAAAGGTCTTGTCTGGCCTAGAGTTCCTGTAGAAGCACGTTGTTTTGTTTGGCTTGAAAGAGGCAGGATATGGAAGTAGAAGTGTGGTTGTGCGTGCTGTGGCTCTAAGGTAGTAAGAGTAGTTTTACTTGGTAGTTGAGCTTGTGGCTAGTTTTGGTTCATGCTTTTCTCAATTTAATCCAAATTTTATTTTCATGATAATGATCTAAGAAGACATGGATCTTTTATTTCTTTACATTTTAAGAAATAAAATAATTTCGTAGGTGTAAAAGAAAAAATTCAATCTCAGTAAATGTTATATTTTTCAATTGATTTTTTAAATCTCTGCTCTTTAGCTATATATTTTCATGATAATGATCTAAGAAGACATGGATCTTTTATTTCTTTACATTTTAAGAAATAAAATAATTTCATAGGTGTAAAAGAAAAAATTCAATCTCAGTAAATGTTATATTTTTCAATTGATTTTTTAAATCTCTGCTCTTTAGCTATATACTTTCAAAGATAGGTTAATATAGATGGAATTATGAATTTCAGAATTAGGAACTAAAAAATTATCTAATATTTGGGCCCTTTCTGATGCCCCAGCACAGTGTTTTACGTATAGTGAATGCTCAACAACTGGTTTTGGTTTAAAGATTTATTAATCAAATTCAGTTTTATTATATCATAATATTACCTGCACTCAGGTTTAAAAACTTAAATGCCATGAATTACATCAATTCATTGATGAATTCGGCGGTATTAGTACTACTAATATGGTAGCCCCACCTCTCGTATCTCCCAGTCCTGCTGCCCAGAGACTGCCACTTTCTTCTCTTCAGCTTGTGTTTTCTGGTAATTAGTTTTGCTTGTTTCCATCTCCTAGTCAGTGAAGCTATATGTTTGTGGGGTACATTTGTCATCTAGCCTTTTAATGTCAGTGTGTACCCTATGAAGTAAAATATAAATGAGCTTGGTCCCTAGAAATAAACTTTATCTACACAGAAAGCTATAGAGCCTTCTATAAAAGGAAAAAAAGATGGCCCTGGAAAAACTACAGACATATATGCTGACTCCTATTAAATATACTGAAAAATATTGGAAAAGTCAACTTTAAATCAACAAATAACCTTTGTGGTTTTTGTCTTTTGTGTATTAATTTGTTTCTGTAAACTAATATATGAAGCTAACAGTTTTATGGAGAATATGTTTTCCCATTAAACTGCATTATAAGCTCAGTGTTACATTCCTAAAGAGTCTAGTATAAAAGTCTTAAAAATCCCACTTATTCATAGTCTTCACTAAGAGGCATTTTACTTAGAACTGGACTGTGGATCCATGTGATGTCTTTAGAAGTAGACACGTTAAAGTAGTCCACAAATAAGTTATTCTCATTATTTTGGATCTTTTCAGAAACTCCTGGGACTTAACTAAGTAACAGCAATTGACTGTATCAGATGTCAACCAAAGCTTAATAAGCTGGAAGAGCTACTTGCAAACGGTCTCCCAAACAGAACTTAACTCACTAATGCCCCAGTAATATATAAATTAAGGAAAGGCTTTCATCTGAATGGAATGGCATATGGGTGATCTTTCTTTTAGACAAGGAAAGAATTTAGATAATTTGGCCTAGATTTTACTCCTAAAGTGGAGCTCAATCAAGATCTAGATGCAATTCAAGATTAACAATTAAGTTGTGACTTGATTTTTTTTTAATAGCAAAGAGCATGTAGCTATTTTTAGTCTCTTAAGAAAAAAAATTGGGCTTTATATAATTAGCAACCTGTGGGAAAAGGTTGAGCTGTTTCAAATTATAAAGCCTTTGATTGGTTATATACAAGTGAATGGAGCCAATTTTATACAATAGGCTCAACATGTGGTATGTAGATTATAGTTATTTAACTTTTGGCACTTATTAAACCTGAGTAATTAAGAGTAAGAGTAAGTAAAAGCCATTAGGCTTTTACTACCTTGTAAAAAAGGAAAATTCTCTGCCAGGCCTGGTGCCTCACACCTGTAATCCTAACACTCTGGGAGGCCAAGGTGGGAGGATCACTGGAGGTCAGAAGTTCAAGACCAGCCTGAGCAAGAGCAAGACCTCGTCTCTACTAAAAATAGAAAAAATTAGCCGGGCGTGGTACCTGTACCTGTTGTCCCAGCTACTTGGGAGGCTGAGGCAGGAGGATCGCTTGAGCCCAGGAGTTTGAGGTTGCAGTGAGCTAGGCTGACGCCACGGCACTGTAGCCCGGGCAACAGAGCCAGACTCTGTCTCAAAAAAAAAAAAAAAAAAAAGGGAAAATTCTTATGGCTAAGACTCTGGTGAAAAATAATGGGTTTTTAATTTTTGTAGTTGGTTGATAATTTTCTTAGGAACATGATTTTATGTTCCAGATGGGTCAATCAGCTTGTCCTTTTTATTTGGTTTTAGACTGTACTTCTAAGGTAGTTCAGACATCCTGATCATTCTTGCTAGTAGAAGTCTAAGGCACCTGTCCTTTTAACAGAAACCTAGCAGTATGATACTTATATTGAAAGTACCAATTTTTAAAGAAGAAAATGAAAAACAGAAAAATTTTACTTTGAAAATTGTTACCTGCTCTATTCATGAATAATAATAAATCAAGTGAAGTAATACAAATTCTAAAGAACTTTTAGAGTTTATTTAGGAAACAGGTTTATGGGTTTTTTCTTCATCCTTCAACATCATTTTTATGAAAATTATCCTTACTGTCTAGGCTTAACATAAACAGTGTTTTATTTTAAATGGGTGTGCATTGACTCCATTGTGAATACAAAGTTTAAGATAGCTTTCAGCACATTTCTTTGAGGCCACTTGTCTGGCACTACTGGTTGATGCACTGACACTTACATAAAACAAGAATCTAAGGTGTATGGTTATTGTTGAATCATAAATTAAAAAAAAAGAAATTCCCCTATTTGATATTAACATGAAATGAAGAATTTTTATAACTGTGGTCTAACTATATTTGCTATTGTTATTATTGTTGTTGTTGTTATTCACTAACTGTATTCATTATTGTTACACCATACTGCAGAAACCCTCAGTTTGTATGGACTTTCTATGTTTTTAAGCATGGAGGGATTATTCAGTTTTCCAATATGGCACCAGAATGAAAGTAATTATTTACTAAAATTTTTTAAACATTTGAGAGTAAAGTTTTCTGTTTGTCTCTCCAACTAAGCTTTTTAAGATATTTGGCTTCAGAATTTTTTTTGTCTCTTTTTAGTGTTGTTTACAATTTTTGCCATGTTATTTCAGTTGGGACAAAATAGTCCAATCACTTATTAAACTAATATTTATTGGGGGAAAATGCTCTTTTTGCTCCTGCCTTAAGTCCATACCTACTAGAAGTTTCTTTTTCAAAGCTAGTTTCTGACTTCCAATCATGTCCAATATTAATTTTACCTGCTGGTTTCCCACTACAATGTTATTTCCCACTACTTCCCACTACATACTGTTCAGATGGGGCAGATTTTCCATGCCTGTAATGACCTCTCTTACTTTAATTCTTATTTTAAAGGCATTGGCTTTTTTCATTAAATTCTCATTCTTTGTCACTTAGCTTAAGCCCATACCCTTCATGATCCTCATTGATTAGTTTCTCTGTTCATTTCTTAAGGATCCACATGTATTATATATTCTTAGGATGCTGGGAATTTTCTCTTTATATATTTTTTTTAATTTTAGTATACATTTTGATGGTAATCTTAAAGTTATATAAGGGTTATTATTCCATATCATCTTAAAGACCAATTGACAACAGAAAACTGGAATGTGAATTTAGTGCTTCATCAGCATTTACTATTTCATTCACAAGTGTGTTCATGCCAACTGAAGACAAATGATACCCACATTCTGTACAAATGAAGGTTTCACCGTATTTTGAATAGAGACAGATGCTGAACAAGTTGGGTCACCAGGTGGTACTTGGTAATTAAGTACTCAAAACTCAAAAAAGCCTGTACCATTCAGGCACATGTATTGAATCCTATTTTTGTCTATACAGGGGCAGCAGATCACTAATGGTATAATAGTGTATATTATATAATAATGCAAGGAAAAATGTATCTATTTCCAGTTCTAGTAGTTATCAGATTAGATATTTGACAACCTATTTGATATAAATTTCTTTTTTTTTTTTTTTTTCCTTTTTTGAGATAGAGTCTCACTCTGTTGCCCAGGCTAGAGTGCCATGGCATCAGCCTAGCTCACAGCAACCTCAAACTCCTGGGCTCAAGCAATCCTCCTCCCTCAGCCTCCCCGAGTAGCTAGGACTACAGGTACCCACCACTATGCCTGGCTAATTTTTTCTATTTTTAGTGGAGACAGGGTCTCGTTCTTGCTCAGGCTAGTGTCGAACTCCTGAGCTCAAGCAATCCTCCCTCCTCGGCCTCCCAGAGTACTAGGATTATAGGCGTGAGCCACCTCGTGCCCAGCCCTGATATAAATTTCAATTAACAGTACTATACATTATTAACTTTCACATGGGCAAAATACTTTTATAAAATGATCCACAATACTTTATTTAAATTATCATTCTTTAATTGCTCTCTGTGGTTAATTATGAGGCCTAAATATTCTAAACCTACCTCAAAGTTAATGTTTTGTATAACTGAGCAGACGTTTTTCACATCACTAGTATTCAAGTCAAAATATAGAAACAGATTAAATATAGAACTTGCTCTGAAGCAACAAGCTTTATACAATAAATGTTAGCAATTGTTAGTAAAACCGTAAATTAATAATAATAATTTGAATTTTGTTTTCATTTTCTTTAAAAATTTATTTTGATTTTAAAGTTAAAAGCTATAAGCATAAGCATTTATACTAGTTTTATATTTGTGGGTATTTAAGTAACATGATAAAACTAATTTAACTGATTACGGAGGGTCGCTAACATTTCTTACTCCCTTCCATAGTAGTTTCAGAAGGGTGGGGAACCTGTGGCCTCAAGGCCACAAGTGGCCCCTCAACCGAATCCAGACTTGACAGAACAAATCCTTTTATTAGGAAGATTTGTTCTGTAAAACTTGGATTCAGTCAAAAGGCTGCGCTCAAGAATCCAGAAGGCCACATGTGGCCCCAAGACCTTAGGTTCCCCACTCTGTGAGTGGTATTATGCAAACATCTCACAACACTTGTTTTGGACTCCAAATTCTTGGGGTTTTAGTGAAGAAAAATGAGCTCATAAAATAAGTCATCCTAGAACTACTAGAATGATTTAAATCTTTAACTTTTGCAAAGCACCAGTGCACCGCCAGGTGTAATAGAGATCCGGAGAACCCAGAGGCTTGACTTCCCGTCAACTAGTGACAGAGTCTCTCATTGACCAAACTCTACCCAGACTCCTTGAATTCTCTGCTCAACTAAGCTTCTACTTTTTGACTTTTTGTTCATCTCTACATTGTTCAATTTAAGCAAGAATTTGGCTAAGTTACTTTAATTGGACTGATCCCCCTCCCCACCCCATATGTGATCACCCTCCCTATCTAATCAGATTCCTCCACTTCTGCCGTCCCCCACCCCGTGATGTCTGATCACTGTGGCCTGCCTTCAGCAAGAATCCTGTTAGGTCTGTTTAGCCAGAATCCCCTCTTACCCCTAATGTCTCCTCTTAGTAATTTTCCATCCACTGACCCCCTCCCTACTCCTTGGCTATAAATTCCCACCTGCCCATACTGTATTAGGAGTTGAGCCCAGTTCTATGCTGAGAGCTCTTTTCTCTTATAACAATACGTCCAGCTCTGGTTTTCTTTGTCACTAGCCATGGGACTTCATAAATTGTTTCCTGTTTGCTTGTCTTACCTTTATTCTTTAGAACTAAGACTCTACTTTAAACATCATTATTTCTACTTGCCTGGGAAATGTAAAAGTCAGATCTAGTGTGGTACTAATTCACTGTAATTGAAAGAAGTACTTGACCTATAAACAAAGCTTGTGCTTGCCTTAGAATTAAAACACACATTTTTATTATCAAAAGGTAGCTTATTATTTTTTAAAGTAGTTACCTAATTTTTGTTTTTTGGATACTATTTTAACTGGCAAATACATGGTTTCTTATGTTTGAATGTTTTGCAATTCTTTACCTCAGTGAATTATGCATTTAATTTATGACGAACATTGAAGCATTTTATGTTGGTGCATTATTTGAAGAACTGGAGTGTAGCAACGTTGTGGCTTGCCTGTTTTCTAACTGATCTTTTATTATACCCTTGTGAAGATTTAAAAATTATTAATTTGAATGTGGACAGTTACGTAGATCTGTGAGTACATTTCTCATTGATTATAGTATGAGTCAACAAATTATTTCTGACAACTAGAAAGCTAACAAATTTGTTGCTAGTTTTGCTGAAAACCTTTAATAGTTAAGTTTCTGTAAGTATTAAAATTTTAATAATTAGTTTTTGTTGATATTAGAATATGTAAATAGACAAATGGGAAAACTATTAAAGTAAATAATATCTCTTTCACCATTATTGATTTTTTTGTTTGTTTGTTTTGGAGAGGCAGAAATAAATTGACATACTATAGGAAAATATGAACTCATAATTACCCAAAATTATAATTTTGTTCCTCACCTGGCCTCTACTAACTTTCAAGTTTATTTCTGCTGTTAACAAGTAATAGCATATACCAATGTATGGATTTTTTATGTATTTTAGACCTTTATTGTGACTTCAAGGGGCTTAAATCTGTGGTCGCTAAAATGATGTGAAATAAAAGACAAAAACCACTATTCATGTAAAGGTTATGCAGCTCACTTTCCATCAATATCTTGGGTATATTGAGTAGATTATGTGAACAATGATGGGATACTCTTCAGTAACATCTGTAGCAGTTGCCATATGTTTCTGAGATGAAAGATCATGGGGGAAAAGTCCCCTCCACCCCCACACAGGACTTTTATTGCATATGAAATATTATTTTTAATGTTTAATAGACTTAATCTAGAATTAAAGTTCAGTATAGGCCGGGCATGGTGGCTCACGCCTATAATCCTAGCATCTGGGAGGCTGAGGCTAGAGGATCCCTCAGGAATTCAAGACCAGCCTGAGCAGGAACGAGACCCGGCTCTACAAAAAATAGAAAAATTAGCAGGGCATAGTGGCACACACCTGTAGTCCCAGCTACCTGGGAGGCTGAGGCAGGATGATCGCGTGAGCCCAGGAGTTTTGAGATTGCAGTGAGCTACAATGACACTACTGCTCTCTAGCTAGGATGACAGAGCAATACTCTGTCTTCAAAACAAAAAATTTTTTTCAGTATAATGAGTGCACTTGCTTTTATCTTGCCAAGTTTTCCAGTGTCTGGCATAATTTTTATAGCTTTTTGGATGCCTCTTTCTTATTAGTCCTTGTACCAGGCCCGAAAGGTATAGTACAGTGGTTACCAGCATCTTCCCCCCATATGCAGGGGAAATAACAGATTTGCTTGTAATAATAGCAGTAATAGCTGACTGTTACTATATAATAAATACGGAGCTGTGACATGCCATCCTTAAATTTTCCCACTAGATCCTTGCAGGAACTCTATGAGGTATAGATACTGTTTTGTCTTTTTGTTTTTTTCTTGTCCTGTTCTTTTTTACAGATGAAGAAATAGAAATGTGAAATGTTTAGTGTTTTGACTAAGCTCTCTTGGGCGTTAGGGCTCACCCTCCAGCCTCTATGTCATCCTGCCTGAGACAGTGTAATGATGTTAGTTCCAAGCCCTCCGCGATACAGGTCTACTTAGAACACAGCCTTTTCAACACTACCTCCAAATTATTGAGAGTCAAAACATGGAGGGAAAAAAGTTTAGTTTAAAAAGCATAACTGATTATATCACAACAGAAAAGATTTTTATGTCTGAGTCATAAATTCATGCTAAAAACAATTCCAAAGGAGGAATTTAAAAATTTTTTAACCATTAGTAACACTAATGAGTTTGCCTCTTCTACTGTAAGGCAGTACTTGTCTTCCTAAGGAATCACCTCCTTGTTAAAAAGCACAGTATAAAACTAATAGGGGGAAAGAGCTTTGGAACCTAGAGAGTTTCATGTTTGCAATAACAGTTCTTTTTCCTGAATAATTTCAGTGATAAAAAATTAGCTAGTTATAGACATGAAACCTAAACATCATTTGGCAGATCTAACTATTAATTGCATCTACTTTTGCTTAAGCTTTTTTTTTCCCCTATCAGCACTGCCATTAACACAGTACATCTGGCCGGGCGCGGTGGCTCACGCCTGTAATCCTAGCTCTCTGAGAGGCCGAGGCGGGCGGATTGTTTGAGCTCAGGAGTTCGAAACCAGCCTGAGCAAGAGCGAGACCCCGTCTCTACTGAAAAAAAATTAGAAATTAATTGGACAACTGAAAATATATAGAAAAAATTAGCCGGGCATGGTGGCGCATGCCTGTAGTCCCAGCTACTCGGGAGGCTGAGGCAGGAGGATCGCTTGAGCCCAGGAGTTTGAGGTTGCTGTGAGCTAGGATGACGCCACAGCACTCTAGCCCGGGCAACACAGTGAGACTCTATCTCAAAAAAAAAAAAAAAAAAAACACAGTACATCTTACACATTCTTATCACTCTCATTGTTGTGAGAAATAAGGCACAAAGTCACTCAACAAAGCAGCTGTGTGGTGTATGCAACTGATGTGGAAAATAAGGCCACAGCCTCAGAATTGAGAATAAGAATTTATTCTTTACTAAGATTCTGGTTTCAGGAAGGAAATGAAAGAGTTTGGCTGGGTAGATAACTGATACTGTTCATTAACACATCAAATTGCAGCCTCTTTGTTAGACACTTGTACAAACTAAAAATCCTGTCCTAGAATTGCTCTGTCTTCAGCAAAGGAAAAGAGATCTTTTCAGGACACCCAGGTATGGGTATACTTTTAGATTAGCTTTTTGTAGAGTGATACTAATAAACTGTCAATTCTGTTATGTGACATACGCATTCCTAAAACTCACTGTACTGTGCAAAGTTGTGCAATAAAAACCATAGACAGTGCTTATGGAGAAAATGGGGCTGATGGCATAATACTCAAAAACTTTATCATGTGGAGAAAGGGGAATTCTTAGGCACTGTTAGTGGGAATGTAAATTAGTACAGCTACTATGGAAAACAGTACGGAGGTTCCTCAAAAAATTAAAAACAGAACTACCATATGATCCAGCAATCCCACTACAGGGTATATATCCAAAGGAAATGAAATCTATGAGATGTCTGCACCACCATGTTTGTTGCAGCACTATTTACAATAGCCAAGATCCAGAATCAACCTAAGCATCCATCAGCGGATGAATAGATAAAGAAAATATGATACAGATATACAATGGAATACTATTCAGCCATAAAAAAGAATGGAATCCTGTCATTTGTAACAATATGGATTTACCTGGAGGGCATTTTGCTAAGTAAAATAAGCCAGTCACAGAAAGACAAATACTGCATGATCTCACTTGGAAGCTAAAAATGTTGATCTCATAGAAGCACAGTAGAATAGTTACTGGGAGGGGAGAAGGGCAAGGGAAAGAAGATTGGTCAATGGGTACAAAATTACAGATAGACAGGAGGAATAAATTCTGGTGTTCTCTTGCACTGTAGGGTGACTATGGTTAACAATATTGTATTATATATTTCAAAATAGCTAGAAGAGAGGATTTTGAGTGTTCTCACCACAAAGAAATGATAAATGTTTGAGGTAATGGATATGCTATACCCTACTTTGAATTTTACACAGCGTATGCATGTATTGAAATATCACACTGTACCCCATAAATATATACAGTTAATGTGTCAGTTAAAAAACACTTCATCAATGGCACATTTTGTAAAAAGACAGGAACCTAACTCTTTAAAGGTAGGTTGAACAGTTTTATACACGTTGAATGGTTAATAAATACTATAATAAATATAGCACTTTACCTTGAAAAAGATATGTAGTTTGCTTATGGAAGTTAAGTGGGCATCAAAAGAGATGCAGTTTGTAAGTTATGGTGAAGTGGTGGAAAGAACACTGTCTGCAATCAGAGGGAAAGCTGTAACACCAGTTGTAGATGGATGTGGCTCCTAACATGGGTCACAGGTAGATGTTTGAGGTGTGTGCATTTTGCATATTCCTGCATGGCTGAGTTCACCTGAGTTCTATTGCCTACATTGACCTAGTGTTTTCCACTGATGAAATCTGCTGTAGGCAAATGCAAAATTCTTATTATGTTGCTCAAGCTGTTCCCTGAAATATCAATGGTGTTGGAACAAATTCACATTTTCAAAACAAGTGGTATAGCAAAACTGTACTCTTGAAAGAGATACTGGTGTTTGCCCAGTCAGCAGATAAAACATGAGTCTTATCTGTTTGCTTATTGCTTATGTGTGGGGGTAAGGAAAATAATGAAGTGGAAGGTGACTTCAAAGTTTCTAGTTTGAGAAATTAAGTGGAAATGACACTGTTAATCTGGAATAAATTGCCAGGATGGGCTGGCTTTCTGCAGAGCACTTAGCCAAATAAAGGGTGGATACTGAAGAGAAATAGGGCTTTGTTAGCAAAGAAGAAAGGCAGTCTGTTGGATAGGCAAGTGACAGCATCTCCTGAGCTCATATATGTCGAGTAAATGGAAGAGAAGTCCCAGCCTTTTGAGTTCATAAAAAGCCCAAAGACTGAAATAGGTTGTTTTACCCAAAACTCTTTTATTTTTCTGGCCGATAGTATTCTGTTCCTCCCATCCCGAGTCTTCTCTCGTTCTAAATGTTTTCAAGTGTCCATATGGAACACCCTGGCTTTACTTATAATTCCTTACTTTTCCTCCACTTCCTTCACCATAACTCCATTTTAACAGCTCACTCCTGTGGCCACAGCTTGGATTTTTCTCCTCAGAACTTCACCATTTTAAACTCCAGTGGCCATTTTCTCTGACTGTAATTTTCACCAGTCAGCCTCTCCCATGCCTTCTAATCTTCTGTTGGACCTCTTCAAGGCTTCTAATCTTTTTGTCAGCCTCCACATTTTCTCCCAATCTTTTCAGCCTCCTTTTGACCTCATGCAACCCCATGTGTGCATTCCTAGGACTACTCTCACTTCACCTTTGTCTGCTGTTTCCCATCTCTTTGTTTCTCTTGCCCTGCAAACACCCTACAACCCTGTCTTGATGACTCTAACCTTTAACACAAGGTTAGAGTATATTGTGTATTTGTAATGTAACAGATTGATTTCTATTCCTCAGTTGGGCCCACTGGCATATATTCTATTCTATAATGAAACAGAGGCTTATAGGCTGCCTGTATTTTTGTTGTTTCACTGGACTCTTCAGGATCTCATTCCTTGTTATCTCTTAGTTTATCAGTCTTCTGTTATAATTAAAAAGAGCACATAATCAACCAGATCTAAACCAATCCTAGCAGATTCTGTGCTTAAATAAAACAAAAACTCTTACTTATAGATGTTTTCAGCTTACTTTAGAAACTTGAGGACCAATGAAGCATGAGGTAATTCAGAAGAATATTTAGTAACACATTCTCTTTGGGAAGCTACCAGCTCACTTACTGTGCCAACTAACCATTCTGCCAGAATCTGGTTTGGAAAATAGTATGGATAGAAATACGTCCTTGAGAAAAAGGCCATTTCTAATTTAATCAATTTTATATATTAAATGCTTGCAATTATCTTTAGTGCTAGAGGAGTACCTAAGGACTGTTTGTTTATTCTCAAGATGTTTCCATTTTGAATGTTACTACCCAAGGAGACTGGACATTAAAACATGTGAACTCAATACACAACAAAGTGGGAGCAATAATGGTATTTATATGTTAATAACATGAGGCCCTACATTTAACTCTATTCCCTCTGGCCACATACCAGGTGGGAAAAAGCAAGGACTCCACTATTAAAAATATCAAATCAGATAGTTCCAGCTGGGGTTTCCTAATCATTTAAAAGGCAAAATATGAGGTCACTTTTAATATCTTAAGTAGATAATAATCTTAGCATTTACTTTAGATATTAAATCTGAGGTGCTTATCTTTTTGCCTTTCTGACTAGATGTTACTGCTAGCAATTTCTAGTTTTTGAGTATTTTCCTTAAAAGAAACATTGGGGTCTAACATGGAATCAACTATTTTGCCCCACATTATCTGTACTAGGAATATCTAATCCATCAATATACTAATCCAAAAAGTTGACTCACTAATTGGATTTAAGTGCCACAGGACTCTTAGACACATTATTTTAATCAATTTGTTGGAAAGATCAATTTTCTCATGGCTGAATGCATATAAAAATGAAGCAACTGAATGAGTTCCGTAGGAAGGTTGGCACATCTAATTCCCTAGAGATTTTAAGACAGGTTCTTAATTATATGTCTGAAATTGTTTAAACCTCAAGATCTTTAAATGAAATTTGTCTAGAAGCAGGAAGATGCAGTACTTATCCAGGCCTGTGTTTCTGGATCCCTATCTTATGTTAACGTTAATTATCTAATATTTAGTAGCTGATACTGAACGTTGAGGTAAGAAGTTATCCCCATTTTTCTTTTTTTTAAAGTTATTTTTTATTTCATGCCGTTTTAAAGGAATAGAGTAGTAGTTTGTGTTAATTATGGTTGAGTCTTGTAAAGTTAAATTTTTTAAAAGCAGTCCTGGAGGCCTTTTTGTATTGACTACTATAGAGGACAACAATGAATGTAAACATAAGGTTTTAAAGTTTAAAGCTGGCCGGGCACGGTGGCTCACGCCTGTAATCCTAGCACTCTGGGAGGCCGAGGCGGGTGGATTGTTTGAGCTCAGGAGTTCGAGACCAGCCTGAGCAAGAGCGAGACCCCGTCTCTACTAAAAAAAAAAATAGAAATTATCTGGACAACTAAAAATATATAGAAAAAATTAGCCGGGCATGGTGGCGCATGCCTGTAGTCCCAGCTACACGGGAGGCTGAGGCAGAAGGATCGCTTGAGCCCAGGAGTCTGAGGTTGCTGTGAGCCAGGCTGACGCCACAGCACTCACTCTAGCCCAGGAAACAAAAGCGAGACTCTGTCTCAAAATAAATAAATAAATAAATAAAGTTTAAAGCTAAAGTTATAGCGACTACTATAAAGGGCTGCAATTAATGTGAACAGCAGTTTTTAGAGTTAAAATTTATATATTGCTATTTGTGCCTATATAATACTTCCCCCTTCCCCAAGCATAGAGATTTTTTATTCTAAAAATAAGGCATATTTAGTACATTATTTGTGTACATATGTATTTTCTTTTGTTTTTCTTCGTATTAGTCATTGTGGTTAAATGATTTATTGGTAGCTGGTGAGTCACAAGTATGTTTCTCATTCTCTAATGAGTTACCTAGCTACATGCAAGTTTGTTTATTTTCTTTCCTTTCTAGATCTTTCATATGAAAATAGATATTTTACTAGTTCGTTAAAATTTCAGTTTGCTACATTAACTGTTAGATCTAGAAAATACCAAAATAATACTCATAAGAAGTCTCATCAACTTAGAAAACTTTTATTTAGCACCTGCTCTGGTCCTGGCACTCTGCTGGGCTTTGGTATACAGAGATTTATGAATAGCACATGTATCATATAAGAAACTTAATTTGGGGAGAGGAAGAAGATAGATAAGCAACTGCATGCAGAGGCATGTTATAGGTGCTATCATAGGAGTACATATTATCTATAGGAAGATATCCCAAAGGAAGGTGAGCATGTGGGTACCCTTTGAGCATCCATGTGGGTAAGTGGGCGAACATAGGCTAAGACATTATACTGTTGTATATTGCAGCTACTTGAACGATTGTACCTACATGGTTTATACCTCTTTGTAGGAACAGGGTATTTGTTGGAGGAGAAACAGTTTCTATGTTCAGCCCTGTCCAGTGTAACATTTGCATTGAAAACTTGGACAAAGATAAAGATGTGCTTAAAAAATAGGTCTAAAATCTGGTGTCAAAAATTCCCAGATAGTTTATGGCATTAATCTTTCTAGGTTAAATATAACTTTAAATAATAACTTTGTATTGTTTCATTCAAAGACTGCTGAATTTATCCTGAGGCTGACAACAACAGTGGGATATCAGGAGACATCAGTGTTACTGGGGAAGGTAGCACAATTCTTAGGCATTTGGGAAACTATTACTAAAGGGCCTATTATTTTCAGTTTCCGTCACATAAACTATAAAGGAATCTGGCAGCTCATGAGCTTCTAAGAATGAGAGTGTATTATCTCAAAGTAAGCTGAGGATAAATTTTGAGATATTTAAATTTATTGCTAATTTGTAAATCTGTAACAGATCTAATATAACAACCAGTAAATGATCATCTTAATAGCTGTGTGATGATAGACTAATTACTTAACCTTTCAGAGTCTCATTTTTCTCATCTGTAAAATGGTGACAATACCTACCTTGTAGGCCTTTGTGAAGTTTAAGTGAGACAGTGTATATATAAAGCACTTCACACAGGAACTGGAACATAAAAGGAAATTGCTAAGCGATAGTAGAAATATTGGTACTTTACGGATTTATATGTTGAAATCACTTTCATGTGAAAGTGTGTCAGCTTCATCAACATTAAAAAAAAGACATACAGAGAAAATGAACAAAACTACCATAGAAGGATGACACAAAATTTATGAAACATTTCGTATTTTCTGCAAAAATGTGGAGTATAGACCAAACAGAAAACAGTGATTGTAGAAGAGGAGAATGGGTATATGATGGAGGACTTAAATTTATATGTTTATTTAACATTTGAATTCTGGATAATAAATATATACTTTTATAATCAAAACAGGTTTTTAAAACAATGTTTTTTAAGCTTTTTTTTTTTCAAAAATAGCTTAAAAACATGGAACAAACCCTGTCATTTCCCATCACTCACTGACGAAGGGCAGTCTGGCCTCTTCTTTGTATTCCAAGAGGACTTGCCAGAATCAACATCCCATACTGAGATCCAGCAGCAAGAGATAGATGAACTACTTTTTTCCCAGATTTATTTCTCCACTATTTATGTGAAAGATGACGACTTCTTTGACTAGAGTTATATGTTGTTAAGTATTTTTTCACCAGTCTCCTACACAGAAATGATACCTTCAACAGTGACCTTCAAATCATGTATTCTAACAACAGCTTTTTCTCAGTGTTTATGATTCTTGTACTATATATACCCCAGTGGTCTCCAAAGTGTGATTTGCCCAAGAGTACCCATTGGGGGAAAGAAATTAATTAAACTTACTTCCTTCTTTTATCTAAAAGCGTGAGAAAAAGAATTTGAGTTTTTCTAATAGTTAATTTATCAATAAACACTAGGCCTATCACTTAGACTGCGTCTCAGAAGGTCACATGTCACGTCTACAGCATGTGGGGTTTCTGAACGAAGATTGCAGGATTCCAATAACAAAAGGAGCTAGCTAGCTGTGGTACCCTCACTCTGGCTCACAGTTGATGTATTGTAACCAATTTCAGTTTACCGTTCCTATTAATAGTTAACGATTTTTAAAGAATTATATTATTGTAATAAACTGACCCTCAGAAAATGGACAAGTGGCTCAAAAGGATTTCTACACAGAAACCATAGACTGAAGATAAAACTAAAAATGTAAGCACAAATAAGGAAATGTTAATACTAATACTTCTACTCATAGAGTAAAATCTTTGTATCAGCTGCATTATGAGGTTTTAAAAAATACTAGAGTCTAAGCAGATCTGACAAGTTGTCAGTACTCTCTGAATTAGAAGTTATCAGGAAGACTATATTAAGTATGGATTTGTATTCATTCACTACTGCTGACTGTGAACCTCACCCAAATTTATAATTGTCTAAATGTAATACCTAAGTTTACTAATACATGCATATAATTTATAAATAAATAAAGTATATATATATATTGGGCTATATACCCCCCAATTTTTTTAACTAATAGAGTAAATCAAATTATCAAAAATGTTTGGAGATGGCTACTCCTTTGATATGTTAAGTATTCGCTCCTTTCTGAAACATGTTACTTTATTGGCTTCTGGAGCACCATTCTGTTTCAATTATTTTTTTCATTATTTCCTCTTCTTCCTTATCCAGAGTTCTATCATTATGTTCAGCATTTCTGAAGGATAAACAATAGGCGTAAATGAGATTGCTCCCCAAAAACCTGATTTGTTTGACAAAACGAAGAGGTAATTTCAGATGAGTAGTTTTAAAATTGTTGTGAGCAGCGGTGGTTTTGAAATGTGTGTTTGTAGCCCTTATCTCCTTCCCCTGAGCAGTCACTTTGAGGAGGACAGTAATCATTTAAATGGTTAAATTCTGTTTGATTAAAAATCAACCCTAATATTTCATAGTCAAATTTTAGTGTATATGTTTTTTAGGCTGGGCGTGGTGGCTCATGATCTCTTTTCATTGCATGATATATGTGGTAGGTTCTCAGCGTGTGTGTGATGAAGTACAAATAAACTTTTATTTTTTTAAAGCTCTTATGTTCAGATGATTGCTGTGATCCCAAAGATTTTTTTTTGAAGTTTAAGATTGTACTAGTCAGCTGTTGAAAAAAAAACTGTACAATAAGCCACCTCAAAACTCAGTAGCCTGACAGTACTGCCCAAACGAATCTACAGATTGAATGCAGTCCCTATGAAAATCCCAACGGCATTTTTTACAGAAACAGAAAAACCTATCCTAAAATTCACATGGAATCTCAAGGGACCCCAAATAGCCAAAACAATCTTGAAAAAGAAGAATAAAGTTGGAAGACTCACACTTTCTGATTTCAAAACTTGCTATAAGCTAAAGTAATCAAAACTGTGTGGTACTGGCATAAAGACAGTCATATAGACCAATGGTGCAGAATAGAGAGGCCAAAAATAAGCCAGTTTATTTTTTATGGTCAGTTTATTTTTGCAAGGATTCAGTAGCCATTCAATGGGAAGTCACGTGGCCAAACTCAAAGTCACAAGACAGAGCAACTTTCTGCCTACCTTGAAGCCATGGCAGAGGTGTGAATGTACAATACTACTATGGGGAAATGAAGACATGAGACCAGTAATTTAGTGTGCCATAGAGATATCCTAAGAACTTTAAAATTTTTTGGCAACATTAAAGAATAAGGCATTACTCATTAGCAAATTACTTTAAACTATGAAGCTTACCTCCTGCACTTACTGAAACTGCTTTGACCATTTTAACAGAATCTTTGAAGTCTATTTTTATGCATTCTTTTTTGTTTTTTTTAATGACAGAAGGCCATTATAATGAACATCTATTACTGTGCTAGGTTATGATGTGGCTCTTTGCCACTCTCCTATTTTGGGTTTGTGTGTATATGTGTATATACATATATATACACACACATGTACATATATACACATAATCACACACAATCTTCAGTCGACTGTTACTTAATCCCACTTCTAATAGTTTTATCAGACTTTTTTTTTAGCTTCTATGTGATATAGATATGAAAACTGATAATCAAGATTGATAGAACTGTAGGTAATGAAACTATCTTTAAAGGTATTAGTGAGACCCTAAGGGCAAAGTGTATGTCACTAGTGTTGGTAAGATAGAATTCTTTTCCTTCAGAAAAAATGGTTACTCATTGCTTTTCCCCCAAGTTGCCTATTTTATAATTGTTTAATCATTTGTTTAAAAAAACGTAATAACCAACTCCAAATATTTTTATAAAATACTTTGCATAAAGAATGGTACTTTCTGCAACCGTATTTTATAAAGACAGTTTTACTCAGAACTGAACCTAAGTTGATGTTTGACAGTTTCTAATGAATGACATGAAGTCTGTTGTGCCTATTAACTAGAGCATTTTAATATCAAAGCTGTACAAATTTATCTTATTTATAGAATGATTAATTATGTGGAGAGTCAGAGGGGTGGTTAGAAAATGAAAAAGGTATAAAATACAATGTGGTGGCCCGGCGCAGTGGCTTACGCCTGTAATCCTAGCACTCTGGGAGTCGAGGCGGGTGGATCGCTAAAGGTCAGGAGTTAGAGACCAGCCTGAGCAAGAGCGAGACCCCGTCTCTACTAAAAATAGAAAGAAATTAATTGGACAACTAAAAATATATAGAAAAAATTAGCCAGGCATGGTGGCGCATGCCTGTAGTCCCAGCTACTCGGGAGGCTGAGGCAGAAGGATCACTTGAGCCCAGGAGTTTGAGGTTGCCGTGAGCTAGGCTGACGCCACGGCACTCTAGCCTCAGGCAACAAAGCAAGACTGTGTCTCAAAAAAAAAAAAAATACAATGTGGTGATAGTGTTTTAGGAGGTGATGTTAATAATACTTAGCTCTTGAAAAGATGTGTTTAATTTACTTCATCTATTTCTCCTGCAATGAAATAATTCCCAGGAGTTCTGCTTTCCCTCAAGGATTTTTGTTTTCCTGGCACATCCTCTGTAAAAAATCCAAGGCTTTTAGTTGCCTGTTATTAACAGATACAACACTTTCTGTATCTATTGTAGATACAATAGAGAGTAGACATATTTAACTTGAGTTAGCTTGAAGAAGACTATCTGATAATGGAATGCCTTCTACTAGGGAGTCAAAGGGGGTGAGGTAAGAGAATCATAGAGGTCGGGGACATAGAGGAAAGGTAGCAGCGTGGAGCTCTAGTTGGGGTAGGTCATGTTACTTGATAAAGCAGTACAGTGATCAGTAAGGAGGAGAAAACCTTCCCCATGGAGACATGTGAGATAAGCAATAGAATTCTCCCCAGGTCTCAGTCATATACCTAGGTATCACATTTACTCATGCAAATAGAGAAGGCCGACTGGTAGGTTGCAGTCTCGTTGAAGATAGATTCAGTGGCACTCAGTATTAGAAAGTATTAGAAAGCCCTTATAACAGTAAACCAAAGCCTCTTGATCCTTTCAGGTCTCAGAGGAACCTTATCTTAGTTCACCAAAACGTCTTTGCCATAATAAATTCTGAATTTCTTCAGTATATGAGATTTTACCTAGATATTAGATGATAGCTCCAGTGCAGGAGACTTATGAGAGTGTGAGAGACATGTATACTATTGATTTTTTTTAAAGGTAATTAGTAACAGATATATAGAATTCTAGGCAATGTAGCAAAATGAAGTAAAAATTTTTCTTCCCCAATCTCCACCTATTATTCGCATTTTGATCCTTTTCTAACCCTGAACAAAAATGTTCATTGAAATGGATTGTGAGTCAGGCCTGTGGCTCATACCTGTAATCCCACCGCTTTGGGAGGCCAAGGTGGGAGGATCACTTGAGGCCAGAAATTCGAGACCAGCCAGGGCAATATAGTGAGACCCCATCACTAGAAAAAAAAAAAATTAGCTGGGCATGGTAATGTACACCTATGGTCCTAGTTACTTGGGAAGCTGAGATGGGAGGATCCCTTGAGCCCAGGAGTTCAAGGCTTTGGTGAGCTGTGATCACACTACTGCACTCCAGCCTGGGTAGTGGAGTGAGACTCTTTCTCTTAAAAAAAAAAAAGAAAGAAAGATATGGATTGTGGTGTCCTCTTGTGTAAAATAAACACTATCTGGTTTCTGGAATGTCTAGTAGCACCACATCTACTAAGAACCCAATTCCTTATCAGAATGAATAGAATTTTTCCTTGAAAGTTAAATCTTACCCTCTTCACCAAATATTTTGTGACACATTCTGTACAAAAGTAAAACTGGTACATTGCATATGGAAATCACCATTTTGGATTACACTGATTCTGCCTTGGTATGTACTAGTGATCAAAAAATAATCAGTGTGTTTAATAAACTACTTCATAAATTATTAATATGTATTTCAGAATTTGAGTGTCTGGTGTTCAAAATTCAAGTTTGTTACAAAATAAACTGCCCAGAAGATGCATTTATTTTATACTCATAATGTATTAAGCTTCATGTAGAGCAGCATTCTTTTATGTGGGAATACACAATCCAGTAGACTTTTTGTCATAAATCAATGATACAGTATACTCAGAAACTAAAGACAATGAGGATTTAATTGCAGATCAGCACCCTAAAGTCCTCTTATTACCTTGAAACCTTTTCAGTTGACCTTCTTCTATTATTTAATTCCATTACATAGCAGTAATTGCATTTATTGAAGCCAATATTTCTCATTATAGGAAATGCTGATCTTAGTGAATCTCAAATATAGGGAGAGAAATGTTCTTTAATAAATAATTTAAAAACTTGTTACTGCTTTTCCCAATTCAGTACTGGTCCTATTACCTTTTATGTCCAGAGTATTTTATAAGAGGTAACTAAATTATGGCATCAAAAACATTCTCTCTTCAAGGAATCTCACAAAGTATGCTACATAATAGCTTATTCTAAGTAGGTTAATTAGACTGTCTTTATCTAAGTGGCTGACTGTATTATAAAGAAGAGTTTAGCATACTCAGTTTTACTGCTGAAACCCCAAATAAGTTCTGATGATGAAATGATTAAAGTTGGGAATTTTTTCTCTTGACAGCATCAACAAAGAGAGCATCGTGGATGTAGAAGGTGTTGTGAGAACAGTTAATCAGAAAATTGGAAGCTGTACACAGCAAGATGTTGAGTTACATGTTCAGAAGGTAACTCTTTTCAAAATATAAAAGTACATATAGAGATAGATTTGAGTGGTTCTTACAGCTTTCATGTCAAATCTATATGTTCTTAATAATTAGAGTTGATGTAAAATATTGAGATTTATAAGTTGGTTATTGAATCAATTAGCTTTTGTTATATTGATGTAACAAATTGCCCCAATACTTAGTGACTTAAAGCAACAAACATTTACTTACAATTCTGTGATGCACCCAGCTGGGATGGCACATTCACTCCATGTGGCATTGGCTATGCTCACTGATATATATGGGGCATCTCTTCCTGTGGCCGTCCCTTATCCAGCAGGCTAGCCCAGACATGTTTATATGGTACCAGAGGCAAGAGAGGGAAGCCCTAGTGTATGAACACTTTTCTTGTGTTCTGCTTCTGCTTGTGTCTTATTTGCTAAATATCCCATTGGTCAAAATCAAATGGCAATACAGATCTAAGAGATAGAGAAATAGATTCTAGCTCTTCATGGGAGGAGAGGCAACATCATTGCACGGGAACATACGTACAGGAGCAGGAGGAAGTATTGCAGCCATTTTTGCAGTCTGCCATAGTCACATAGGGAAAAGTATAAAACACATCTGAAAAGCTTTGTTCACGAATAATAGTGACCCTGTATTTCTTTGAATTTTCTTCTGAATATGTACTTTCAGAGGATGATTAATTATACTAATTCTTAATCTTATATCTCATTATAATCATTATATTTGATATTTTTATGGCGTAGAGAAATCAAAAGAGACAATACCATATTGGTCTTATATTGCAACAGTAACTTCTTTTTTTATAAGACTTACCCCTCATCTTTTTTTTTCCTCAGACATAAAAATTGAAAGTGCTTATTATCACTGACTTAAAATACCATAAGTGAATTCACACATATTTAGTACTACTAAAATAACCCTAGCTGGAGGCGGTGGCTCACATCTGTCATCCCAGCACTTTGGGAGTCTGAGGCAGGACGATTGCTTGAGACCAGGAGTTTAAGACCAACCTGGGTAACACAGCAAGAACCCGTCTCTAAAAATGATTAAAAATAATTAACCAGGCATGGTGACGTGTGCCTGTAGTCCTAGCTATTTGGGAGGCTGAAGCGGGGAGGATCGCTTGAGCCCAGGAGTTTGAGGTTACAGTGAACTATGTGTCACACCACTGCACTCCAGCCTGGGTGACAGAGCAAGACCCTGTCTCTAAAAATAAATAAATAAAAAGAAATAACCCTGTACCTTTGAACCTGCCATTCTCAGATTCAGGTCTAGATTTTGTCTATAATATGCATGGCTAAATTTCTCTTAAGGAGGAGTCTTCAAGACAGACTGGCTTCTTTCCACCCTCACTCCTGTGTGTGTACACTTGCATGAACATGTATGCAACAGAGTCAGGGAGACTGACAGGCAGACAGGTTCAGAGAAATAGACACATATGTACTCACTAATTTGGGAGTAAGTTTGTATTTAACTGGAATTGATTGTCATAGAACCCTTCAAGACTTAGAAAAATCTTATATTTTTTTTGGTTGGGCATGGTGGCTCACGCCTATAATCCTAGCACTCTGGGAGGCTGAGGCAGGCAGATTGCTTGAACTCAGGAGTTCAAGACCAGCCTGAGCAAAAGGCGAGACCCCATCTCTACTAAAAATAGAAAAATTAGCAGGGCATCATAGAGCACACCTGTAGCCCCAGCTACTCGGGAGGCTAAAGCAAGAGTATCATTTGAGCCCAGGAGTTTGAGGTTGCAGTGAGCTATGATCATGTCACTGCACTCTACCTGGGGTGGCAGAGCAAGACTCTGTCTCCAAAAAAAAAGAAAATGTATTTTTTACTGACCTAACTTGACAAATTACTTCTTCTCTTTCTGTAAGTCTCATTTTGAACCAACCCCACCAGGAAATCTACAACCTAGTAAAGACAGACTAACCAAAGGGTAAGAATAGAGATAAATGAATAAATCCATTCTGGCTGACCAAGAAAGGTAATCCCCCCCATATCTTTTACTTTAATAAAAAAAATTTCAGTGACTACAGCAAGCAAATGTACTTTGATATCTTATTACCTAGTATACAGTGCAACCTTAATAAATGTTAATAATAATTTTAAGCCTCAGGAGCTTACAGACAAATTTTGCCTTTATAAAAGTAATTATAAAATACTTCACAAAGCATAAAGTATTGTATTCTAAATAGAATCTTTTGTAAGTAATGACTTTCCCTTATCATTTATTTATTTATTCAGCCAGCACTTACTGATTATGTATACTTTATGCTAAGCACTACGTGAAGTTCTGGTAGTAGTCACAACCTAATGAAGGAGAAAATGAATTTCTACTAGTTATAAAAGTAGGAGGGGTAAGCTCTTCAGTTCTTCAGTTTGGATTGGAGATCAATTTTCTGTTAACTCATCAAACGGAACCTCACCACTTGGGTATAGGGAGTGGTGACAAATATTTCTATTTTATTATGAGGAAAACTAGACAATCCTTCTACACTTTTTTGCTTGAAATGTAATGCTAAATGTGATCTGCCACCTGGAAGAATATAATTCCCTTTCCTCAATAAATAAGGTCTATTTCACTTCAGTGCTTTTAGCTGGTTTTCCCAGGCATAGTTAGGGATAACTAATATAGTAACATGTTTTTTAAGCCAAAAAACTCTAGCTCAGTCTTTATGACCTAATTGTTTTTTACCACTAAAATGTGAAATTAGTGTGAGTGAATACTGAGGGAGTTTAACAACATAGAAGAACATCCTCTAGGGCAGCTCCCAACCAGAAGAGCAGCAGGAAATGAAATGTAACATGTTTGATGAGAAAGGGCAATGAAGGGATCCTTGGGAAAAGAAAGAATGAGAAAAGTGTAGCAGAGCTAGACTGGTCCTAGTCATGGTACTGGCCAAATGCGGTTAACAAAAATAGGAAGTCATACGTTAATGGCCCCTTCACATGAGGAAGGTGTTTTCACATTCATTACTCTATTTGATTCTTACAGCAGACCTGATTTTAATTGAAACTCTGAGATTGATTTGCCTAAAAACAGCTTTATATGACAAAGCTAGGCCTTAAACCCAGTGTCCTCCACTGTAGTCTTTACTTATTACATTGGTAGCCACCTTAAAGTTTACAGAGTATTTGTATATGTGTTATCTCATTTGACTGTTACAGCAACCCATGGAAGTAGACAAAAAATATTATCCTCATTTTTTTAGGTGAAAAACATATATCATCTTGTTTGATTTCAGCAAATAGTTTCAGTTAAAGATGTATGCAAATGCGGCTTCATTTTTAAGTCAACTGTAGATTGTTTTTTTAAGCAAAAGATAAAAGGTTTTGTGTGCTTCCAGCTATTTTTGGCAATCTCTCACTTTCAGATTTATGTGATCAGTTTGGCTGAACCTCGCCTGCCCCTGCAGCTGGATGATGCCATTCGGCCTGAGGCGGAAGGAGAAGAGGTAAAAATTATACTTATGAAATATTATGCTTCCTCTGTGTATTTAGTTTGCAAAACATTGAAAACCTGATGCCCTACTTTTGTCCTAAGGATGCCTGTGAATTGATTTGAGCTCTATTTTTATTTAAATTTACAATTACATCAGCAGTTCTCAAACTTTGGTCTCAAGATCCCTTTTACATTCTTAAAAATAATTGTTTTTAAGGTTTTGTTTTTGTTGATACATCTATAAATATTTTTAGAATTAGAAGTTAAAGCAGAGAAATTTTTAAATATGAATTTATTAAATTTATAAACATTACATGTTTACATATACAATATTCTTATATAAATAATTAAAAATAACAATAGATAACATATTTTATGAAAAATTACCACTTTCCAAAACAAAAAACAATTTAGTGTCAAGAATGACATTGTATTATGTATCTACAAATCTTTGTAACGTCTGGCTTAGTAGACAACTATTAATAGATTCTCTTATCGACTCTGCATTCATTCTATTGTGATAGTATGTATATCATATAGCCTTTAGAAAACTCCTCAATACACCCATGAAGAATAAGGAAGAAAAAGTATTAAAAAATATTACTGTGAAAAAATAGGTTTGACTTCATGGACTCCCCAAAAGTCTCAGGGATCTTGACTGCTCCCAAGACCACATTTTGAGAACCACTACTCTGTGTCAGCTTTTATCTGTTCGTTCAACCTGGGGCTAGCAGGTTAAATCCAGGAATCAGTGAAGATAAAGATGGTTAATTCTTCTGACATCCCAGTAATAAGGCATAGCTTTTGGAGGTGGAGGAGGGAAAGAAAGCAATAACATCTGTTCATTCTTTCTCTTCTTTCCATCTCTTTCTTTCTCTCGCCCTGCTTCTTGTTTTTACCATTATTTTGGATCCTTGATTTGGGGGCATAATATTAACATACACCCATAATCACTTAAAGGTAAACATGGCTTCTAAAAGTGTTTTTTGCATTCTTCAAAAAATGTGTAAAATCTGTTTTTTCATCCTTTTTCTTAGGAAGGAAGAGCTACAGTTAACCAGGATACAAGATTAGACAACAGAGTCATTGATCTTAGGGTATGCTTCATTGCTTTATTAAATGATGTAATTATGCTGAAGTCAAGATGGGTGGGGATACCATACCTTTCTCAGGCTTATAAAGCTAATTGGCATTTGCCTATATGTAAGTATGATCATACAGTAAACAATTTACCTTTCTGACTGACTCTTCCCCTAAAAAGAACTACAAGCAACAGGAACAGTTGCTATTGTCAGGATATGGACTCACTTCATGTTAAAATGACAAACTTGAAGCCAATAAATGGGCTTGCTTCCAGGTGGTACCTATTTTAGACAAGTTAGTCATCCAGTAGAAACATAACTATTAACATCACTACAAAATTGTGAAAAAATTTATATGCACATTTTAGAACAACCAGGTAGAGATGAGTAATTAATTCCTCAATCCTTTGAATTTGATCTGAACACAGAAGTAATAATATAGAAGCAGTTTGCCCTGGTAGTTTATACAATAATCTCATGGGTCTTCTGTTTCCCTTTCTGGTTTGGTTGCAAGTGAAAGAGAATTCAGTGGTTTCATTATTATGACATTGTAGTAAAACCAATGTCATCTTTCTTTCTTAATATTTTGACCACATCTTCCTCCTTTTCTTAAATATTCTACCTAAAGCTCAAATTCTTTGTCACCTTAAGAGTTCTTTCCAACTCTTCTGCAATCGTGTGTCTGCCCTTATCATATACTCATTCGTTACTCCTGATGATTTGCTTTTTATCTGCCTTTACCTTTTCCATTTTAATTTGTATAGGAAAAGTGAGCAGTAATCAAAAGTCCTCTTGATACTACCTAGAAACCTCAAGTTTTTCATATATGTTGGCCACAGCAGTTAGACATCATTCTGTATTTGCCCATGCTGTTTGTTCACACAAGTTATGATTGGTTTGTGCCTCTAGAATTTGGCCTGAAGAGTTTTTGGTTTGGGGTTTGTTTGTTTGTTTGTTTTAATTTAAATTGATTGCCACCATTGAAGATGGGAGTTTTCACATTAAAATATGAATGGCTTTTCCTAAAATGTTGGAGGAGAATCTGACTCATGAGCTTGGATGTTATATGGGGCTACATGACCTGCACCACCCAGGAAGCATCATTCATTTGTTTCTTTCATATTATTTGTCTAGCCCAAGCAAGTGTTCACATTTTTTAAATCTTACTTTGACTTTACCTTTTGGTAAGCATTGTGTATACTAGTGACTTTAAATCTTTAAGTTCCTTAGTTTCTAAACTGCTATCTAATTTAACCCCAAACCAGCTCTTTTATTATAGACTCTGAGCAAAGTCAAGAGTTGGAGAAGTTGAAAAGGCAAAATTGCTATTCTCCTTCTGTAATATGAACATTCCGATATATAGCCTTATATTGGTTCTAGTGTAACTTAACTTTTCTCTCACATAATGCATTATTTTCTGTATGAACTTTCCAGGCAGGTGACCTAATTAAAAACTCCATTTCCCAGCCCCCAAAAATGTTAAAACAGTTTTCATTCCTGGAAAATGAATTAAAATGTCTTTGGCACCCTTTTTATACACAGCATTCACCTAGCTCATATTCTGGATTGCTGTAGCAAATTAGCTTCATTCTTAGAGAGCAGCAGGTTTTTAGGAGGGTTTCCTGGGAACCTGTTAGGAGAATTCCATTCCGTTTAGATCACAATTATTCTCTTTATGCCTCATCACTCTTAGATGTAGGAGAAAGTTGTCAAAGTAGTAGATCTCTAGTCTTCCTCTGGGAATCATTCTTTAAGTACTTTTCCCAAAAAAGTAAGATAAAAAAAAAATTTTTTTTAAAAAAGAAGTAATTTTCTCAAATATGAACGTATTTAGTTGGTTCAAAACTGCAGTCTATTTCTTTTTCTAAACCCCCTGTACTAAAGCTCTTTAATCTACAAAATAGTATATATTGATTACCTTCAAAGAACTCATCATCTTGGGGGGAGATAAGACTATTAGTGTGAGGTCATCTTAGTATAGGTCATTTCTCCCTTGAGTTGAGCTTTTTTTTTTTTGAGATAAGGTCTTACTCTGTTGTCCAGGCTGGAGTGCAGTAGAGTGATCACAGCTCACTGCAGCCTCCAACTCGCAGGCTCAAGTGATCCTCCTGCCTCAGCCTTCTGAGTAGATGGGACTACAGCAACATGTCACCACGCCCAGCTAATTTTTAAATTTTTTTTTGTAGAGACCATATCTCACTATGTTGCCCAGACTGGTCTTGTACCCGCAGCCTCAAGCAATCTTCCTGCCTCAGTCGCCTCCCAAAGTGCTGGGATTACAGGCATGAGCCACCATGTCCGGATAGACTGAGCCATTTTTGAAGGTGTATCGTGTTCTTTTTTGCCAGTTGGGTTGACATGGCCAAGGGGGTAAGGCAATATAGGATTCACAGGCAGCCTAACCCTTAAGAGACCCAATGGCTATCCTAAAGTTCCCTTCCTTTACCAGTAATACCACATTACCCTCCGTGCTACCTCTGAGACCACACTATCAAAATAGCCCATACTATGTACTTCCATAGCATATTCCTTTCTTTATGTTCAGGTATATTTTGGGGTGAGGAGGTTAAGAAACTAGCTATCTGAGCATATGTACTACATTGCTCAGTAATGAACCCCACTTTGACCCTGTGGGTTAATGAATGGACGATATCTGCTGTTATGGTTGTGTTTGCTTCTTATCAATTATGTATTTCATTTGCTTTGCAATTGGTCATCTTTGTCTTCATCCATGCCTTCCTCCACCATTCTTTTCTCTTAGACAGACTGTTAACCCCTTACATCAAGGCAGGTACATGAGATGATTCTCCCCCTACATCTGTGGCAAATGCCCCCAATCTATCACAACATACTACATACATACTATTCCTGACGAGCTTAGAGTAGCCTCACAGCACTCCATGCAGCCTCCACTAACTGATTAAAAATAAGCCTATTTGCCATCTCTCTTTGAAAGTGTCTAATAACAAAGCCATAAAATCCGGAAACAATTGAGTAAGTGCCTATCTTCCGATTGCCTAGCTCGTTACTTTTAATAAATTTTTTCCAAGCTAAAAATCAAAATCTACACTCCTGAAAGAATTTTTTTGCTCTTTCAGAAAGAGAGATTATCTTGGCAGTGTAGTTTTGATGCCAGTATATTAAAATTTATATGACATTTCAGTGGTTTTGCAGTGTTTTTCCAAGTATAGTACCCTTACCACTGGAAGTATGCAATGATTTCTAGGTGTTACACAGATGCACATTTTTTAAATTTTTTTTTAAATTTTTATTCTCATTCTACACATTTTTTATTTTAATAGCTATGTAATGTAACCAGCAAATAAGATCCATGTTTTCATGGATGAGCCAAGTTTTAAAACGTGATTTAAAGAAAAGTATTAAATAATAGTAAAAGTGGTACCCAGTATGACAGAAAGGATAACAGAAGGCAGAAGACAAGTTTAAGAAATGCTGGCTTGTGTCAGCAGTGGATAGAATATTGGGAACTTGGGTCTACCATGAAAATGACAGGTGTATGATCACCACAGCTACAGGAGTTCTATGAAAGTAGATCTGGATAGTCTGAAATAGTCAAAGGGAGGTGTTCTCAGGGATGTTATTACTGTTGCCTCAGCACCAACACTTCAATCAGAAAAATCTTTTAGGGATGCTCAACAATGCTGTGTTTATCACAGGGTCCATCCGAACCATATACGTACTTGATCTGCTAGCATTAGAGTATGTTGGAATGTCCTGGCACAGAGTTAACCTGAACGCTGCTGAAATCCCTTCATGACGGTAATATGGTAGAAACTGCAGACAATTCAGATTCTTTCTCACAAAGATTACTTTTGCTTGATTAGAAACTCCACATCAACCTGATTTTTTAAAATAATAGTTCCTTTTAGAATTAAGTCTGATATCATTTTAGAAATGTATTTGTACCCCCTTCTCTACTGTCTTTCTTGATCCTTTTCCAGCTTCACAATAGCATCTTTATAACCTGAGCTTATAAGCCATAAGTGACCCTCTAATAGAATATATTTCACTACAGTGAAATACAACTCTGTATGTGTGTCAGTAACTTGAAGTAAGTTTTTGAAAGCAGATTATGCAATTTGTTTTGATTGGATGAACTGAATGTTTCACTAAACCACATAATATAAAAAGCCACAAGTCTTTCTCTGTAGTTTAAATGTAGACATCTTAAAAATGAATAAGTAAACAAATTGTAAAGATCTTTTAAATTATCTTCATTGTTTTATGAGAAATTGATTTGTATCTTTGAGCATGAATTATAAGATGATGTTACTTAAATATGACCCAGTTTACGTGAATTTTTTCAACCCTGATCTGCTGAAATTCAGGGTTATTTAAATAGCATTCTTTACAGTGAAAGAAATGTGGAGTAGCCATTCCATCATTAACAGTATTTTCATAGGGTGCTACTATTTTACTAAACACTCATCTAGTCATATGGTAACTATTTTTTTAATGTAATAAGCAAGACCTAAAGGTAAGGTCTTGCTTATTTTGACCAGAGAAATGGACAAAAGTTAGTATAAAGCAGAGATAATTACCTCTAGAGCTTTCTGGTCACCATCAGAGGTGATTGAGCCTGAAAGTATTTAGGTCATTAAACATGAAATGTTCAATTTTGAATCAGAAGTTTAGTTTATTATATCTGGAACAAGAAGCAGTACAATTAATCAAAGTATGCACCTAAACTATCAACACAGTTTTGCCCTCTTAACAATAGCTTATTTATGCCAGCAGCAAAGAAGCCTGGAGAGTGAGTGGTAATGAAATCACAAAAGGCGTTTTCCACAGCTTGTTGAGAATTGAATATTTTTCCTTGCAAGAAGTGGTCCAAAGCCTGGAAGAAGTAGTAGTCAATTGGTGCAAGGTCTGGTGAATACAGTGGATGACAGAGAGTTTCGAAGTCCAGCCTCTGTAGTTGGAGCAGCATTGTTTGTTGAACAGGTGGTAGAGCATTGTCTTACAAGGGGATTGGCCTGTCTCTGTAGACCAGTCTCAGCTGCTTCATCGCAAGGATCCTCATCATTTCATCCTATTGGTTGCAGTAGATACCTGCTGTAATCAACTGACCAGGCTTCATGAAGCTGTAGTGGATAATACAAGCACCAGACCACCAAACAGACACCATTAGCTTTTTTAGGTGAATATTTGGTTTTGGAATGTGTTTTGGCACTTCATCTTTATCCAACCATTGTGCCAAATGCTTGTGATTGTCAGAAAGAATCCATTTTTCATCACAGGTAACAATACAGTGTAGAAATGGTTTGCCTTTATGTTGTGACAGCAAAAAAGGGCAAACTTTCAGACAGTTTCTCTTCTAACACTCGTTTAATTCATGCAGTACCCATCTATCTAGCTTCTTTACCTTGCTTATTTGTTTTAAATGGTCCAATATTGTTGGAATAGTAACGTCAGTGCTTGCTGCTAATTCACATGTTGTTGAGATGGATTTGCTTCCACTATAGCTTCAGCTCATCATCATCCACCTTGGTCTCAGGTCACCCACGTGGCTTGTTCTCAAGAGTAAAGTCACCAGAACAGAACTTCTCAAACTGTACTGTGCATTCATTAGCCACATCCTTCCCAAACACTTGTTATTTCAAGCTGTCTGCACTGCATTGGTTTCAGGACGGGACTCATATTCGAAAATAACACAGATTTTTGACTTATCCATGATTTCACAAAAATTGCTCTAAAAAAATTTGGAAGATAGTCACAAGCCAAAGCATGTGTTTGAAAGAATGGATGTCCTGTCACAATAAGAATAAAAGAAGTGTCAAAGTGAAATGTCAGAGACATCAACTGCTGAACTTAGTACTTAAAGAAATCAGACATTTCATACTTAATAACCGGGAGTTAATAAATAGGAGAACCAGAGAAATAGGAAGGAAAGGGAGAGAAAGTAGAAAGAGAAGGTGACTGTGGTGGACACTTAGAATACTGCTATTAATTGCTTTGTGTGCCATTCTGGCACTGATTTCCATTCTGATTCTGGGAAATCAGTATCGTGGGATGCCTGTCCGTTTTATTGTTTTTTTTCCTTAATTTCTTAATTGTAGCAAACACATGACTATCTACAATTAATGTATTGTAATGTAATGATTAAGATAAAAGTACATGGTGGCTTTCTTCATCTGTTATCAAATGTTAAAATATTACTTTCCTTAAGGAAACATTAGTGCTGCACAAACATTAATACATCTCACTTAATGGTTGCCTTTAAAAAAACAAAAAACACTAAGAATTCAGAAGAAAGGTGTTTCATAAGAAATATTTTTGGCCGGGCGTGGTGGCTCACGCCTGTAATCCTAGCTCTCTGGGAGGCCGAGGCGGGCGGATTGTTTGAGCTCAGGAGTTCGAAACCAGCCTGAACAAGAGCAAGACCCCGTCTCTACTAAAAAAATAGAAAAAAATTAATCGGACAACTAAAAATATATAGAAAAAACTAGCCGGGCATGGTGGCGCATGCCTGTAGTCCCAGCTACTCGGGAGGCTGAGGCAGGAAGATCGCTTGAGCCCAGGAGTTTGAGGTTGCTGTGAGCTAAGATGACGCCACGGCACTCTAGCCTGGGCAACACAGTGAGACTCTGTCTCAAAAAAACACAAGAAATATTTTTATTTTATGGAATTCCTACAGATTAAGACATCTGTTCACTAAGCATTTCTTATGAAAATACCTTTATGTGATCATATATAGTCATTACATTTCAGCATGCCTTTCTGCCTTGTATTATATGATGTTGATTTGTGTGCTTTTGTCTTCTCCCCACCTATTAGGATTTTAAAATGTTGAGAGCAAGAATAATTTTATTCACTTTTAGGTTTCCACGGTTCCTAGCACACACAGTGAATGCTCAGTAAATGTGAGTGCTTAGTAATTAAATGTGTTGATTTAATTAGATTTTATTATTGTTTTATAGACATCAACTAGTCAGGCAGTCTTCCGTCTCCAGTCTGGCATCTGCCATCTCTTCCGAGAAATTTTAATTAACAAAGGTTTTGTGGAAATCCAAACTCCTAAAATTATTTCAGGTATGCTTCAAAATATTTTCCTTAATTTTTAAAAATAAATTTATTTTGCCCAAAGTTGCTTAAGTTAATTTTTTTAAATTTGAGAATGCCATGTGTCCCTTAAGGTTTATCGCCATTAGACTGCTTATTTTGAAGACTGTGCTGTATAAAAACATTCACGTATCACTAACATCAATAATAATACATCGCCTTATTCCAGGAATCATTCTGTGATAATGATTATAAAATGAGGCAATAACACACGAAGCAAGATTCTTGCTACGTAAATTAAATCAGGAAGCACTTTCATTATATAAGTTTCTTTTGAAATTGGTATTACAGTTTTCTTTTGTACAAACTGCATTGTAAAATCACTAAATACTACTGATGGGAAAAATCTCATTAATCCTCCATCTTTTTGTTTTGTTTTGTTTTTTTGTTTTTCTTTTTGTGACAGGGTCTCATTTTGTTTCTTGGGCATGAGGGTAGTATGGTGATCATAGCTTGCTGCAACCTCAAACTCCTGGGCTCAGGTGATCCTCCTGCCTCGGCCTCCCGAGTAGCTGGGACTATAGGCATGTGCTGCCATGCCCAGCTAATTTTTCTATTTTTTGTAGAGACGGGGTCTCACTATGTTGCTCAGGCTAGTCTCAAACTCCTGACCTCAACGAATCCTCCGCCTTGGCCTCCCAGAGTGCTGGGATTACAGTCATGAACCACGGTGCCCGGCCAAATCCTCATTCTTATATGAGAATCTTGTCTTTATCATTTTGCTCTTTCAGAGTTGTTTAAGTAATGCTAAAAAGTGTATTACATTAGTTACAAAAAAAAATTTAACATTGCATTTAGTTATAAAAAAAATTTAACATTGCAATTCTTAATAATTAAAAAAATAGTAAAAATATTTTTTTCTTTTTTTTTAATTTTTACAACTCCAGAGTAGCTTTACTAGATTTGAAATTGATGCAGAAAGACAGCATGTATATCCAAAGAAGTGAAATAAAGATATATCCAAAGAAGTAAATCTGGCTTAAATATAAACTATTTAGAATCACATATAAGAGAACATGCATAGACTACAATTAAGCTTCAGTTTTTGATTTTCCAGTTTTTCTTTCTTTAGAGTGAACTGCTGTTTTTAACTAAAAGTTTGCATTGATAAGCTTACAATTGATTATAATTTATAAATGGTTACATTTCAGCTGCCAGTGAAGGAGGAGCGAATGTATTTACTGTGTCATATTTTAAAAATAATGCATACCTGGCTCAGTCCCCACAACTGTATAAGCAGATGTGCATTTGTGCTGATTTTGAGAAGGTTTTCTGTATTGGGCCAGGTAAGATTTTGACGGTTATGTTTTTTTCCAATTTCATTAATTGTACAGCAATTATGGCTTTAGAAACACATTTTACATTTATAATGTACAGGCATTTTGAAAGCTCAAATTCTTTTATCTTCTGAGTACTCAAACACTAAACTTTGAAGTAGAAATAATGTGTTTGGATAAACATTTTCTGAAAAAAATAGTATGCTCAATAGTACTTTAAACAGTTAAGCGTCATTCATATGAATAGAATCATGAGCATTATATATTCCTTATGGAAGAATGCTGAAGAAAATTATCTTGGGCATATCTCATTATAAAAATGTGTGCTTAGAAAATATGCACCATTTGAAATATACCTAAGTGTATTATTTCTATACCAAGTGCAATTAGAACAGAATTAGCTCCCATTTGGACTATCCTTTCAACTCTCCATCAACACTAAAGAACAGTCAGTTGCAGTCTTCGAAATAATATATTTTGTCATCCTTTATAACTCCTTACTATTGTAAGTTTACAATATACCTCTGTCTGCTTTGCTACCAATTTTATTCCAGAGCTGTTCTGTTTCACTATTATTGTTTGTACTGTCCTTACCATTGGTGATATGCTTAAGTCCATTAGAAATTACTAATAAATGTCTTACACTTAATGAATTATGTTAATGTGGTTTTAAAGATATATTGGCTAAAAGTCAAGCACAAGCACATAATCATGTGGCAGATTCTTTTATGAAGCTAATTATAAGCAAAAAGTCAGCTTTACTTCATTCCTTAAAACTTAACCAAGTTATTTTATATATGTTTCTTGATAACTTAATAAAATTAAATACTTGCTAAATAGAGAAACTGGCAAGATCATTGCATCTTAATTTTCTGAATTTATTAAACAGTTATTTGTTGAACACCTGCTACATATATAGCCTTGTGCTAGGTACCATATACATAAAAGAAGAATCAGACAGCACTTCTCAAATGTTAATGTGCACACAAATCACCGCGGATCTGTTAAAATGCAGATTCTGATCAATAGATCTGGGGCAAGGCCTGAGATTCTGCAGTTTTCACAAGCTCCCAGATAACTGTAAGTGTAAAAAGAGGGGTAAAATGGAGTTGATCAGAGTCATCATAAAAGAAAATTCAAACTGAAATGTGCTTTAACGACAGAGTAGGATATATAGACAACAGCAGTGGCATTCTAGGCAGAGAAAGCAGTGTAAGTAAAGAGCATGGACTACAGGAGAAAACAAAAATGAGTTAGTATTAAGAGGAAATGGGAAATACAGGTTAGAATTATGAAAGTATAAAGGTTTTAGACTTTTTGTCATTTTATGTCTTACTATAGTAGTCATTTGGGAACCATTGTAAGTTACTGAGCAAGAATGTGTTATAGGAATATTAATCTGGCAATGATGTGAAAGATGAGCTGAGCTAGAGTCAAGAAAGACTGGAAAGGAGGAAAACGCATTGAGGATATTAAGAGCGGGACTGAGGTAATGGCAAGAATATGTATAACGTTGCTTCATTTGTACAGAGCTTCGTTTAGCCAGAGTCGGGTTTTAATAAAACTGAGAACTCTATATTAGTCATAATTGAATCTATTTTTAATTATTGAGAAGGCATCTCAGAATCTTGCATTCCCTCAGGGTTCTCATGAGCCTCATTTATTAATTTTTATTTGCTACAGCTTTTACTACATGACTTGTAGGAGTTTGCAATGAACTTACTTTCCAAGAGAATCCTGAAACAGATGGCTTATCAGCGGTCCTTCTAGCCCTGTAATGATACAAAAATACTACTACTGGAGTCCTACTAAATGGAATTTTGTATTTAAATCCCAATTTATCCAAAATTTAAATACTATTTGCAGTTTGTTTCTTTTATTAACTTCATAGTATTCAGAGCTGAAGACTCTAATACCCACAGACATCTAACTGAATTTGTTGGTTTGGATATTGAAATGGCTTTTAATTACCATTACCATGAAGTCGTAGAAGAAATTGCTGACACTTTGGTACAGATATTCAAAGGACTTCAAGAAAGGTAAAAAATATTTTGTATTCCTAGATGGACTTAATTTCAAATCAGTTTGGATTCTTTTAAAAAAAATTCTTTCATTGAAACGTGAGCTAAGTTTCTATTGGGCATGTATATATATAAATATATATAGATGCGGATTTCATTAGTTAGAAAAATCTACACTCAAAATAGCACATCTGGATCCAAGTCAGGGGACTTCAACTAGTTAGCCTCTTTTTGGTGGTAAGTTACCAGATTGTGAACAGCTCAATTACGTTTTTTTTTTCCCTTCTTACTGACATTCTGAATGTCTGAAGAAGTGGGGCATGCGTTACTTTTATAGCAGTTTATTTTGGGGGCGGTAGTATGAGGTAGTGGTTATGAACTTGGATTCAGCTACATCCAGATATCCTGAGTTCAAATTCCAGCTCCACTACTTATCTTTGTGGACACGTTATTTAACTCTGTGCCTCAGTTTCCTCAACTGTTAAGTGGAAATAGTATTATTACTTACCTCAAAGGTAAAATGTCCCTTCAGTCTACTCATTTCTAATCTTTACTGAATCTGTAATTGAAATTCCTGTAAGAAGATTAGTAAGACAGCTTCTTCACTTAAGTCAGCTGTTCTCAGCTAAATTAATGGGTTGAGGTGAGGGATTTTACTAAACACCCATCTAGTCATAGGATAACTATTTTTTTAATGTAATAAGCAAGACCTAAAGATAAGGTCTTGCTGATTTTGACCAAAGAAATGGACAAAAGTTAGTCTAAAGCCAAGATAATTACCTCTAGAGGTTTCTGGTCACCATCAGAACTGATTGAGGCTGAATCTGTATCAAAGAAGATTAATTTATAAATCTGTTTGTATTTATATTAACTACTCAGTAAAGATTAGAAACTAGTAAACTGAAGGGACTTTATCTATTTGAGTCTGGTGAATTAACATTTATGGAAAAGGTAGACTTATTCTAGATGTTCAAAAATTGAATTATCCACTTTAGGTACACCCTCTAAACTGGAAAATAGTTTTTCCCTTAAAGGTCATTGGAAGTTGTGTGCTTGCGAGGATGTTTAACATGGAGAAAATAGGAAAAGAAAATGGAAAGCCAGTTAAGTAAATCAAGAGATTTCCTTTCTCTGTACTTATGACTGTATTTGGTAGGGTATAATAGACTTATCTAGCATTTTAATAACTGAAGAAGGACCATATTTAAAATTTTTATTTTAAGACTACTGGTTTAACTATTCATTGTTGGTATGTTTCATTGATATTTTAAATGAGTTCAAAAATACAACTTTTATTTATTCCATTGCAACGCTAATAACTAAATTTAAGAATGTAGAAATTAATCACTTAACCTTCTTAAAATATTGTAGCATAAGCACCGGTATTTTCCAGGCATTCTCTGCATTGCTTTGTGCCTTTGATGACTAGTTAATTGCACATTGCCTTTTTTCTTTTACCCTTTGTCCTCTGAAACATTTGATACAGTTTATTTTAAGCACCTTTCATTCAAATAGTCCATGGAACAACTACTAATGTTTCTTTATAAAACGAAATATACTTTGGGACTATGATGAAGGAACACAGCTTTTCTCATTTTTTTTCAAATTATAATTCAAGAAAGTTTTTGAAACCCACTTATTTTATATATCGATAGCATCTCTATTTAATATTAGAGTTTGAAAATTTCTACTTTGATTTTTATAACAACAGACCAGCATGAATTCAGGCCCTTAGAATTAATCGAATCTCTCCTTACAAATTAGTCAGACACCATTACTACTGAACTTTTTCTGTAGACTTAAGGTAGCAATTTGAAAAAAAAAGCTTGCTTTCTATATTATATAATGTAAATCAGATAGGAATTTTAAGTTTCTGTGATTTGTGTCGCTTGTATATTGAGTTACTTGGCTTATGTCATGTTCCTCTCATGTTTATCACTACTAGTATTTATCTCTCAGGGGGCGAGTGTTCAGAGGTCGCTTGTTGAGTAACAGTGCATTGCTTCAGTGATGGATGCACTGAAGGCCCTGATTCACCACAATGCAGTATATCAATGTAGCAAAATTATGCTTGTACTCCATAAATATATACAAATAAAAAATGGGGAAAATATTTATTTCTCATAGAAGAATAATATACAAGTGAATTTTAAAATGTTGATAGTCAGATTTTTGTACTATCATTGATAGACATGAATGGGAGTTGATATCCAAAGCAAGGCTATTTAAAAATCATTTATTGAGGAAAAACTAATTATTGGGGTCTTCTTAACCCTTCTTATACCAAGATTTGAATAAATCAATGGCTAAGCTTTATCATTCCCGTGCAAGTCTTTAAGACCAATCAAGAAGTGATATACTTGGGAGGCTGAGGAAGAAGTATCGCTTGAGCCCAGGAGTTTGAGGTTGTAGTGAGCAATGATGACGCCACTGCACTCTACCCGAGGTGACAGAATGAGACCCTGTCTCCAAAGAAAAAAAGAAGTGATAGTGTTTTAATTTCTAGAATATAATTTCTAGATAGAGAATTCTATATATAGAATATAAACATCTTTCTACATACAGAATATAAATATACATTTTAAAAGTCTATTAATTATGGAAAATTTCAAAAACATACAAAAGTACGGACACTACCCAAATGAGCCACCATGTAACTCATCACCCAGTTTCAACCATTGCCAACCCATGGCCATTTCTTTTTCTTTTTTTTTTTTTTTTTTGAGACAGAGTCTTTCTCTGTCACCCCAGCTAGAGTGCAGTGGCATAATCATAGCTCACTGCAACCTCAGATTCCCAGGCTCAAGCGATCCATCTTCCTCAGCGTCCTGAGTAGCTGGGACTATAGGCGGGCACCACTACACCCAGCTAATTTTTTCTATTTTTGGTAGAGATGGGTTCTCACTCTTGCTTAGGCTGATCTTGAACTCCTGACATCAAGTGATCCTTCCTCTTCGGCCTCCCAGAGTGCTAGGATTACAGACTTGAGCCACTGTGCCCAGCATGTCCAATTTTGTTTTATCCATTTTCTCCACTCCCTGTTATTTTGAAGCAAATCTCAGCTATCATTTCATCCGTAGTTTAACAAAAATATACTTTTTCAATAAAATATCATTCTACGTATTCAGTTCAGTGCAGTAAACATTGTCTTATGCCTACTATTTATAGAGTAGGGCTTATGCTATAAATTTAGACATGAGACTATCAACAAAGAAGCAATCAAGGGGTGAGCAGCAGGCCAAGGAGTGAAGCTTCATCTGTATTTACAGCTGCTCCCCATTTCTTGCATCACTTCCTGAGCTCCGCCTCTCCTCCCCCAACCCCTTCCCCATCAATGGAAAAATTGTCTTCCATGAAACCCATCCCTGGTGCCAAAAACATTGGGGACCACTGCCTTATACCATAGGGATTATCAAAGTGGGAAAGAAATTGACACTCCCCTAAACAGACTTACAGTATGATGGGAATAGGGGAAGATAAGACAAATATTAATTTGATCCTCCTCAGTGATAATGAATATTTTTCAAGGATTAAAAAGTCAGTGTTTTTTTTTTTTACTGTTTTTTGAGACAGGGTCTCGCTTTGTTACCTAGACTAGAGTACAGTGGCATAATCATAGCTCACTGCAACCTCAAACTCCTGAACTCAGGGGATCCTCCTACCTCAGCCTCCCAAGTAGCTGGGACTAAAGGCACGTGCCACCATGCCTGGCTAATATTTTTTATTTTTTGTAGAGATGGGGTCTTGGTATGTTACCCGGATGGTCTCAAACTCCTGGCCTACAGCAATCCTACCCTGGCCTCCCAAAGTGCTAGGATTACAGGCATGAGCCATCTCCCCCCAACTAAATTTTTTTAATGCTTCATAAAATGGGTATTTTATATTTCAAATAGTGTTAGCTGATATGAGTTATAAAGAAAGTTTTTAATACTTTAATGACACTGTGATTACAAAAACTTGAGATTAAAAAATGGTGTTAAATACTTCAAGTATTTAGATTTCATTCTTTAACTTAATAATTTGATAACACTTTTTCTGGTACATATACTGATTAAAAGAATTATTTTATATATAGCCACAGTGACCTCTTGTGGGGGAAATATTTGTCTTACACATTTTATTAACTCTAAATCATGTGCAAATAGGTTTCAGACTGAAATTCAAACGGTGAATAAACAGTTTCCATGTGAAGCATTCAAATTTTTGGAGCCCACTTTAAGACTAGAGTATTGTGAAGCATTGGCTATGCTCAGGGAAGCTGGAGTCGAAATGGGAGATGAAGAGGATCTGAGGTTTGTCTTTATGATTTTTAAAACTTTAGTAATTAGATTTAAGGTATGAGAGAATAAAAAAATACTAATATTTTCTTTACCTAGCTCATAAATTTTAACTTTAGTATATAATAATATGCTGTTCTATATAATGTGTGATCTGAAATAAAAATATTGTTTAATGTATTATTATATATTAAATATATATATTGCCTAAGGTTCAATAATTTTAAGTACACCAGTTTTTATTTTTCCACCTCATATTTGTAACCCTTTAAAGAGTATAGGGAGTTTTCTCTGTGATTTTTTTCATCTAATATATCTTTCCAAATCATTGGGGTCAGAGAGGATATACAGCAGTCTAAAGCCATCCCCATGCAGAATTAGGGCATAAAACTGTCAACATCTCCAAAAGTCATAAAACTTACTGTTTTATTTGATATATAGTATTATATCATCTGAATTCAGATCATATAACTTATAATTTTGAAACAAGTGATGTAGTTTAATAAAGATTGAAAATTACTATCTATATTTTATTCAAGGATTCCTAGTTAAAATATTTAAACTATCACAATAATACATATGTATATAAAAGGGAGAGGGGATAGTTATTATCTTTTTTTAGGGTTTTTTAAAAATATGGTTTTAAGCATCTCTTACATTGCTAGATGACATTAATATTAAGGCAAACCATAAATTTTATAAAGTTGGGCAATATTTTCATATTTTGGAAATTATTCTTAAATAAGATAGAAGTTTTTAAAGTAGCTATCTCTTGGTTATAGAAATTTAATGTGCTTATATAAACACTATTACATTTTAAAAACTTAGAAATACTGATTTTTGTTTTATAAACCTTTGACAAGGAATACCAGAAAGGGGAGACTATTTAATGGCAAGACTAGCCCATGTTGGTATAGTGAGCTTTTATCATATGTAATGTAGGAAATTATTTCATCCATAATATTTCTGAATCAATAAAATTGCTAAATTCTGTTTATGGCTTTAATTAAATATTTGAGCAGCACCCACTAAGTAGAGCACTGAGTCGCTGCAGTAGGTGCGTTCATAAGTGGTTCTCAATAGTACTTGCCTGTTTAAAAAGGAGTGAGATAGACAACTGTGTGTTTTGGCCAAATTTTTTAATCCTTTAAGAACTTCAACTAGAAGTGGTACCTTATTAACTTAAACTTTTTTACATTGCTGTTTGATCTTCAAACACCTGGTTTCATGTTTCTTTTTCAGTACACCAAATGAGAAACTGTTGGGTCGTTTGGTAAAGGAAAAGGTAGGACTCTTGCACATGCTGGCATTTCTTTTTCTAAATCTGAAGCATATTCTGATATAAAAGAACATTTGCAGAGGAGACTAATCTTCCTAGAATGGTGATTCTAGAATAAATAAAAGCCAAGGGAAACAATGTTAAAAAAAAAAAACATTCTTAGAAAAATGAAAACTATTTAGACAGGCTCTGCCTACATGATTTTTCTCTTTCCTAGGCACCTTTGGATTCCATCTGCCCAAATGATTTGATTAACTCAATATTTGATATTTGTACTAATTTGTATTGAGGTGCCTCTAGAAGTGGTGTCTGTATCAGATTGTCAGATTCGTTAGAAATGACCTCAAAATTATTTGAAACCATTTAGAAATGGTTTTCCCTGCGTACCTGTACTGTCTCATGAAACTTGAAGGTGAATGACCTTCCTTTCTGCCTCTTATGTAAGAGCTACTTTCCTATTTCATTTTCTAAAACTAAAACTCCAAAGAGGATAAAAGCTAAACTTAATGTGATCTTTTTTAAAAATTTAAGAGAATGGTATAATAAAAATGAGAAAAGTCCTTGAGCTCCTCCTGCTGGTTGCATGTGAAACTGTTAAACTGACTAGAGAACTCAAGTTATTTCTGAAACCATACAAAACCGAGTTTATACCTTTAAAATGCTGTGTCAGCAAGGCCAATTTCTGTTTGTCAGCTGTTGACATTCTCTCTCTTCTCCAGTTTTAGCAAAAATGTTTAAAGTCAAAAACTGTTGAAATCCAATTGATTTCTTTTTAATTAAATCTAGGTCACATAGTAAGTATTCTCTCTACAAAAATGTCATGTTTTCAAGTTAATGTTATTTGTATCTTTCAATTGTAGTTCTCATTTGAAGAAAACTTACCAAGCTTCATTTATATATCTAAACAAAAATTTAAATTGTTGGGAAAATAATCCAGGTTTTTTGAAGATGAATATTGTAAAAGATATCAGTTTTTCCCAAAATAATTTGTAGACTTAACATAGTTTCTGTAAAACCCAAAAAGATTTTGGATGATTTAACAAAACAATTATAAAATGCATCTGAATGACTAGATGAACTAGAATAACAAAGAAAAAAATTAAAATCAAAGATGTTTATTGTAGCATAATTTACATTGAGGGAGAAATTAGAAAGAGATTACATGTCCAAAAAAATAGAATATTTAAACCATGATTGAATGGTAAATAATTCAATCATAGCTCAAATTAAAAAATTAGATATTGGAAGAATTTATGACACCATGGCAAAATGCTATAGGTTACAAATGTTACTTGAAAAAAGCAGGATACTCATTGTATATATGGTGTAATTACAATAATTTTGAAGAGCAAAGTTTTGTGTACAAAAAAGTTAATTACCAAAATGTTAGTCTTTTACTTTTAAAAAATGTTTTTAATTGCATTTATTCTTTTTATAGTATGATACAGATTTTTATATTCTTGATAAATATCCATTGGCTGTAAGACCATTCTATACCATGCCTGACCCAAGAAATCCTGTAAGTAATTTGGTTTTAAATAACCCATTTCGGGGAAGAAGAAAAGCTATCGTTACTGTGTCAAACCGTAAAACGGGAATAATGGTTTTCATTAATAATTTGCAGTTTTGGTAGACATGCTGTTATATGTATTACCACTGGTGTCTGTTACTACACTTCAAAATAACATTGTAAAATTTGAATATTCTGGCAAATCAATCCTAAAAACCTAATCCTAAAATCCTAAAAATCATTTTCCTTGATCATTTTCTAAAGATTTATGAGGAAAAAAGACCATATAAATGATAAATAGTACTATTAGATTTGCATACTTTAGCAAATCATCTTATCATTGACCTTGAACTAGGAGTTCACATTATGTCCTGGGAATTAATAATCTAAATAATGTCTTGTGGCTTTTGACAGTTTTTCCATTGCAGTGGTTTCTAAACTTCAGTGTGCATCAGAATCACCTGGCTTTTAAAAACACAAATTGCTGGGCCCCATCCCCAGAATTTTTGATTAGTTACTCTGAAGTGGGGCCTGATAATTTGCATTTCTAACAAGTTTCAGGTAATACTGAAGCTACTGGTCCAAGAATCATGCTTTGGAAACCATTGGTTTATTAAAAGACAGGGGAAGTAAGTTAAAACTGCTGTTATCAAATACCTAAAAGGGAACAGGTTAAGCTTTAGTAAATTGACTTTCAATTTTACTTTTCTTTTAAAGTAAAAAAAAAAAAAAAAAATGTTTTTGATTAAAAAAGACTAATACCTGTTGATAACTCAAAGTTCCAAAAGTAACCCAAAAATCGTAAACCATTTTAGATGATAAAGTGAAATAAAGATCAGCACTACTTCTTAAAAGTTAGATGTGGTGCTGTGATTTGTTATTGGCGGATATGAGAGAAGGAGAGCACAAAATCTGATGTAGACAAGGAAGAAGTTATTAAATAGCCCTTAGCAGTTTAATTCTACTTTACAGAACAAAATTGCATCATTAATTGTAGGAGAAATTGAACTTGCTCTTGATGCTGCAGAGATTTTTTTTTCCACGTATATATAATGGAAATAGGATGATAGCCACTGGAATAGTGGTATTTTTTGTTTGTTTTTCCTGCAGAAACAGTCCAACTCTTATGATATGTTCATGAGAGGAGAAGAAATATTGTCAGGAGCTCAAAGAATACATGATCCTCAGCTGCTGACAGAGAGAGCTTTACATCATGGAATTGGTAAGTAACTTAAAATGTATTTAGGAGAGTACATGTTCTGAAAATAACACATTATGAGCATTTTAAAGACTTTTCAGAAAGTCTTTTTATTTTTTATGTTCATTGAACAGTAATTTCTTTTGTAATTTTTTTAAGCTAAATAAGATGGTAAATTTTGTTTTGTTTTGGGTCTTTTCGTAGATTTGGAGAAAATTAAGGCTTACATTGATTCCTTCCGCTTTGGAGCCCCTCCTCATGCTGGTGGAGGCATTGGTAATATTCTGTTATTGCTTACAAATAAGTTCGTAAGTGCTAAGTATAATAAAAATTTGAATCATAAAAATTATTTAAAGCAAGTTATGACTTAAGTGAAAATTTGATTTCTGAGGGACAAAATGAATAGCTAACTTGTGTGTTCTAAAATATAATTGTATAAAGTTCTAGCCATTCTTTTTCTCTTAAGAATTTAGAAGCCAATTGTCTTATAAGTATCCTGTTTTCTCTGTCTTAAATTAGCTCAAGGAGCTGCTAAATTTTTTATCAAATTATAACATTTCATTGACTTTAAGACTGCATCTACAGTATATGTAAGAGATTGCTCTGCAATTTAAAATGAGTAAATATTTAAAGCATCTTTGGATGTCCATACCAAAAACTCTTAAAAAGAATTTTCAATGTATAGTTTTGTTGAAGTTTTTGTTTGTTGTTTTGGGGGTTTTTTGGTGAATAGGTAATATATTTACAAAAATTTCAAATTAAAAGGATATAGGACAGTCTTTATAACAATGGTGCAGAGAAAACCGATACCCACTTGCAAAAGAATTAAATTGGACCCTTACCTAACACCATATAAAAATTAATTCAAAATGGATCAAAGGCCTAAATGTAAAACCTAAAACTATAAAACTCTTAGAAGAAAGCATAGGGCAAAAGCTTCACAACATTGGAATGATTTCAAGTTTTAGGTAATACTGAATACAATTGATTTCTTGGATATGACACCAAAGGTACAGACAGTGAAAGAAAAAATAGACAAATTGGACTACGAAAATTAAAAACTTTTATGTATCAAAAGATAATTATCAACAGAGTAAAAAGGCAACCCACAAAATTGGAGAAAAGATTTGCAAATCATGTATCTGATAAGGGATTAATATCCAGAATATATTACAGAGAACTCCTGAAACTCAACAACAACAAAATTTAAAAGTGGAAAAGCAAAGGTAGGTTACTGGATACAAAACTACAGCTAGATAGGGAGAGTAAGTTCTAGTGTTCTATAAGCACTATAGGGTGACTATAAAAATAATTTATTGTATATTTTCAAATAGCTAGAAGAGCAAATTTGGAATGTTCCCAACCCAAAGAAATGATAAATGTTTGAGGTGATAGGATATGCTAATTACCCTGATTTGATCATTACACATTGTATACACATATCAAAATATCACACTGTACTCCATAAATATGTACAACTCAATGTCAATTTAATAATAACAGCATAAAAAGAAACTAAAAAGTATTAAAATATTTTTTAAATGGGCAAAGAACTTCTATAGACATTTCTCCAAAGAAGGTACAGTATACAAATGCCCAGTAAGCACATGAGAAGATACTCAGCATCACAAATCATTAGGAAAAGCAAATTAAATATACAATTTAAAACACAGAAAATAACAAATGTTGGCAAGGATGTGGATAAATTGGAGCCCTTGTGCACTTTTGGTGGGAATGTAAAATGATACAGCCATTGTAGAAAACAGTATGCCAAGTCTCAAAAAATTAAAAATAGAATTGTCATATGATCCAGCAGTTCCACTTCTGAGTGTGTACCCAAAAGAATTGAAAATGGTGTCTTGAAGAAATATTTGTACACCCATGTTTACAGCAGCATATTATTATTCATAATATCTAAAACATGGAAGCAACCCAAGCATTCATTGACAGATGAATGGATAAGCAAAATGTGGTATATATATATATACAATAGAATACTTAAAAGGAAATTCTGACCTATGCTACAAGAATCTTGAGGATATTATGCTAAGTGAAATAAGCCAATCACAAAAAGGCAAATACTATGTGATTCTACTTATGTGAGATACTTAGAGTAGGAGAAGTCATAGAAGCAGAGAGTAGAATGGTGTTGCCGGGGGTTAAAGGAAGGAGGAAATGGAAAGTTACTATTTAGTGGGCATAGAGTTTAAGTTTTACAAGATGAAAAAAGTTCATGGTCCACCAAAAAACTGTTAGAACTAACAAACAAATATGGTAAATAGTAAAATTACAGGATATGATGTCAGCATAAAAAAATCAGTCAACATTTTTATACACTAATGACAAACTGAGAAAGAAATGAAAGCAATCCTGTTTACAGTAGCATCAAAAAAAAAAAATACTTAGGAATAAATTTAACCAAGGAAGTGAAAACTCTAAAACATTGATAAAAGAAATTAAAGATGATAAAAATAAATGGAAAGATATCCTGTGTTAATGGATTAGAAAAGTTTATATTGTTAAAGTATCTATACTGCCCAAAGCAATCTACAGATTCCATGCAGTCCCTATCAAAATTCCAATTACCTTTTTCACAGAAAAAGAAAACAGTCCTAAAATATGTATAGAACTACAAAAGACCCCAAATAGCCAAGGCAATCTTGAGCCAAAATAACAAAGTTGGAGGTATCACACTGTCAGATTTCAAAATATACTACAAAGCTATAGTAATCAAAGTAGCATGGCACTGATACAAAAAACAGACATGTAAACTAATGGAACAGAATGGAGAGCCCAGAAATAAATCTACACATTTACAGTCAATTGATCTTCAGCAGAAGTACCAATATAACACACAATGGAGAAAGTAGTGTAAAGTATGTGAGGTGAGAGAAATGTTAATTACTTGATTTAATCATTTCACAGTAAATACGAATAATTTATTTGTCAATTATACCTCTATAAAGCTGGGGGAAATTAAAAAATAAGTAGCACCATTAAAGGTCATTACATAGGTTTTTTTTTTTAAGAGTTATGGATGGTAGTGATGGTTGCACAACACTATGAATATATTTAATACCACTGAGCTGTACACTTTAAAATAGTTAAGATGGTAAATTTTATGTTACATGTATTTTAACACAATTTAACTGGAGGGGAAAAAAGGTAGAAAATGGTTTGTATTCACCTCCCTACAGGAAACAGTTGTTTCTAGTTTTCTGCTTAACTTTGTAAGATAATCTTTCCATATACAAAAAGACACAGATTTTTTAAAAATATTTTTACACAAATTGTAAAAATATTGTACTATGTAAGCCATTCAGTAGTTTGCAGTTTTTACTTCATATAAGTTGTTCCTTATCAATAAAGACCTTTTTCATTCTTTTTTAATCTCTAGAGGCCACTGAAAGGACACACCATAATCTTGTTAACTAGCTTCCTATTGATGGATCTATAGGTTGTTAGCAGCCTTTTATTATTACAAACAATGCTACATTGAATTATATAGTTTAAATTTTAGGAGGAAATTTAGGGCTGTTTTTTCTTAGAGTATTTAGTAATGTGCATTTTGCATAAATATTTTTAAAATTTCTGTGACTGGCAATGTAATATTTTAACCTTAATTATGAACAAAGAAGCTTGTATACTTATCAAAATACCACCTGTTTTTTGATAATTAACATTTGAGAGAAAGATGAGATAATGGTGGGGTTTTTTTTAGATTAGTCTTAGATCACCATAATACAAGTCTCAAATTTTCATCTGCAGATGTCTTTTGGTAAAGAATAACAATAAAAATTTTAGTTCTCTTACTTATAATATTCCTTTAAAATCTTTAAAATGAAAAATGATTGCTATATAAAAATATTTTTTGACCTTGCCTTCTTTGTGTGACATTTTACTCTTCTAAAACTTCAGTAAAGTAGATAAATCAAAATACACACAAGAAATTTCATTTGCTAGTTCTGCTCTGCTTCTTAGATGGTACTTGATCTTAATTCTTGTCAGTAATGTTGTATTTAAGCCACGTGCCACAATCAGTCTCTTTTCTACACTCAAAACACTTAGTATAATAATGTACTCTAGAGCATTTTGTGCTAGGGGCCACCATGTTAAATGTCTTTAGAATTAAAATAAATTTTTTGGTACTTCTATTAATGAACATCCTTGAACAAGTTTATGGCTCTCATCCTCATTGCCTGGTCTACATAATCAGAATCTGATATTATTTGAAACATACAGGCTTATAAAATCTTTTGGTTTTTTATTGTTTAAATCATAGATTTTGTTCATTTACATAGATTTTTGTGGTCTGCATTTCAGGACATCTCATTTACTCCTTTCCACATACAACAGCATCTCTGTTTCTGAATCAATACCCAAAACATTCAATTTTAGATAAACTCAAAATAATAGAAGTCGTTTGCCTTCCTAACAAGGAAAAGTATTTAGTTGAACAATGATATTATGTTATTAGTTCTAAGTTAGTAAGACCCTGAGAGGTTTTTAGAAAAGGAATTAATGATGATTTTGTTTTCCCCAGGTTTGGAACGAGTTACCATGCTGTTTCTGGGATTGCATAACGTTCGTCAGACCTCCATGTTCCCTCGTGATCCCAAACGACTTACTCCTTAAAGAAAGCCACACTTTTAGTTCTTTCCAGTAACCTGCTATTGAACAGGCTATACCTTAGGTACTTAAAATTTGCACTGGAATAAATGTCTTACCTAAAGTGCTACTCTTATTTTTGGAGTAACTCAGATTAGTTTAAAAGAGAAGATTTTTATAACTTTGGACATGCTTCAGTAGGAAATGCTTGGACATTCTAGTGAGAAACTCATATGGGTGTGTTAAAAATTCATATTTCAAGGCTGGATATGGTGGCTTACGCCTATAATCCTGGCACTCTGGGAGGCTGAGGTGGGAGGATTGCTTGAGCTCAGAAGTTCAAAACCAGCATTAGCAAGAGCAAGACCCCTTCTCTACTAAAAATAGAAAAAATTAGCCAGGTGTCGTGGCATCGTGCCTATAGTGCCAGCTACTCAGGAGGCTGAGGCAAAAGGTTCGCCTGAGCCCAGTAGTTCTGAGGTTGCAGTGAGCTATGATGATGCCACTGCACTCTACCCAGGGTGACAGAATGTGACTCTGTCTCAAAAAAAAGTCATATTTCATTACTACAATAAATGTTAAGAGTTTTAAACAGTTAAAATTTTACATATTTTTTTCTTTTCTACATTACAGTGGCAAAAGTATTAATGTCTTAAATCTTCAATATTTGAACTTTTTAAAATTCTGACATTGAGATAAGAATAATTGGGGAAGTATTTGAAATTTTAATGAATGTATAATTGGTATATCATGGAAAGTAAGTCAGAAAGTATCAGTTTTTAAAAGTTATGCCCAGAAATTGTGTAAAGCAGGTTAGAAAATATTCAATATAATATTGTATTAAATTCTTAAATTCTAAAAGTGAATTTCAATAAAATTTTAAAGTTAATTATAGTTTGTCTTTGTGTAACTTTGGCAATCTGATTTAATAACTGGTTCTTGGCATTTATAATTTGGGAGAAGAAAAAGTACACGACTAGTTTATGTAAATGCATGAAAAACGATATATTCTTAACATATTCATTTCAAGATACAAGTTTAGATGGGTGTAAGGATGGAGCTCTTACAGCTGACAGCTTGGGTTGGTTAACAGAGTTCATTTCACATGGATTAAAAGATATTGCAGGATTGCCGGGCACAGTGGCTCATGCCTGTATCCCAGTGTCTCAGGAGGCAGAAGTGGGAGGATCACTTGAGGCCAGGAATTTGCAACCAGCCTGAGCAACATAGTGAGAACTTGTCTCTAAAAAAAAATTTGAAAATTAGCCAGGTATTAAGGCATGTGCCAGTAGTCCCAGCTACTGAGAAGGCTGAGATAGGAAGATTGCTTGAACCCAGGAGTTCCAGGCTGCAGTAAAGCCATGATTGTGCCCCTGTACTCCTGCCTGGGCAACAGAGCAAGACCCAGTCTCTAAAATAAATAAGTGTATGTACATATACATGTACATACTTATACACACACACATACATACTGCAGAATTTTCTGCTTCAGTATTAACTGGTACTGGTACTTAGTGAATGTCACTAAAATGCATTCCCATCTTACCCACCAAAAAGAAATTTCTGTGTAAGAGTTACAATTAGGAACACTTTCCCTCTAAATTGTTACATATGTTGACAGTAATGTTTATTTTACAGTGAACCACAAGTAATGGCAAGAACAAAACAGTGTAATGCAGATATTTTCATTCAAGAAAAGAATAAATAATGCAGAAAAATAGGATCAAAAAGGAAGTTATACCTAGACCATAAACATCTACCCATTATTTTTGAAAGTTAAAGGGAACATTGTTTACTTCACCATCTAGATTGTGAGGTCTTTGAAAGTAGAGACTTAGTTTTTATATTTTTCTTTCATATCCTACCAGAATATCTTGAGTATAGTAGGCACCTTAAAAGTATTTCATGAATACACACCAAGAACAAAATGTACTACTACCCATCTTTTTCTATATTATGTAATTGAAGTGCCCTAAAATAGTACAATAATATTGGTCCTAGAGCTATCTCAACTTTGAATAATTACAGCTTCTTTCAAAATAATGGTGTGTAGGGCCGGGCGCGGTGGCTCACGCCTGTAATCCTAGCACTCTGGGAGGCCGAGGCGGG
>NW_012148952.1:5235375-5249073 GCF_000956105.1 Propithecus coquereli
GGCATGGTGGCGCGTGCCTGTAGTCCCAGCTACTCGGGAGGCTGAGGCAGGAGGATCGCTTGAGCCCAGGAGTTGGAGGTTGCTGTGAGCTAGGCCGACGCAACGGCACTCTAGCCCGGGCACCAGAGACTCTGTCTCAAAAAAAAAAAAAAAATTCTGATATCCGTTGTTACCTATGAGCAGTTTGCTGTCGGTCTGTCTTTCCTTTGTAATCTGTCTTTTTTCCTTGGTAGCTTTTAAGTTGCCTCTTTATCCTTGATGTTCTACCAGTTCCCTGTGATCAGTTTGACAGTTACTCGTGTTGCTCAGTATTCAGTGTGCTTTTTGTCTAGGACAAGGGTGTCTGTTTTCAATTTTGAAAAATTCTCAGCAATTATCTCTTTAAATATTGCTTTTTTGAAACTCCAGTTAGATAAATATTGAGCCTCTCAACAATTCTGTCTCATATTTTTCACTTTTGTCTATGTGCTGTGTTCTGGATGAGTTGCTCAATGCCATCTTCTAATGTGTATAATTCTTCAAATATGCCTAGTCTAAAATTAAGCCAATTTGTTGCATTTTTTATTTCAATGACTACATTTTCCATTTCCAAAATTTCTAATTAGTTTTATCTCCTCTGTGCCTATTTTTGTTCATATATTCTTTGGTGGCAATTATGCCATAATTTATGTCTTTCAATAAATTCTTTATGAGACTCTTACAAAATACTTTTTCTGTGTCTTGCTTTGTTTTTGTCTGTTCTTATGTGTTCATGTGAAAGGGTTATCACATGTAAACTCACTGGACCATCTTGAGGTAGATGGCTATAATATAAAAGAAGAAAATAATATTTAAATAATATTTGAATATTTATAAATAGATGGTGTCACCCAGAATAGTAGTTTTTATACCATGCTAAGTTGTTGCCCAGTTCAGATTTGCAGTGACTGAGGCTCCATGGAAAGTTCTGTCTTCAGCTGTTGCTTGGAGCAACAAAGGGTTCTGCTGGGGTACAGTCAGATTTGTACTGAGGCTTTTGTCATGGACTAGCTCTTGGGTAACTGCCTGTGGTTCCGATTTTTTCTTTTTCTCTTTGATTTACTTACAGGTAGGAGCACTTTGCTAACTCAAGCTAGCACCTGTTAAGATTTTAACTGATACTTTTAAGTGAATGTTTGTATATAGTACATTATTATATAGATGGTTTAGATAAGAATATATTTTTCCATAAACATAGGCTCCTGCAATTTCTATACCATTAAAATAGCCTGTTTTCTTTTTTCTAAAGCCATAATTACAGACTTTTAAATGACATTGTCTTTGGCACTGTGGAGATAATACAACATTCTCCTAATTTTTGTGTCAGTTCAATCTGCTGGTGCTTGAGGATTTCTCTAGATTTTGAGTTGTATTTGTTATCTTCTGCCTCAGTTTCTCAAAATTCATATAGACCTGGATTAAAAGAAACATTTTTATTTTGCCATATTCTGCCAAATGACATCTACACATAAGACTGGTTAACTCACCACTTAGAGTAGCCCTTTGTTCACTGCGTGGTATCTTACATTACCTCATCAGTATGACAGAACCTACATCACCAGCCCCAGTGTTCTGACTCTCTCCAGATGGACTGCATATGTCATCTCTTCCCTTTGCTCAGCCCTAAAATGTTGTCCTTTCATCTCTTGAGACCCTGGCAAAGCTCCTTCGACACTCTCTTCCCCAGGCCTGCTTCTCCTGACACTTATAGGAATGACTCTTCTGCTCCCAAAGCTGCTTAGGATCTTCCAAATGCTCACCTATCCAATTGACTATGCTACAAGCTGTTCAATCCATAAAAAACTTTATCATCTTACTATCAAGACCACATGATTTTGCACCTAATTTTTCTCTAAAATTCCTGTTACTTTGTTTCTTCAACTGGGTTTTAAACAATTTGGTATAGCAATGTGGAATCAGAATACTTTAAGTGCAAATCTTGACCTGACAGCAGGTGTGTAATTCTGAGTACAGAATCTACACCTGTACAGTGGAGTTAACAATGCCTACCTTGTAACATTGCAAGGATTAAATCAGACAGGTGAAAACTCTCCTACAGTTCCTGGCATATAAAATGTATTCACTGAACAGGTATTGTTGTTAATGCTGAAGGCAGGGACCACATCTTAAACTTTTTATAGTCCCATATTCCTAGCATAATAATGAGTATATGGCATGTACCTAATATAACTTACAAACTGGTTAGTTTCAGGAGTTCAGAAATGAAGCTGTAAATAATAAACCCAAGACAAAATGTATTTACACTAGGAGTTTTATTTTTACATTCACATCTGACAATGTTTTATATACCTTTAAATCTGGCAATAAGTGTATATATTTAGTTGAAAGACCAAAATATGATCCACAGGCCTTCTTTAAAAATAAGCTGTCTTGCTAAGAGGGGTAGCCAGCAGTGTGCAAAGTCTTAACATTTTTTCTCTATACTGTTTCTTCACATCCTTTTTTGTATCTTGACCTAATTAAAATGAGCCACCAGGCTCTTCATTGCTGCCCCAATAGTTAACCTGATGACTACCACTGTTTATCATGGATCAAGACATCATCACATCCCTAGAGCAAGGGAATGCTCTATGCTCTATCTACTTTCAACATCAGTAATCTTTATGGCACTCTTTTTCCAAATAACTTTTTAAAACCTTATCTCTTAAAGATGTTCAACTTCCCTGATAATCGAATTGAAACAACAGTGAGATATCAAATTGGCATATGCTTATTGTTCACCACAGGATGGACAATCGGAAACTTTGAGCCACTCCGGGTGGAGCCTTTCTGGCAGGCGGTTTAGCAGTATGTATTAAAATGTGAATATGCATATCCTTTGACCTAGTAATCCTGTACTCTTAGAATTTATCCTAAGAATACAGGTGCACAAAAAAGATGTGTATGAGGATATTTATTATAGCATTGTTTTTACCAGTAAAAAAAATTGCAAACAACCTAAGATGTCTATTAGTAGAGGATTAAATAATGCTGTATCCATATTATAGAATGTTAATCAGCCATTACAAAGCACAGTACAGGCAGTCTTCACTTTGCACAATTGTGTGGGACTTTAATGACCATGAAAACCAAAACCATGCGAAGCAATGTTAACATCCAAAGGGTAAAATAAGATTGTTCCATGATCTTTAAAAATTTTTGTCAAACATTAAAAATTCCCCTACCGTTGGTTATAAGCGTATAGAGAAATGAAAAAATAGTAAAACTGACATTTATTTAGTGTAGTGTATTTAAAATTTTAGAAACATTGAAAAAGTGGTATATGCCTTTGTAAAGAAAATTTGCAAGAGTAATGTGAATAGCACTTCCCTTCTTGTTGTGTAACTTTCACTATGGAGTAACCATTTCTCCTATGCTTTGGTGAATTGTCATATTCCATCCTAAATTCAGATCAGCTTCCAGCATTTTGACCTTCCTACCTTCAAAACCACGAAATATCTCCAAGATATTTTTTTTTTTTTTTTGAGACAGAGTCTCACTCTGTTGCCCGGGCTAGAGTGCCGTGGCGTCACCCTAGCTCACAGCAACCTCAAACTCCTGGGCTCAAGCATTCCTTTTGCCTCAGCCTCCCGAGTAGCTGGGACTACAGGCATGCGCCACCATGCCCGGCTAATTTTTTTTTTTCTATGTATTTTTAGTTGTCCAATTAATTTCTTTCTATTTTTAGTAGAGACGGGGTCTCACTCTTGCTCAGACTGGTTTCGAACTCCTGAGCTCAATCAATCTGCCCGCCTCGGCCTCCCAGAGAGTCTCCAAGATATTTTAATGTGAAGCTTTTTGCTGTTGTCACTTCCTCTATGACATCTTCATCCTCTCCATCACAACCACTTTCCTCATCTATGTCAATAAGTTTGTCTTCACGAGGTTCCTGTGGCTACATATCTGGAGTTTATCAAAAGGTGGCAGAGTCAACACTCCCACCATCGCTTTTTCTGCTTTAACAATATTTACATTTGATCAAATTTCACCTCTGGAATTATCACTTTGTGTTATGTTTCTTTGCTGCACTGTCATCTTTGTTGGCTAATTCCCTCTTTTGAATATCTTTTTTTGTAAAATACCACATGGCTTCCTCAGTGGGAGACAAGGAGGCAACACAGCTATACACTTTTTTTCTGTGAATGAACTAAATGTGCGCAGTGACCAATCACCAACAGATTTTTAAAGAAGTGATGATGGGTTTTTAAAGAAGCTGGTCACTGATCATCATGCACACCTGTTATTTATGGAGTGATTTGTGACCTGAAGAGCTAGCAGTGAAGTTTGTATTTTATGCAATCACAGTTAATATACCATGGTAACTGAAATTTGAACTGTTTTGGGGGACTGATGTAATTTAACTAAACAGTGTATTCAGTGTCATTGAAAGCTCTTCCTTTGAGCTGGACATTTTCCACTTGCCCCTTCCCTTTCCCACTCACTGCCCTTTTCCACTCTGCTGTGTGCCCTGGGAGGCTAACCTCTATGGATGCATCAACCAAGCACCCTTCCAATGGCTTCTAGTTGGGTTTGGTCATTGGAAGGCACTAACAGAACAGATGGATGGAGAAGAGAAAGGTCAGGATATTTATTATATTTTCCTTCTTTGCTGGACCACATTTTGGCCGTGAATGCTTTCCTCTCTTGAAGCCACAACTCCCTCTCTACAACTATAGCTTCTTTTCAGCCCCCCACAGCTGCTCTCTTTGCTCCTTCAGGCCTAGAGTGGTACTGGCTTCTTCCTACATTTGATGGCTTTAGGGCACCTCCCCCATTCCTTTCTGGTTTCCTTTACAGCTTCCTGAATCTTTGTTTATGACCGCTTCAGAAAACTCTTTAAATATACTCCTTTTGAGTGTGCTGTATGTTTCCACCAGGACCCTGACCTAGATAGCTACTGTCTCACCCTGTTTAGGGAATATTATATATATATCTCTCCAAATATGTAAATGCACTTAGAGGTCTGAAAGGATATAAACAGTAACATTTTTAAGTAGTTGCCTTTTTCCCATCTGCTTTTAAAGATAAGTAGATCACATATGTTGATGGATTATTTGGGCTTCAAAATAGTTATTCATTTTTCTAATTTAGTCAAATTTATTATAGAAATTTCCAAATTAACTACTCTACTTTTTAACATATTCAGTCAGATATAGCTTTGGATGAGTGCTCTTATAAATTGTTCTAACAAAGAAGAGTTGATCATGCAGCAATTCATGTGAAGAAATTGCTGATCAGAGGCAAGTTTCTGAAATTAAACAAAATTAGCTTAAATAGAGTAACTCAGGACTTGCTTTATGTCCTAACAGACTCCTGCCTCTGGACTGTCACTGGGTCCAACTGGGAATAACTAACATTTCCAGTTTGTAGGAAAACCGTTGACATTCCCACTCAACTTTAGTGCTGCTGACTGGGTATTGGCCATAGCCTCCACATGTCCAACTTGATGTTTCCTTCAGAATCAGACCAAATTTAATTTTCCAGTTGTGAGAAGCATTAAAATGCTAATTTTAATTTTAAAACTGTCACCAGAATATTTAACAATGCAACATGATATGGTGGGGCTAAAAATGTATACAAAATGAATTTTAAAAATGTTTATGTGGCTTTATCATTTGAAATGCTGAGGATTCTGGGGGATTTTTTTCTTTGTATTTTAAGGTAATAGGAAAGTAAAAACATTTCCTGAATGTTTTTAAAGAAATCTGTCTTCAAAGGGCATCCTAAAGGAAGATCTGTTCACTGGAATTTCTGGTCTTTGCCTTTCTGTTTCTACAGCAGTACCTGCAGAATGCACTGTGCTGGTTTGATATTTGCAGATTAAAGAGAGATTTCTTCAATAAATAACATATTTACAGTGCCCTACTTTTTATAAGACATTTAAAAAGTGTCATAACAATAATAATAATTTCCTAGTTTCTTTTCACCTTCCAAGTCCAGAATACGTGGAACCAATAACTGTTGAACAGAGCCTTCAAAGAATACTCTTCTGACCCATCCCAAGGAGTGCTGTCAGGTTTGAGCGATACCTGAACAGGAGAGGGTTCTTAACCAAGTCCAGGCTGTGGTTCAAGCAGCAGACCCTATGCTACTGTTAGTCTCTGTGGTGGGAAACAATGCCATGTGGAGTTTATAGGAGACCCCAATAGGAGAATCTCAACATAAAGCCCTTCGGTTCTGGAGAAAGGCTACATCATCTGCAGCAGAGAACTATACACCATTCAGAAAAGACTCTGCCTAGCTACAGGGCCCTGGTGGAGGTAGAGCACCTGACCATAGGACATCAAGTGACTCTGCAACCAGATTTTCCCATCGTGTGCTGGGTTCTTTCAGACCCACCAAGTTATAAGGGCCAAAAGCAATGCGTCATGAGATAGTAGGTGCTACACTTAGGACTAGGCATGACTTGGGACTGGACATGAGTAGAAAAGGGCCAGTAAGCTGGGTAATCAGGACTCCCAGAGCTCCATGTTGTCACCACTGTTGCATCAGTTCTCCTCAGCTCAAACCGATGGCCATGTTTTGGGGTGGTGGAGGTGGGAACAAAGGAAGGCTCCCTTAAGACCAGCTGACAGAGGAGGAAAAGGGCCATGTTTTGTTCACAGTTAGGCTGACTTGGTAAGTGGCTGCTGCTGTTATACTAGAACCACTCAAGAGTGGCCTGGAAGGACTTAAAATCCTCCTAGTGGACTGTGCCTTAGGTTTTCTATTTTGTGTGGAAAGAGAAGTGGCCCACGATAAGAATACACATAAAATTGTAGACACCGGTGAATGGCTAGGTTGATTAGTCAGAGGCCTGGAAAGAGAAAGATTGAAAGTTGAGGGATAAGGAGGCTTGCCAAAAAAGCATGTGGATGGACCTATGGGAGTAAGAACAAAATATAAAGATCTTTATATCATACATTACTGAGAATATCTGCCATGAATGAGGCACTCACCGGTAGTCATCGTCCACTGAAAGCATGGCACAATAGTCTTGTGGAAGTAGGTAGGTGGTAGGCATGGAAGCTATGGGCCCAACATAAGTTTCCACTCACCAACACTGATCTAGTTATTCTCACTGCCAAATGTCATATCTGCCAGCAATGAGAAATCAACGCTGAGCCATGATGGCACCATCCCTGGAGGAAACCAACCATTCACTTAGTAGCAGATTAATGGCATTGGACCCTTCCAACCTGCAGCAGCAATTCACCTTGAGCAGACTTAACACATATTCCAGTATCCCAGGACTTACAAAGTTTGATGCACCATCATGGAATCCCACAGAACAACTCAATACAATAAAGCAATAGGCACAATACCATGGGATGTATTGATGGAGGAGGCTGGCTCTTGGTTGAACACCTGTCTGTGATCTTTCAGGCCTGACCACAGGCGATAACAAAGACTTTACCTGGCAGGCCTCACAGGGAAAGGTGATCTCTTCACTCCAGACTTGGTGCACAGCCAGTGCACTCTGGTATCTAAGGGAGTTGCAGGCAAGGACTTGAGGTGCCCTGGCCAGCCATGCTCTTCCCATATTTACATTCCTACCCTGGCATCTTCGTTCCTGGGTCTCTATCTGAGATCCTCTTCATGTGCCTCTGCCAAGGCCTCCTTACAGAGGGAATGAGGGAGAACCTTTAAGACACTGTTCTCCACTCTGACTCAGTACCCAGAACTTTTCTACTCCTCCCCTCTCCTGCTTTAGGGTCTATGAAACTACCAGAGCCTTTTGCCCGAGCCCCCAACATCTGTGCCGATGCACCTGATCCTCCACCACCGTGCCATTTCATGGCGGAAATGAAACACAGGAGTCAGCGCTTTCTCCAGCTCTAAACTCTTGCTTTTATCATCGCAGTAAGTGATTAAAGGCTTCACTCTTTCATTTTGGGCTTGTTGCTTTAATCAGCTACTCTGACAGCTCTCTCTCCCAGCTCAGCTGAGCTCCTGACACTGATTCTGTTTTATACTGTACCACCCAGGAACTTCAAGTCTCATTGAGTGATAGAGGAGCATTTTGAAAAGAAACCTAAAATGTTAACAAATAATATTTATGTGTGGTACAATTTGGGGTGGTTTTTATTGTCTTTTTGCTTCTATTCTTGGTTTTCTTCAATGAATGCATATTATTTGCAATTGCTAAAATTATAATTTCCTATAAAATAAGGAATCAGTGGTTTTTGGCTCCCAATAGATTATGTCTTTTTAGAGTAAATATCCTAATTAGGATCCTTCATTTGTACTTTTATATTTTGATATCACTTTACACTTTATGTATTTTGATATAGTTGCATATTACTCTGCAAATTGTAGTTGTATTCATTTTTATTATGCCTCCATCGTTGGGTTGTATGTTTTTCATCACCTTATCCACAAACATGGCTGCCCACTGTATGACACCCCAACAAAAGGGTGGACTGAAGGACAGCGGATAACTGGACAGAATGCACACACGTAATGTATCATAGAAGGAACCTGTAGCAGCACAACCTCAGCCCTTCGTTCCTGTTTCTTCTCCTTAACCAATCCCCTGCCAAAGGATATAAGTTAGGTTATTTCCTCCCTCCCAGCCACCCACCCCCCAGTAGAAACAAGTGCAATTAACATCTTTGTATGTATATATTTCTGGAGGATAAATTTCTGGAAGGCCTACTCCTAGGTGAAAGGGTATGAACATTTTCATAAACTGCCAAGTTGCTTTTCAGTTAGGTTGTAGCAATTTAATTCTCTTACCAATGCATAATAATATTTTAATTTTAAGTGAAATAAGAATCTTAAAGCAAATGGATCAAGTTCTGACCTTAGAAGTATAGGCTGTAGTCTGTCAGTGGGAAAGGATTATTTGAGCATGAGAAGGTTCCTGATGTCCCTAAAATCTCAGCCACTCCCAAACTTGCTCCGTTCATTCATTTATTAAATTTGCTATACAACAAATATTTACCAAGTACTACTCTGTGTCAGATACCATGATAGGTACTAGTGATACCGCAGTGAACAGAACAGACAAAAGTCCCTGCTTCTCATGGAGCTTACATTCTAGGGGCCCAGGCACACTGGAGCACACTGAAGACTTTGATATAATTCATTCTTTCTTAACTTTGAGCCTCAACAAGTAAATTATTTCTCTTATAATTCAGAGCCCAATAATTACCCACTGTTTCACAAAGAGATAAAAACCCATCTCCTTGGCTTGAGATTGAAAAAGAAAATTTCATATCCCATTCTTCAAGACATAAAAAGAGATTCATACTCTTTATGTGCAATTGTGGCAGGCCGCACAGGCACCATGGGTTGACCACATCTTTCATCAGCCCCAGGAGACATCCTAGGAATAAATAGCAGATCAGTTTGTTGTCAGGTGGCTCAGAAAAAGACGCATTTGCAAACAGTTCAGGTGGAACCCAGTGAAACATTTTTCTGATCTGAATGCAAGTTATTGTGAAGTAATTAAACAAAAGGAAACATGAAACAAAAAAATAAAGAGCCCATGCTGCTCTTAGCAGCTGCAGAGAGGATTGTATGCATGATGACAACTTTTTAGAAAGCATTTAGTTGCACAGTATGTGGCAGGCAAGAAGGAAGGCTAGTCCGATTCCTAGTATGACTTCAACTATTAATAGAATGTCCCAGGGTAGGATGTGGGGGAGTTTGTTGTTGTTATGTTTCTAATTAAGAGGCGAGAAGAAGAAGAGGAGGGAGGAAAGGAAAAACAGAAAAGAAAAGAGTGAGGCCTTTTGAGAGGATGAAGTAGAATCTGGTTAGCAAATTGCTCCCAGATACCTTGTGGATCCATTCTTAGTGCACCAGGTTGTGAATACCCAGGAAGCACTGTCAAGTCAGAGGCTCCTAAAATACATACAAGTGGTGAAGTCCAGTAAGCAGACAGAGTCTGGAGCTGGTGAAGGGTTGAAGGATACAGGGCCTCAAATGAGGAAATACAATTGCAGATACACTACAGTACACCAGCAATGACCATTTTGGTTAAACCCTATAAATATTAACATCTCGCGAACAGTGTATGTGACGTGTGTGTTCAAAGAATTGTTTGTACTTCTGTCCACCCTGTCTGGCATTAAAACATCTTTAATATTCTGGAAGCCTCAAAAAATGGAAGTGGTCCAAGTGTCTTTTAATGTTTTCGAGGCCCAGAAAAAAAGTACTGGTTGGTGAAACACTTTCCAAAGTCATCAGCTCTCAGGTGTTAATTAAAGCCAAGGGAGTGTAGGGGGTCACCAGGGAGAACTACTCCACGGGGGAAGGAACTCTGGAACTAGGACATTTAAGGGAGTCGCGGAAGAAGAGGCGCCTACAATGGATGCTAACCAGGGATGGCCAAAGAGATGGGAGAAAAATCAAGTGAAATGAAGTCAGGAAAAGATGGCCGAAGAGGGGGAGAGAACACCGGGAGAACACAAGCCAATAGTGCGTTTTAAGAGGGAGATTAATCAAAGTTCGAAGACTTTCCTCGGTCAACACCACCAAAATAATTCTGCGAACTCCCCCAGGCACTGTTTATACATCTCTTTGACTCTTTTACAGGGTTTTATCCAGTGGCTTACAGCTTATTTCCTCCAACTAGACAGCGAAAGCAGGAAGTTTGAATCTTAATCATTTTTCTCTTCCATAGAGCCTTACTCCTACCGCTCAAATACTATCAGTAGAATGATTTGAAGAACTTTTGAAAAACCACCCGGACAAGGATCCGAGCTTTTAACTTGCTCCAGCAGCCAAAGTACCCTGAGGGCACGGCCACACTGCGCAGACGCAAAGGCAGAACCCTGGCCGCCTCGGGAAGGGCTTTGCATTTGGCGCGAAATCCCCGCTCAGCGGGAGGGGCTCTGGGAGGAGCCGCCGTTTATTGGATAGGTTTGGCGCGAAATCCTCGACCTCCTGTGCCACGATTGGCTCCGGCCGCCCCGGTCGGGCGAGGGGGCGGGGCGGCAGCGGCAGCGGCGCGCGCAAAGCGGCGGCGTACGGAAAGGAGCGACTCGTGGCAGCCGAGCGTGGCGGAGGTGGTCCTTCAGCGGTAGGCAGCGATGGACCTCGCGGCGGCAGCGGATCCGGGCGCCGGCAGCCAGCACCTGGAGGTCCGCGACGAGGTGGCCGAGAAGTGCCAGAAACTGTTCCTAGATTTCCTGGAGGAGTAAGTAGGCGAGCGCCGTCCCCCCAACCCCCGCCCCCTCCCTGCCGCCGCTCCCGAGCCCGCGGTCTCCGGCAGAGCCGGGCAGTGTGGCTGGCGGGCGTTCGGGAACCGAGGGGCCGTGCGCCCAGGAAGGGCGCCCTTCCCCACTGCCAACTTCAGGCTCCCGGCCAGGGGGCCGCGAGGGGCCTGGGGACTTCGTGAGTGGAAACCATCTTGAGCTCTTCCTCAAACCCTTGTTGTGCCCAGTACACTGTGGTCTGCGCTTTGCTTCTGTCATTTATCGCTCCCGACCCGGTGATGATGAGTAACTGGTCCAGTGGGCCGCTCGGCGCGGCGGGGTGGAACAGGAGGCGGAACTGGCATTGAATCCTGGCAAATCCCTGTTGGACCAGACGGCCAGGATCCTGGTGCTCGGAGCACCCAGGGCCCGGGCCGCCCTTGGAGCCTGTGTTGATGAAAGTTTTAGCGTGAACGTTGTGATTCGATAGCTGCTCCGGGGACGGGGGGAGCCCTGCCCTGCTAAGCTTACCTGAACATACCCCTTGTTCTGCGTTCCTTTCTCTCGCTGCACCCATCCATTCCTTTCCTTCCCCCCTCCCCTTTTTTGCCTTCTAGGCTCCTGGCCTCTCAGAACCCCCGTCCCTGGCTTGTTCCACCCACTAGTTACTTTTCTTAGTGCAGATATACCACTGCTCTCCCTTAGAATGTGGACTCTGCTGCCTCCAGGATGAAGTGTGAACACTTTGAAATGTCTTATGAAATTCATGTTTGTTATGGCAAAATATACATAACACAGATTTACCATTTTAACCATTTTTAAGTGTACAGTTCATTGTCATTAAGTGTGTTCGCCTTGTTGTGCTGCCATCACCCCTCTCCATCTCCAAAACATCTTTCTGAAGCGAAACTCCATGCCTATTAAACACTAATTCCGTTTTTCCTGCCCCCAGCCCCAGGCACCACCATTCGACTTTCTGTCACTGTGGGTTTGACTACTCTAGGTGCCTCATATAAATGGAATCATACAGTATTTGTCCTTTTGTGTTTGGCTTATTTCACTTAACATAATGTCTTCAAGGCTCACCTGTGTGGTGGCATGCATCAGAATTTCCTTTTTAAGGCCAAATAAAATCACATTGTGTGTACAGGTTGAGTATCCCTTTTCCAAAACGCTTGGGACCAGAAGTGTTTCAGATTTCGGATTTTTTCAGGTTTTGAAGTATTTGCATTATACTTACCACTTGCATCCTTAATCTGAAATGCTCCAATGAGTACTATTTCCTTTGGAAATCATGTTAGCACTCAAAAAGTTTCAGATTTTAGAGCAATTCAGATTTTAGAATTAGGGATACTCGACCTGTATATATACTGCGTAAGTTGCTTATCCATCTGCCAGTGGTCAACAGACATGGATTGCTTCCACCTTTTGGCTGTTGTGAATAGTGCTGCTGTCTTATGAAATTTCTATATACTTAAAACCATAATTTAATTTCTATTTGCCTACCTTTGGCATTGTTATTATTTGCCTGGCAGCTCCTCATCCTTCAAAACCCAGCTCACACCTTTGTGAAACCCTACAAACCTTTTTGGGCAACACTAATCCTTTTTCCCTTAGGTTTCCAGAGTGCCATTTTTCATACATCTATGGCAGTGTGACTTATTACAGCTTTACTGTCAGCCACTTCATCCAGAATGTGAATCCCATCCTCAACCCCACCTTGCCACCACACCACATTACAAAGGTCCTCAATAAATACTTCATTTCAACAAATAATGTAAGTGCCTTCACTTTACCTTGCAGCTAGATGCTGGGGATAATGATAAACAAGATAAATAATCACTGTACTTTTTTTTTAAGTGCCAGCTCCCTCTCACAAAATCAACTTTAGTTTGCCATTGCTTATGAAATAAAGTTCAAATTCTTCACCACTCTTTGCAGTTTCATCTTCCAAAACCAGCCTCAGTCATCATCCATACTCCTCCCATACCTTCTCTGACTTGGCTACCTACTTGCAAACATCTGTAACCAGTCTCTCTACCGCCTGTTTTTCTTTCAAATTTTTAACTCTTTCACAGGCTGAATTCCAGTGCCACCCTATATACATATGACTCCTCTAGATGTTCCTATAGGCAGAATTAGTTTATATTACCCTACCACATTTCTTGTCCTTCTCATTAGTAGGAACATCTTTCTTACCTGTCTTGTTTACATTGTCTTTCTCCTTAGGTAGATTGTCTACCCTAGGACAGGGACAACACTGCCATTTTCAGCTTTGGGTACCTTTGTCATAGTGCTTTGCACATAGACAATGTTTAATATTTAGAAGAGTCAGAACATGCTGTTTTTGGAGAAGGAATTGATGTTTTCCTCAAAACTAATCTGTATATTATTTAAAAGAACAGAAACTAAGTTTGTATGATATTCTGCTTGGCCTTTTGAAAAAAAAAATACCAGCTTTATGTAATGTGTATATGTTTCCATTTCCTGAGGTCTTGGGCAGTGAAGCACCTGATTTCTGTGTATTCTTATTTTTATTCTGCTTTTTTTTTTT
>NW_012148952.1:5249293-5279291 GCF_000956105.1 Propithecus coquereli
TTCGAACTCCTGAGCTCAAACAATCCGCCCGTCTCGGCCTCCCAGAGAGCTAGGATTACAGGCGTGAGCCACCGCGCCCGGCCCTTTATTCTGCTTTTTAAATCTATGTTTTCAAATTCCCTATGGAAATTGAAACTTTGGGTTTTAGCCTGAATTCCCTGATTTAACACTTTCCAGTCTTAAATACAAATAACAGTAATGAAAGAACAGTTAGTATTTGTTGGTTGGAAAATGTTAGGTCATGAAATTTAGTTTAAAATCCAGAAACCCAATTTTCCTTTATTCCAGGTGTCATGCAAATCACTTTACAAGCATTCTCTCGTTTAATATTCACAGCAATTTTATGAGGTACAGTGATGTCCTAATCTGTTTAAAAAAAAAAAAGATGTTTAGAGGGGATAAATAATTTGCTCCAAGTTGCAGAACTACTAAATATGGGTCTCTCTGACCCTAAAGCTGACCATCTTTAACCAATATACTGAATTATCGGGCATTCAGATTCTTTTTACTGCCTATTTCCTCAATTAGTCTGACTTGCATGTATCCACAGGTTCCAGAGCAGTGATGGAGAGATTAAGTACTTGCAGTTAGCAGAGGAGCTAATTCGTCCTGAGAGAAACACTTTGGTTGTGAGTTTTATGGACCTGGAACAATTTAACCAGCAACTTTCCACCACCATTCAAGAAGAGTTCTATAGGTATGGGTGTATGAATCTTCTTCACTTTGCACAGATTTGGAACCTGAGAAGGGCAGCTGTCACAGTTCTTTCCCTCTGAGAGGCCTTTTGATACTGCCAGTGGTCATTTTAGCCCTGCTCTGAACTTAATGTAGGCCTTTGTGGAGCTGAATTTTTTTTTTTTCCTATGCAACTGTTTAAAATCTGCTTTCAAAATATCGTTTTCCCAAGAGGAAAACTGTACTTATTTTTGACAGGCACTTAGTGCTTTTGTTAGGTCATTTGATTAATCCTTTTCCCCCTCAGGAATAGGTGTTTGTGTGGATCCTGTGCTTACACCAGGGATATCTTTACAGCAATTACACTGTTGTTCTTCTTATTCCTTAAAGTTCAAATTGTTTTTCCGATTGTGAAAGTAATAGGTGTATATTATAGAAAATTTAGAAAATAGAGAAAAACAGAGAGAATTAAATTATCTGTACACTTGCAATCCCACCACTTATTAATAACCACCATTAGCAAGTCTGCTGTAACAAGAACCTTCCAGGTTTACAAGTGCAGAGTTTTGTAAGGATCTTCTGTCACATTTTTGTAATTATTCAATGTCATATAAAATTTTTTGAAAACATTTTATAGCTCTAATAGTATTTTTTGGTAGAAAAATATTTAGAGATTATGTTTAATAACTTAGGCTTTCGTTTTTGTTATATACAGCGAGAAACATCTTTGTACATGAATCTTTGTCTGCATTTGGACTAAATAAATGTGACAATCTGTAGAAATATAATCAAGTTAAAATAAACATTGCGGACAGTCATGAAAGAGAAATGAAGACCCAGGGGATGAGGAGACACAGTCCTGTTCTTTTCCTGGTGGACTGGGAGATGAAAGACTTGTCTCAATGTTTCAAGTCACAGCTATCCATCAAGAGCAGTTGGAGGGATAAGCAGCAGAATTTATTTTGAAAGCATGCGGAAGTAAAAGCTGTATTACTGACAAGTGAGAGACGTAGAAAATCGGACCTGGCGGTAGTAGTGGCTGTGCCCTACCTCATGCACAAGACATATAGCAGTTCTCTCTACTGAAAGTAGCTCTTTTTCAGAAGACTTTTTTATCCCACTGCTTAAACAAGTCAAGCTGCAGCAGCTATTGGGAACTTACATCAAAATGACAGGCACACTTGAGTCTAGCCAGTCAAATGGAGCTTTTTGCCAGTTTATTCTCACATTAGTACACAGACTTCTCCCTTGTCCTCATCCATTTCTTACCAATCAAGAATGAAGCAAAAAAATAAATAAACTAGGACTCGACACCAAACAGGAGGCTGCCTTATCAGATTGTAAAACTGTCCAGAGAAAACCCACAGTATTAATCATAATACTGACAAGATGATTGTTCAGGTAGAATCATTTTGGACAAAGGACTGGCCTACAGTGTGTGGGTGTTAAATGATTATTTAAAGATAGTAGATATTGAAGTATGGTGTTTTATCTTTGATGTTTCTATTTGTGGTGAGATAGGACAGGGTCGAATGAGGCTTCTACACCTAGACTAGATAACAGAGAAGTGTCCTGCACAGTTAGTTCTAAAGCTTGGTTATAACCAGATGAAATTCCTTAGTCGCAGCTGTTGGCAGGCATGAAAAGGGTAGGAGGTTTTGGTAGACCTCTAAGGTGTCAGTTGACTTTTTTTGGTATTTTTTTCTGTTTTATTTTTCAGGGTTTACCCTTACCTGTGTCGGGCCTTAAAAACCTTCGTCAAAGACCGTAAAGAGATCCCTCTTGCCAAGGATTTTTATGTCGCATTCCAAGACCTGCCTACCAGACACAAGTAAGAAAGCTTTCTTTGGAAGAAAAGCAATTCACCCATTAGTACAGATACCACTTAATTGACAGAAAACGTGAGATTGCCTCAGTCTGCTACTAGCTGGCTCTTTAGCATCACACTTTTATCTCACTGGGCCTCATTTTTCTCATCTATAAAATCCTATAGCGTAGGTTTTCTACCTAATCATGCAACAGGTAGTTGCTGCAAACTTACTTTTTCATGGTTGGTAGCGACAAGAATTGTAAAAAGAGTACTTAAAAAATTGATGCTGTGAAAGAGTTACCAGTTACCCAGAAAGTTTAGTTTTGGAGAAATGTGTTTTCTATGGAGATGGGATTGAAAGTAAGTGAAGTGAAGCAGATTCTTAGGATTGTCACATTTTAGGGCACCATTAGGGGAATTTGGGGGAAAAAAATTGGTCAAATGAGAAAATATGAAAAATGAGAAAAGCTGCAGAAATTCATGAATCTTTAGAAATTTTTGTCAGCTTAAATGCATAATTTTCAAACACCCCTTTAGCAATTATTTTAAGATAAATTTACTGGAAGAAATAGAAGCAATATTTTGAAAACTTAAACTACTAAAAGTACTTTATAAAATTACCTGATTATTTCATATAAAATGGGTTTAGAAGTAAGAAAGTGTTTCTGAACTTCTGAGTATAAAATTTTTTTTCCGTGATAACTTTATTATTAAAGTAGCACATGCTTTTTTAGAAATTGTAGGTAAGCAAAAAATGTACTTCATTTAAAACCAAACTGGGATCATTCTGTTTTATAATTTTAATTTTTGTTTCTTTGGTATCCTTTATTTAGTTTATATTTATTCATTTATATATTTTGTGTGAATGCATGGATGTACATTGTATAATTTAGGAATGGGGATGTTGACTAAATCGTTCTTATAGGAGAATGCAGAGAATACCCTGTCTCTTAATTTTTCTTAAGCATAAACTATTATTGAATACCCCCTTGTTATGACAGAAAGATCTCTTATTGGGAAATGAATATTTCCTGATGGGACATTTGTCTTTAAACAGGATTCGAGAACTTACCTCTTCCAGAATTGGTTTGCTTACTCGCATCAGTGGGCAGGTGGTGCGAACTCACCCGGTTCACCCAGAGCTTGTGAGTGGAACTTTTCTGTGCTTGGACTGTCAGACAGTGATCAAGGACGTAGAACAGCAGTTCAAATACACACAGCCGAACATCTGCCGAAATCCAGTTTGTGCAAACAGGAGGAGATTCTTGCTGGATACAAATAAATCAAGATTTGTTGATTTCCAGAAGGTTTGTATTAACTTCTGTTTGGATCAGATTCAGCCTATGCTAATAATTCACTCTTTGGCCCTTGCAATAGCTTATTTAATGGTAAACTCAATTTTTATGTAAGTTAAACATTACACTGACTTAAGCCCAAAACTTTTAATGTAAATTTCAACTGTCAGTGTATACATGTGTTTTTACCTTTAATAACTTGGATTGGAAGGTCCTTCAGACTGACAAGATGTATTTATCAAAGAACAAACAATAACTACATTATTATTATTATTGTGAACTGGAGTTAAAAGTTTGAAGAAGTAGTAACTTCTTAGTGTAAGACTTCGATTTGATGGAAAGGAAGGAGGAAGACATGAATAAAAGGATAGTCTAGGATGGAAGCAATGAGGATTATTGTGATTGAAGTAAAGGAACCAAATGGGAAATCAATTGAGAGATGATTTGATATGAAGCCTGAAGGTACTTAGACCCTTAAACCTCAGGCTGAGAAGATCTTAATAAGCAGTGGGAATATATTTGGAGGTGGGGTGGGTTTCTTTCTTTTCTTTTCTTTTTTTTTTTTTTTAAGGAAACCTAATAGGACTGTGGTATATAGTATTTAACAGAAACTAATAGGCATTTGTAGTTACCTGTGTGAGAGGTGACAGGTGGAAGCAGTAAGAATGTAATAACTTTATGGAGTGTGCAAAAAGGAAAGAAAAGTTGCAACAGCTTAAGTATGGGAAATAAATAATGTTAAATTCAGTCTTTAGTCCTTACTTAGCTTTCTTATATTAACCTTATAAGTTATAAGAAGCTTATAAGAAGCACGTATTCTACCAATAGCTTTGGGTGAGAGATGCTTCATATTTTTGAAAGAAGATGATATAACAACCAAATACAAAGTATGAATCTAGATTGGGTCTTGGTTTAGGAGAAAAACACACCTGTAATAAAGGATGTTCTTGACAATTGAGACATTTGAAAATGGACTAGAGAATAGAAAATATGTAATTCTATGGAATTAAATAGTTTAATTCTCTTGGTTGTGATAATGGTATTGTAGTTACATAGGAGATTGTCTTTATTCTTAGAGATGAGTGCTGAAGTATTTAGGTGAGATGTTTCTTGATGTTTACAACTTCTTTCAAATACAAAATTTAGGAGAAGATGGAACACAGAACAGAATTTACAGAGTCAATTTGAACAAAGAGAAAAAACCCAATATTTTTTAATGAGTAAGAGTGAAGTTTTTTAATACATGTAATCTCTTACCAAATTGAACTGTTTGATTAAAAGGAGTTTCAGGGTAGATCATTTTTAGGGTGAAGGTTGATACATGTGAAAAGTCTGCTAACGGGTTAAGATAGTTTAGAATGTGTCATTATTTGTGGCATTTAATTTAGATTGTATGACATGTGAGAGGGATCTCTTCTCATTCTTGGCTGTTTATTTGTCTTTGTTACAGGTTCGTATTCAAGAGACTCAAGCTGAGCTTCCTCGTGGGAGTATTCCCCGAAGTTTAGAAGTAATCCTGAGGGCTGAAGCTGTGGAGTCAGCTCAGGCTGGTGACAAGTGTGATTTTACAGGGACACTGATTGTTGTGCCCGATGTCTCCAAGCTTAGCACACCAGGTCAGTAATCTGTGGCACATACTTAACAAATTCTCAGTTACCTGAACTGCGCGGTATCTAGTGTGTCACATCTCTCTTGTCTTCTTTTTGTCTACCAGTCAGAAAGTGAGCCAGGAAGTGTGGTGAGAATAAAAACAAATTGATTTTGCTACAAAAGGTGCTATTCTGAAAGTTTTGAAAGCTTAAGCAAGTTAGATTCTCAGCACCCTAATATTTGAGCTGCAAAACAGCTTATCATTCACTCTTGCAGGAACACGTGCAGAAACTAATTCCCGTGTCAGTGGTGTTGATGGATATGAGACAGAAGGCGTTCGAGGACTCCGGGCCCTTGGTGTTAGGGACCTTTCTTACAGACTGGTCTTTCTTGCCTGCTGTGTTGCACCAACCAACCCAAAGGTGAGTCTTAATTGAATGGCAAAGCTTAAGAAAGACCTCCCCTGCAGCTGCCACAAAGTTACAGCCTTCTGAAGACATCTGAGTTTAAAAGTGTTAAAAGTAGGGAATTAGGGTGAGATTTGCTTCTTTAGTTTTAAAACTAAATCCTTTCATGTCTTTCTGACTTTGAAGAAGTCTTGTTTTCATACATAAGAGGTTGCACTGCTTTAAGTACAGTGGTACAAATTATCCATGTTGTTTTTTAAGTATCATACTTCTTCCGTTACACTCCTAGAGGGAAGTACAAATAAAATGACTTAATAATCTGGGAAGTAAGTTGCTATTTCTAAGAGTGATGGATTCCTCACAAGATTTTTGCTAACTTGATTCTTTGTCCTAAATGGGAAAGAGTTTGGGAAATAGTCCAGTATTAGGAAAAGGGGGTGAACATAATATTCTGTTACTTCATTTGCATTTTCATTTCAGTGATTAACATTTACTGTGGCTCATCTCTTGAGCATTCGTATTCATTTAAATAGTGATATAAAACAATGATGGTAGCTTTTTTTATTTTTAACTCATTGGACAAACCCTTAAGCATCTTCATTAACTAACAGCTTACTAGTTGCAGAGTTTTTAAAAAACCTTTATAGTCAACAAATTGTGAAGTTAACCTCCCAGACTGTGTTTTATTTGTAATGAAGTTTTTTATTTACCCTATTTTGTCTGCTTCTATACTAACAATTCTTCCTTTGTTTTCCACCCTCAGTTTGGAGGGAAAGAGCTCAGAGATGAGGAACAGACAGCTGAGAGCATTAAGAACCAAATGACTGTGAAGGAGTGGGAGAAAGTGTTTGAAATGAGTCAAGATAAAAATCTATACCACAATCTTTGTACCAGCCTCTTCCCTACTATACATGGTAAGAGTTCTAGCCATTGGCGGCATAAACTTGAAATCAAAATTATTAACAGCAAAAACTTATTCTTAAAGCACAGAAATCAGATCATGAAAGTTTTTTAGTGGGTTTTAGAAGGAAGGGATCATTTACAAAAGGACAACCATGATATTCCACCTATATGAGGTACCTAGAATAGGCAGATTCATAGAGACAAAGTAGAATAGAGGTTATCAGTGACTAGGGGAATTAAGGGAAATGGAGAGTTATTGCTTAATGGATAAAGTTACTGTTTGGGATAATGAAAAAGTTTTGGAACGGTAGTGGTGACAGTTATACAACATAATGTACTTAATGCCATTGAACTATACATTTAAAATGGTTAAGTGGTAAATTTTGTTATGTATATTTTACCACAGTTTTTTTTCAAAGAGGAAAAAGAATTTAGTCTTCTGTTTCTGGCCTCTTAGGATCTTTTTTTAGAGACAGAATATTGCTGTGTTGTCCAGACTGGACTCAAACTCCTGGGTTCAAGCAGTCCTCCCGCCTCAGCCTCCCTAGTAGCTGGGATCACAGGCACACACCACTGCACCCGGCTCTTGTTTTTCTTTTTAATTTACAGAGTTAGAGATTTCGTGATATTTCTTGGTTACCTGTCTATACCTTTAGCGGTTCCTTTCACATTTTCCTGACTCTTGGTTGCTAGGTGTTCACTATCAGTCATTAAATGCCCTTTGTGTATTGAAGGATATAACTAAACTTTTGGGCCTAATACTTTATGCTTGAACTCTTCCATCCTTGTCCTTCATACTCAGTTGAGGTTATGTTGAGAACTCAAGATTTTTGGGTATTTCTCTTAGGTATATACTTTCAATCATTTAAAATTAACTTTTTTTCTATCTAAATATTTTAGTCAATGAAATAACTGAATCCCTTCACGTTAATATTTTATGGATTTTAGAGCATCTCTCCTTATAAGGAGCAGGTGTTACATTTTTATGCTGCTCTCCTCCCCCTATAAATTATTGCTGCATAACCCCAAAATTTAGTGGCTTATAACAACAAACGTTATCTCAATAGTCAGTGAGTCTGGAATTTGTGAGAGGCTTAGCTGAGTGGTTCTGGATTAGTCTTTCATGAAGTTATAGTTCAGGCATCAGTGGGAGCTGGGGTCATCTGATTGCTTGACAGGGGCTCATTCAGGTAGCTTACCAGTTAGTACTAGTTGTTAGCTGGAAGCTTCTTTCATTGCCACATGAATCTCTCCCATAGGGCTGTTTGGGTATCTTTACAGCACAGCAGATGCTTCCTCCAGAGCATGTGGTCCAAGAGAACGAAGCAAAGAGCAAGCAAAATGCCTCTCATGACCTAGTGTCAGAAGTTACAGACCTCACTTAGACCATATGCTGTTTGTTAGAGGCAAGTTACTAAATCCAGCCCACACTTAATAGGAGAATTAAGTTCCATACCTTAAAGTGAGGAGTGTCAGAGAATTTGTGGACTATTTAAAAACTCCCACATTTAACAGGAGAATTAAGTTCTGTCCCTTAAAGTGAGGAATGTCAAAGAATTTATGGACTATTTAAACACTGCCACGCCCCTAACAAAATTTGTTTCATTGGTCATAAGTCAGAGAAGTTTTGTTTGTGGAATGGATTCTTAATTTTTTACTTTTAAGGAATGCTTTGTGTAAATTTTTTTTTTCCTTTTTTTTTTTTTTTGAGACAGAGTCTCACTCTGTTGCCCGGGCTAGAGTGCCGTGGCTTCAGCCTAGCTCACAGCAACCTCAAACTCCTGGGCTCAAGCAATCCTACTGCCTCAGCCTCCCGAGTAGCTGGGACTACAGGCATGCACCACCATGCCCGGCTAATTTTTTTTATATATATTTAGTTGTCCAGATAATTTCTTTCTATTTTTAGTAGAGACGGGGTCTCACTCTTGCTCAGGCTGGTCTCGAACTCCTGACCTTGAGGGATCCGCCCGCCTCAGCCTCCCAGAGTGCTAGGATTACAGGCGTGAGCCACCACGCCCGGCCTGCTTTGTGTAAATTTGCCTACCACTTTATTAATGGGGTTCACAAAGAGTCAGTAATTCCACAGAAAAATGTTTAATAGCACAGTGTTCTTTTTTTAAGAAAATTATATGTTTCCTTCTTACATTGGATTTACAAACAGCTCCTAGAGACAGCTCTAAATTTCATTTAGCATCTTATTTAATCCATACTAATGCAATTAGCATGCCTTTTTTTTTTTTCAGTGCTGGTCACTATAGGTGATACAAAAGAAGTGTCATGGGCCATTTCCTCATACTCTCGATGGAACTACAACAGCTGCCATTAGAAAGAACTAACAAGGCCGGGCCAATGGTTCATGCCTATAATCCCAGCACTTTGGGAGGCCAAGGCAGGAGCATTACTTGAGGCCAGGAGTTTGAAACCAGCTTGGGTAACATAGCAAGACCCTGTCTCACAAAAAATTTAAAAGTAGGCCGAGCGTGGTGGCATATGCCTGTAGTCTGAGCTACTTGAGAGGCTGAGGCAGGAAGATCACTTGAGCCCAGGAGTTTGAGGTTGCAGTGAGCTATGGTAATGCCTCTGTACTCCAGCCCTGGTGACAGAGCAAGACCCTATCTCTAAAAAACAAAAAAAGAAGAAAGGGCTAGCAAATGTGGTAGACTGTGGTGGACATACCTATAGTTTATGGGGAGAGATCTTTGAGGCCTAAGGCATTAGGAAGGCTTTGTGTAGGAAGTAGGTCTTACAGACAAGGAATGGCTCTTAGGATGGTGAGCACTAGCATCTGTGACATCTGTGGTGCAGGAGAAAACACTGGAATAGTGATTAGGTGACTAAGTCCACAGACCAAGAACCAAGATCAGAAGCCAGGTGTTTTTACTCCAGTTTTATGTTTTGTTTTAGATGTCACTGCCTTTTGGTTGTTAAACATGTCTTTATAGTTTCTTTTGGAATTAATTAACTTCATGTTGAAAGATGGGTTTTTTATCTGTAGCTTCTTTTCATTTCAGGCAATGATGAAGTAAAACGGGGTGTCCTGCTGATGCTCTTTGGTGGTGTTCCAAAGACAACAGGGGAAGGGACCTCTCTTCGAGGGGACATAAATGTTTGTATTGTCGGTGACCCAAGTACAGCAAAGAGCCAATTTCTAAAGTAAGTGTTTGCCTAAAGTAGTAAAACAAGAAAAAACAATGTACATAGTTCCAAGCTTGCTGTACTACCAGGAATGCCTTTACTAGAGTGGGAGGAGTATAAATTATGATGTATTGAATATATAACTCATAGATTAAATACTGTTGATTTTTTAATAGAGAAAAATTGCCTATAATCCCACTCTCACATTGAACTCTTTAATCTTTGTGTAAGTCTTTGAATATGTGAATTTGTATTTTCATTATTGTAAATTACAGTATCCTTATTTTTAATTTTAACTTACCCTAAACATTTTTCCATGTTTATTTTCACAGTTATCTTTTTTTTTTTTCTCCTCATTCTTTTTGCCAGGGCTAGAGTGAGTGCCATGGCGTCAGCCTAGCTCACAGCAACCTCACACTCCTGGGCTCAAGCAATCCTTCTGCCTCAGCCTCCCGAGTAGCTGGGACTACAGGCATGCGCCACCATGCCCGGCTAATTTTTTCTATATATATTTTTAGTTGTCCGATTAATTTCTTTCTATTTTTAGTAGAGACGGGGTCTCGCTCTTGCTCAGGCTGGTTTCGAACTCCTGAGCTCAAACAATCTGCCCACCTCAGCCTCCCAGAGTGCTAGGATTACAGGCGTGAGCCACCGCGCCCAGCCTTATTTTCACAGTTATCTTTTTATTGGTGTACTATAACTTACAAAATTATTTCCCTAGCCCTATTAAACAATTAACAGGATAGTTTACTATAGTGGTTACAGATATTGATATAGTGAACATCATAATGTATGTTTTTTTTGTTTCCTTTGAGTAAATTCCTAGGTATAGGATTGCTGTGACAAAGAATACAAATATCTGTAAGGTTTTTAAATAAGACACACTGTCCAAAAGCAATGCTACAACATATTTTATGCTAACTTTATCAGCATGAGCACGATTTTTGCTTATTTTTAGAAGCTATAAGTACTTTCAAACTTGTAAGAAAATTAGGGCTCAAAAGCAACCAGTTTCTGAGCATTTGCTATGTTGTTAGTGCTATGTATATATGTATGTTATGTCTTATTCTAGCAGCACCCAGACAGGCATGTGTTATTATCCCCTTTTTTTCAGGGAGTCACAAACAAAACCTCTCTGAGTGTCAGTAACTTGCCCAACTTGTAGGTGCCAGCTGACACTGAGCCATGAGTATTAAAGCTTAGATATAGTTGCCTGCAAAGCATGCTGTTAATACAACATCAAGCTGCCTTTGTTTGTTCTGGACATTTGTAACAGTACTCTTCTAGAATGTGGAACATTTTTAGTTGGTTTGGAGTGTTATTGTTAAATATTTCCTTAGAGCAAATCATGAACTGAGTTTTAGATTTGAAGGTAATAGTCTTATATTAAAAGGGATTTTTTTTCTTTTTATTCCCTCTGCTCCTGTCACCCACCTGCCAAAAAAAGGTGTACTTCAATGTTGCCTCTGATAACAGTATTGTATTGTACATCATGATGTCTTAGTGAATTCTATAGGGTTTTCCATATACAAGATAAAGATCATGCATGTATCTGCATAAAATAATAGTTGAAGTACCTCTTCCTTTCCAATCTGGCTGCCTTTTTTTGTTTCTTGCCTAATCGACCTTGACTAGCGCCATCAGTATAATGTTGAATAGATATGACAAGAGCAGACGTCCATGTCTTCTTTCTGATCATAGGGGGCAAAGCATTCAGCCTTTCATCTGATGTTAGCTGTTGGTTTTCATAGATGCCCTGGTAAGGTTAAAGAAAAACTCTTTATCGGGTTTATGAAAGTCTCTTCTATTCCTAGTTTGTTGAGTTTTTATCATAAAAAGGTGTTGGTTTTGTCAAATGCTTTTTCTTTACATCTGTTTAGATGATCATATGGTTCTTATCCATTATTAATATGACATATTGATTGCTTTTCAAGTGTTAAGCCAGTCTTGCATTTCTGGAATAAATCCACGTTTAGTTTTGTCTCTCTCTTTTTTTTTTTTTTATTGCAAGACTTTCTAATAGATCATTGTTTCTAAACTGTTTATTATTAAACTTCTTTTAAAATTGACGTTTGTGTCACAAATTAACTTAATCTTCCATTTTATAGGCATAGATTTACTTTTTAGCGACAGGGTCTTGCTCTGTCGCCCAGGCTTGAGTGCAGTGGCGTTATTATAGCTCACTGCAACCTCAAACTCCTAGGCTCAAGCGATCCTCTAGCCTCAGCCTCCAAGTAGCTTGGGACTACAGGCTCATGGCACGATGCCCAGCTAATTTTTCTATTTTTAGTAGCGTTGGGGGTCTCACTCTTTCTCAGGCTGGTCTCGAACTCCTGAGCTCAAGCAATCCTCCCACCTCGGCCTCCCAGAGTGCTAGGATTACAGGCATGAGCCACGATGCCCAGCTGATTAATTTTTTAAATTTTTTGTAGAGACAAGGTCTTGCTATGTTGCCCAAGCTGGTCGGCCTTCCAAAGTGTTGAGATTACAGGCGACAGCCACTGTGCCTACCTAGGCATGGATTTAAATCCATTTAAAAAGCTGAAGGAGATAGATTTCCCATTCAGTCTGTGGCCTGTTTCTTAATGAATTGCTTAAGTTTAATGCCACTCTTAGATGTTCTTTCAGAAATTTAAACTCTTCATTGACATAACCCCTGTAAGCTGATATTCTTTGGAAGGGCACTTGGTAGTCACATATTAATGAGTGTTTATATGATAACCTTGAACAGGCATGTGGAGGAGTTCAGCCCCAGAGCCGTCTATACCAGTGGCAAAGCATCCAGTGCTGCTGGCTTAACAGCAGCTGTTGTGAGAGATGAAGAATCTCATGAGTTTGTCATTGAGGCTGGAGCTTTGATGTTGGCTGATAATGTAAGAACATTTTACAGTCTTGGATATAAAGAAGTCAGAATACCCGCTACCCTATCAGTGAAGGCGTATAAGTTTCTGTTAAAAAGATGTCCTTGTAAAAAGAGCATTCTTGAGTAAATAATTTATAGTTTTGTTAATCTAATCTAGAATTTGAGATTATCATCATTGGTCAGCATTTTCTGAGCTTCTCTAGAATGTGTTAACCTGCCTTCAACATGTGTGGTTGCTGTGACTAGTACTTCTGGCATTTTTTGCTTTTCAGAACACAACGCCTCTCCAAGTAGGTGTAAGCATGGACACATGCTGCATTTTATGTGTATCTGACATAGATGGATTAGATCTGTGGATATGTATAAATTGTAGATGTAAAATCAATCCTGAGGTGACCCAGAATGTCTTGACACTGGGGTTTATACAAGGTTTTCCTGTTAAGTAATAGTGTTTAGTTTTGCTCTTAATTTTAAGTCAGTCATGTGGGTCCCTTCTAGGCCTGGGATCTTTTGAATTATCTTGCTTAGAAAAGGAATAAAGAAAGCTTACTTACCTATCTTCTACTTGTGTGGAGAATAGAAAGATCTCTGTGGTAGCAGACTTTGTGAGTTTACTTGTGATTTTACATCTGAAAGGTAGTTTCTTAGGCTAGATTTGTTTGGTTACAGGGTGTGTGTTGTATTGACGAATTTGATAAGATGGACATACGGGATCAAGTTGCTATTCATGAAGCCATGGAACAGCAGACCATATCCATCACTAAAGCAGGGGTGAAGGTATGTGTGTCTACTTCTGTTCCACTGCATCATGCCTTAGCCTCGTAGACTAATGTAGTGTATTGGAGAAGTTTACCTTCATAAAATTCATTATTTCAACATGTAATGCTGTTCATTAAAATGGAAAATACAGCCTTGAGAATTATTAATTCAAACTATAGGTGTTGTTTAGGGTACTATGTAAATGTGTTGCTATGATAGAAAGTAGAGGGAAGTACTGGTGACATTTTTAGCATTTCACTTCTCAAAATTTCCATGAACAAAGCTTACATTTCCTTTGATAAAGCATGCTTCCAATTATAACAAAAATAACCAAAGACCAACAGATTATGTATTTATTTGTCTATTTTGTTCAACAGATTATTTAAATGAAAGTAATTAAGTACAGTATTGTAATCAATGTTAGGGAGAATTAAACTTTTTAAAATAAAAGCAACAGATTTGAGTATTTAAGAAAAATTTAAGCAGTACACACAGTATAAATTAAAAGAAATTTTCCCTTGCAACTCCCAGCACCAGTAGATACTCAAAGGTTATCTATTGAGTTTGTGCCCCTTTAGGAATATTTTACATATAAATAAGCATAATATGTATAGTTTAATTCCTTGGTCATTTAATGCTGTAATTTTATTTTGGCAATCTTTCCATACCAGCACATACTAGATTAACTTTGGATTTTTATTACTCCACGGTATTATATGTTCCACAGTTTGATTCTTTAGACTCCTGTAGAGTGACATTTGGGTCATTTTCAATCTTTGGAATTATAATCAGTATTGTAATAAACATCCAGGAACACAACATCTTCCTGTACCTAGCTGTAACATAAATTCTAACAAATCGATCACCTGGAGGGGAGTTGCTATTTATTAATATATGAAAAAGGATATCTGGTTATTTTGGTTTGCATTTAGTTAATTATGGGTAAAATTGAACATTTTATCAAGTCGATTGGCTAGTCCTGATGTCTTTTTAAATCTGTCACAATTCTTTCGTTTGTGGTCAGGCTACTCTGAATGCCAGAACGTCCATTTTGGCAGCAGCAAACCCAATCGGTGGACACTATGACAGATCAAAATCATTGAAACAGAATATAAATTTGTCGGCTCCCATCATGTCCCGATTTGATCTCTTCTTTATCCTTGTGGATGAATGTAATGAGGTAACCACATGAGCTGTCACTCTTAGCTTCCTTTTTTATTTCCAATTTGAGTTATTGAGTGAGACAGGGCTAGAGGATACACTGCTCAACAGCTGGTACATGTGTGTGCACTAACCTTTCATTTCCCTCCGGGTAGCATGGGATTGGGCAAAGGGTTTAGTAAGCAACTCAGAATAAAGTCATTTGAATTGCTGACTCCCCTTAATTGTGTTGAGGAATATTAAGGGTTTTTTTAATATACTGTTTTTTAATTCTCAAAAAAGAAGGAAACAAATTACAATTAACACCTAACCACGCACTTCAGGATTTTTTATAACATTTTTTGTTTTGCTGGTTAGTGTTTTGTTGAGTGAAAAATTGTAGTTTATTTGGATTCCAACATGTTAGTTTAATTAGAGTTATTTGTATCTAGACTTAAAAATTTTTAACAACATGGTAAGTTTGGTTTAATCGGTCTGTTCCCACACCTTCCTCAGAAACTTAGTAGCTGTTAATACTTCTTTCAGTGGCATATTAGAGCTTATTTTTAGCCATAAGTCATTTGCTATTGCCTGGGCTAGTCCAGAGTAGATATTTCTGGAACTCATCGAAGCTATTTTCTTGTTCTGAATTAGGTTACAGATTATGCTATTGCCAGGCGCATAGTAGACTTGCATTCAAGAATTGAGGAATCAATTGATCGCGTCTATTCCCTTGACGATATCAGGAGATATCTTCTCTTTGCAAGACAGTTTAAACCCAAGGTAACCAGCCCTTTTGTACTAGAATAAATCATAATGGGTATATTAAAGTAGAGTTTAAACAAATGTGTTACGTAGAAATTAACTGAACCTGTAATCTACCTAAAGTGTTTTTTTTTTTGAATAGCAATTTATTTCTTTAAAGAGGATTGAATAAAGGGACTTTTTATTTTTATTATTAAATATTATTAGATTTTTTTTTTTAGAGGCAGAGTTTCACTATATTGCCCAGGCTAGAGTGCTGTGCCATAATCATAGCATACTGTAACCTCAAACTCCTGGGCCCAAGTGACCCTCCCACCTCAGCCTCCCGATAAGCTAGGACTACACATGTGCACCACCACACAGGCTAATTTTTTTATTTTTTATAGAGATAAGGTTTTGCTGTGTTGAGCAGGCTGATCTTGAACTCTTGGCCTCAAGCGATCCTCGTGCCTTGGCCTACCAAAGTGCTAGGATTACAGGCTTGAGCCACCAAGTCCAGGCTTTTTTTTTTTTTTTAATCTGAATAATTCCATTTATCTTATTTGTTAGGTGCTAATAAAAAGATTTTTATGAGAGAAGAGTTTTAGACAACTGAATAAACCAGAACATCCTTTTATTTCAACTATTACTGCTAAGAATCCTAAAATTGTTTATGTGCCTAAATCTGTAATCCACTGAATGCTATTGAATTTTCCTTTGAGGGAAACATCGTGTTGTTCTAGATTATTGTGATGAATATGGATTACTATTTTACAGAAATTGAAATTGATGTAGTGTATTGGACTAAATTTGTACTGGACTCAGGATACTTACCTGGACATTTATTTTTAGAAATAAACTTCCATAATATATATCTGTTTTGTTGCTCAGGGCTTTCCTAAAATAAGATATGAAGAGGGAAAAAATTGTTTCATTCTGGTTGAGGTTTTTACAGTATTATCTGACTTGACTTTTGGGAATTATCCTTAGCTATTAATTACCCATCATCTTCCCTTATTTGTGAATTGGAGTTGGCTCTCACTGTCCCGGAAGAAATTTAGTCATATAAAATTAGGGTGGTGGGTGACTTTTGTGTAAAAAGGCATCTGTTCTCCATGACTACATACTGGTCCCTCTGTGACCTTGGTATGCTTCCTTAATATGCTGAATTCCTTGCTCTGAAAAACTGAGGTGGCTCACGCCTGTAATCCTAGCACTCTGGGAGGCCGAGGCAGGAGGATCGCTCAAGGTCAGGAATTCGAGACCAGCCTGAGCAAGAGCGAGACCCCGTCTCTACTAAAAATAGAAAGAAATTATCTGGACAACTAAAAATATATATAGAAGAAATTAGCTGGGCATGGTGGCGCATACCTGTAATCCCAGCTACTCGGGAGGCTGAGGCAGTAGGATTGCTTAAGCCCAGGAGTTTGAGGTTGCTGTGACTTAGGCTGATGCCACGGCACTCTAGCCCGGGCAACAAAGCGAGACTCTATCTCAAAAAAAAAGAAAACCTGAGGATCCTCTGGATATAAGGTTTACTGAAACAGACGAGAGACATACAAGGGCTGTCTGGAAAGTATCCAGCCATGTAATCATTCTTGTTGTATTAACAATGTCTGGATACTTTCTGGATAGCGTGCTTGCGTGTGTGTGTGTATTTCTCTTTTTTTCCCCAAGACAGCATGAGTTAATTATTTGAGCTACAAGGAAAGTCTGAGCAATTTTTTTGTTTAATAAGCTTAATTTCTTTCAAAGGGCATTTCAGTAGTAATTTATTGTCACTGGTTTCTCAAAAGTTTCAACCCTCTCATTCCCCAAAATGTTTCTACGTGGAAGGCTCTTAAACTTATGTTTAACACAGCTGTCATCAAGGAGAAATGTTTCTCTAACTTTACTAATGTTCTGAAACAGATTTCCAAAGAGTCAGAGGACTTCATTGTGGAACAGTATAAACGTCTCCGCCAGAGGGATGGTTCTGGAGTAACCAAGTCTTCATGGAGGATTACAGTGCGACAGCTTGAGAGCATGATCCGTCTCTCTGAAGCTATGGCTCGGATGCACTGCTGTGATGAGGTATCAGAGTCACTTTGACACGATGAGGGCAAAGAGAAATTGATGTCTTGCCTTGTAGGCATATTTTTATCTTTGGTATGGGACATACTAGAATTCACCACGGATTTATTTTTATAACTGTTGGGTGTTCATAAGATCTATGACCCTGGAATTTTCCCCTTTATGGAGGTTGCTGTCGAGCATTTAATGAATATAGTCCATTCATTCAGGAAAAATGTACTTAGATCCCACAGTGTACTGGGCCTCTGGATTGGGGATACAGATAAGATAATGTAGCCCCTGGCCTCAAAGGAACCCTCCTCCCTAGGTTTGTATAATGTATATGGTTTTTAAACTGTCCTTTGAGCCCAAGGTTCCACGAGTATAGGTCAGCGGGTATTAAGGGGTAAAAGGGGAGCAACACGGAAGGGTATTCAAGCCTTCCGTCTCTGCTTCAACCAAAGCAGCCCTGCTTTTCCCTGGTTTTATAAATTAGATTTCATGTAAGGTTTTCTTTGAAAAGAAGGATTAGCTTTTTTTTTTTTTTTTTTTTAATGATTAAGGTATAATTTTACATGGAGAAAAATGTACAGCTTGGTGGGTTTTTTTTTTTTATGTATGTACATGTGACCACCCAGTTCAAGATACAAAACATTTCCATCATTGCAGAAAATTTCCTTGTGCCTCTTGTCAATCTTAACCCTCTTCCCCAGAAGTAACCACTGTCTGACTTCAGTCCCATTTTTATCTCATAGATTAAAAAGGCTTTTTTTTTCCTTATTAGGTTTTCAAACTCTCTAATATGGTGTTTTGCTATCGACAAAGTACTTTCACACTAACTTATTTGATATTCTTTGATTCACCTATCATTTAAGGGTCACATTCAGGGAACAAAAGATAAATAAGAGAGCCCCTGCCTTCCTTGCTACTAATCTGTTGGGAGTGAGACATGTATTTAATTAAGCATGTAAAAAATGAGAGAGGGGTCCAGGAACAGTGGCTGACACCTGTAAACGCAGCACCTTGGGAGGCCCAGGTCAGAGGATGGCTTGAGGCCAGGAATTCAAGACCAGCCTGAGCAGCGTAACAAGACCACATCTTTACAAAACAAAAATAAATTTTTTTTTTTTAATTTAATGACAGGGTCTCACTCTGTTGCCCAGGCTAGAGTACAGTGGCATCGTCATAGCTCACTACAGTCTCAAACTCCTGGGTTCGAGCAATCCTCCTGCCTGCCTCAGCCTCCCAAGTAGCTTGGACTATAGGCACACGTCACTGCACCTGGCTAATTTTTCTATTTTTTGGGTCTCGCTCTTGCTCAGGCTGGTCTGGAACTCCGGGCCTCAAGCAATCACCCCACCTTGGCCTCTCAAAGTGCTAGGATTACAAGTGTGAGCCACCACACCCAGCCAAAAAAATTTTTAAAGATTAGCCAGGTGAGGTAGTGTGCATCTGTAGTCTTGGCTCCTCTGGAAGCTGAGGCAGGAGGATCCCTTGAGCCCAGGAGTTTAAGGTTGCAGTGAGCTATGATGATGCCATTGCACTCTAGCCCGGGCAGCAGAGCGAGACCTTGTCTCAAAAAAAAAAAAAAGAGGGAGAATGTGATGATAGAGCATCACAAACAGAGTACAGAGATCAATTACTTTATTCCTAAAGAAGGGGGAGGGTTTATGGAGGTGCCGACATTTTAACCTGATTGCCGAAGGGTGTGTAGAATTTTGATAGGCAAAAGACCTTGGGGAAAGGGCGTTCTAAAGTCATACTAACATTTGTACTTTTTTCCACTGTGATATTTCCTGAAATGAGTTTCATAAAACTGATATGTATCTTAGGGCAAACTCAAATAGATTTTTCTTTTGTTATTTTTTAAAAATTGGTCTTTTAAATAGGTAGCAAATTCATATAATATTAAAATGCATGCACATATATTATACGCAGATATATTTTCTGAATGAAATTGAATATCTTTGCATATATTTAAGAACTGTTTCTGTCTCCTTATATGTTCATATTATTTCTCCATTTTTAATTTTGTTAGAAGGCCTTCCTCCGCTAAGATTATAAAAAATGCTCTCATGACTTCCTCTAGCACTTAGATGATTTTATTGTTTGCATTTAAATCATCTAAACATTTGGTATTTATTCAGTAAAATGTGAGGTATGAATCATTTGATTCTTTTTCAGCTAGTTTTCTATTAATAGTTATTCCAACACCATCTATTGAATAATCTTTTTCATGCTGGTTTGGTATGCCCTTATTATATATTGTATTTTATGTTAAGATCTCCTTCTGGACTTTCTGTTTTCCATTGAGTCCATCAGTTCCTCTTACATTGGTACCATGATAGTTTAATCAATGGAGCTTTATATTTTAAATATAGAGCTAGTTCCAATACATTGTTCTCTTTCAGCTGTTAGGAACGTGGGAATCAGCTTGGTTAGTTTTTTTTAAAAAACTTCATGCTGTTGTTAGTATAACATTAAATTATATACTGAAGAATTAAAAACATCTTGATGATTTTTTTCTATTCAAGAACATTATAGCAGTTAGAATGTTAGGTTGTGCTACTATAAAAATCTCAACCACTTAAAACAGACACTTTTTTGCATGCTACACATCCATTAAGTCAACAAGGGATGCTTCTCTTCACGTTGCTCAGATTCAGGCTGATGTAAAGGCTCGATCTTGACTTACACTTCCATGATGACAGAAAGCAGGGAAGAGAAAAAAGGGTGAGCCACGCACCGTCTCTACCTTCTATCCAGAAATGACACTTCTACTCACATTTTACTAGCCACAGAAATTAACATGGCCATCCCTAAGTTCAAGTGGTTAGAGAAGTTCCTTCCTACCAGGTGCCAGAATGAGAAAGGCAAACATTTGTGAACAGTTCTGATGACTACCACAAATACAGAATCTTTCCACTTAAATATTTTATGACACCCAGTAATGTTTTAAACTTTTCTTCATATAGTTTTTGCATGTTTTTTATTTCTTGATATTTTGCCATTTTTCTTGGTACTAAAGGCAGGATCTTTTTCCATTTAACTTTTTGTCTGGTTTCATTGCTATATAATATCTATTGATGAATGTACTACAGTTTATTCACACATTCTTCTGTTGATGAGGATTTGGATAGTTTCCAGTTTCAGTTCTTATGGGATGTATGTGGCTTTGGATCCATATGATTTTTTTTTTTTTTTTCACATTTCTATGCATACATACCTAGGGGTGGAATTGTTGGGTCATAGGTTATGCATGTGTTTAGTAAAATCTGCCAAACCGTTGTATCAATTTCTGTTTTTACCTGCAGTAAATGAGAGTCATTCTACATTCTTTCCACCACTTGATATTGTCAGTCAGTTGTAGCCATTGTGAATTTATGGTGCTGTCTCATAGCATCTGAGTTTGTGAGAGAGAGAAATAGAGTGTTTATGAGAAAACCAAAGTAGCACTGAGAAGAGAGTGTGTTTGTGAGAAAACCAGAATACCACTGTGATTTTGTCTGGAGAAACTCTGTTTAGTGTATCAAGAAGACTAAACTGAATCACCTCATTTTTATTGGTTTAGGTCCAACCTAAACATGTGAAGGAAGCTTTCCGATTACTGAATAAATCAATCATCCGTGTGGAAACACCTGATGTCAATCTAGATCAAGAGGAAGAGGTCCAGATGGAGGTAGATGAGGGTCCAGGTGGCATCAATGGTGAGATGTTTATTCATATGACTGTTCTGTCTGGAGTTAGGGACCAAAACTTTTTCTGAGATGTCATGGTAAAAGTATACTTGTTGATGATTATGAAGTCTATGTAGCAAAAAAAGAAAAAATAGATATTGAGTTACATTAACTATTGACAAGTTAAAGTACAATTAAATAGTTGATTTAAAATATATGTACTTAGCCAGGTTTGGTGGCGCACACCTGTAGTCCCAGCTCCTCCAGAGGCTGGGATGGGATGATCCCTTGACCCCAGGAGCTTGAGGCCAGCCTGGACAACATAGCGAGACTCTGCCTCAAAAAAAAAAAAAAAATTATGTGTATATGCTTGAAAGACTAAAAAAGAAAATACACCAAAATGGTGATAGTAAACTTAAATTCCCTGGCCTCTCCACCCTTATTTGTATTGTTATTTTGCTTTTGAACAAATACCAAAATTTTTTATCTTGTGCATGATACTGCAAATGAACTTTTAGATCATGAAATTTATGTCTCCTATCCCTCATATTCCTTCCAAGTTAGTTTTTGTCTTCACTACTAGAGTTTATAAATTTATTTGTAAAATTTTGCATGCTGTGTATAACTATATGCTTGTTTTGAAGTTAGTATTAAATATCAGTAGTATATTCATAAACATTTGACAAGGGAATGTTGGAGGCACAAAAACAAAATTCAAATGTTCACTTTTTTACTTAGGTCATGCTGACAGCCCTGCACCTGTGAATGGAATCAACGGCAACAGTGAAGACATAAATCAAGATTCTGTTCCCAAAGCCTCCTTAAGGCTGGGCTTCTCTGAGTATTGCCGAATCTCTAACCTTATTGTGCTTCACCTAAGAAAGATGGAAGAAGGTGAGGCTAATAAACCTAGTCATTTATATAAGCTGTATTCGCATTGGCCACTTCTGATTGCTGAATATTGTTCTGTCAGAAGAGATGACTAATTGCTAGGCAAGCTCACTTTAGCAGAGTAAATCTATGGAGTATCAGCATACCTGCCAGCCTGAACATTTCTCCACAAGTTCATTGTCAGACAAAGGTTTATTTTTATTTTTTTCTTTTTTCTTTTTTTTTTCCTCTGCCATCCAGACAAAGGTTTATGAATTGTTCTTGTTAGCGTTTTTAGCCTATATTAATAATTTTGAAGTAGAATTTGTGATCTGATAACACATGAAGAAGCACATACAAATGTTTTTACAAATGCAAAATTATTACTCCTTACGATGAGTTTATTTAAAACATGTGGACTCCTAGGGTATTTATAATTCATTGGCCAATAATTGCGCTCAGAAATCTATACTACCAAAAGACTAGAAATGGAGTGAAATCCTCATCTATCCATCAATAAAGTGTGGTATCTGGACATAAGTACACTTGTCCTTAACTGCTCTAACATGCTAGTCAAAGTTTTATCACCCCAGTTAGCCATATGGCAGCAGGAAAAACAATGAATTCAAAGGGTAGAACTTGAAATTCTATTTGATGGTTACACCTCAGTTCTTATTTAAAAGCCCCCAGGACTCTGTGCTGACTTCTAGGCATAGTTTGTCATCGCAGTGTCTAATCTGCTATGGAGGAAGAGAACACCAGAAATCATCTTGGCGTACTAAAGATTTGAGCCCTGTAGTTTCTGCCCTTGTTTCCCTGGGAACTATGGACCTGTGGGAGAAAAGGCAACAGCATGGCTATGTGTCAGGTTTATCCCCCGTCCATTCCCACATAAAATGTTTTGGGAGCTTGCATGTTCTTGTATTCCTGTTACTCATTATTCTCTTTCTCCCTCATGCAACTAAGTTTTAAACATAGCAAAAGCAGAGTTTTAGTTTTCTTTTATTACACTGTATTTCTGTGATAGTTGCAATATTCTCCAGGTCTCAACTGTTTAGTTAAGAATTTTGCCTTGGACTTTTTTTTTTTTTTTTTTTTTTTTTGGGACAGAGTCTGGCTCTGTTGCCCAGGCTGGAGTGCCGTGGTGTCAGCCTAGCTCACAGCAACCTCAATCTCCTGGGCTCAAGCGATCCTCCTGCCTCAGCCTCCCAAGTAGCTGGGACTACAGGCACGCACCACCATGCCCGGCTAATTTTTTCTATATATATTTTTAGTTGTCCAGATAATTTCTTTCTATTTTTTTAGGAGAGGCGGGGGTCTCACTCTTGCTCAGGCTGGTCTCGAACTCCTGACCTTGAGCGATCCGCCCGCCTCGGCCTCCCAGAGAGCTAGGATTACAGGCATGAGCCACTGCGCCCGGCTGCCTTGGACTTTTTAAAGCAGATGGTATGGATGGTGCTTGTTAAAATAAACTGATAATTTTTTTAATTTTGAGTGAGTGCCCATGAATTTCTCTTCTAAGTAGACTTGAGTTCCATAAAGTCTTCCCCTTTCCAAGGAGGAAAAGCTATATTTAAGAAGTTTTGCTTGCTGTTGCTTTATTTCTAATTTATGCTTTCAGTTGCCGTTAGCAAACATTCTCTTAGATGGTGAAGCGGAAGAAGATGAAGAAAAGACCTTCGTACTTTGAAATCTTAATAGCTTTAAGAAACTTGTTTCTTGTAATCTCTATTTTATTAGGTTTTTCTCCTATTATGGGTAAAGTAAGGCGTGCTTTAATACAAGTAATATGACAGGTTATTTCGGGCTTACGCTGGAACATTACTTAAGCAGATGTACTTTGTGACAGGTTGATGGTCTATCTAATCTGTATATTATCTTGTATGTGCAAACCCTAAGGACTGGCAATACAGTTTGCTAGAAGAATAATTTAATCCTTTTAAAATGTATTTTTTGTTGCAGAAGAGGATGAATCAGCATTAAAGAGGAGCGAGCTCGTTAACTGGTACTTGAAGGAAATCGAATCAGAAATAGACTCTGAAGAAGAACTTATAAATAAAAAGAGAATCATAGAGAAAGTCATTCATCGACTCACACACTATGTATGTACATAACTTCACTTGCTCCAGTATTAACGAGGAAGGGAGTTCACGTCTTATCAGCCTCACAATAGCACTGCCTGGTACAATTACTTTTCCCTGGTCAGTTCTTTCTCTCTCTCTCTTACGGGATCACGGGACCATTACATACCTTCTCCCTACTCATATGAACTAGTCATTCTCGGTCAGGCTCCCCCAGTCAGCAGCATTTGTAACAGTTGATCGCTCCTTCCAGAAATACTTTCTTCACTTGCTTTATGAGTCACCATGACACAGGAACGTGGAACCCAAAACTGGGACCCAGCCTGAAGGCCAAGAGGGTTCTTGGCTTCATGCAGGAAAGAATTCAGGCACAAGCCCTAACTTGGAAACAAAAGCAAAATTTATTAAACAGCAGGCAGGCTGCTGCATGGAGCAGCCCCTGTACATTGCTGGCGAGCTGTACTTATGGCTGTCTTTTGATTGTATGCTAAATAAGAGGTGGATTATTCATGAATTTTCTGGGAAAGGGGTTGAGAGTTCCAGGAATTGGGGGCTCCTCTTTTCATACCATATAAGGTAACTCCTGGGGGTTGTCTTGGTGCTGGTGGAAGTTTCTTTTAGTATGCTAATACATTATAAACAGGGTTTAATGAGCAGCAAGGGCTAGCAGAGCCCATTTTTGTGCCATCTTGGCTCTAACTGGTCTTAACCAGGTTCTTCACCTCATCCTGTTTTTCTCAGAGACCTTGGTTTGTGTCTTGTGACTCCTTAATGAGCAGGGCCTGCTAGTTTCCTGTCTGAACCATATTCTCCTGAGTCTTGTGTCTCCTTGGTTATTTCCCCTTCGTCCCTTTTCCTGAATCTTTCTGTCCTTACTCTACTCTCATATTATTTACATTCATTACCTAAGTCCTCTCATTTGTCTTTATAAATTTTACCTATCTGCTGATGACTTATAAATTTGTATCACCAGCTCTCACCCTTCCTCTAAACACCAGATGTATGTGGCTGGTTGCCTACTGATGAACTAACAGGCATCTCACACTTCATGTGTTCAAACACAGAGTTCTTCTTCCCCCATTACTTTTATAGTATGGTCCCATTTACTCAATTGCTACAGGCCAGACGCCTTGGGATCATCTTTGATGCCTTGATTCTACTCCCTCTCAACAACTCCTCTTCAATCAACAGTGAATCCTGTGAACTCTACCTTCAGTGTGTGTATATTTTCTGTTCTCTTTTCACCACTTCACCAGCCCACCCAAGCCAGCATGCCTGGACTCTGGGGAGCCTCCTGGAGCCTCCTGTCTCCTTTTATGTTGGCTCTCTGCTCAGTAGCCAGATAGGTCTTTTTTAAAACATAGGTCAAGGTGTTTTACTGCCCTGCTCTCCAGTGCTTCTTCCACATGAGAATAAAATCCAGTCTCCTTGTCATGGCCTGCAGAACCCTACACAGTCTAGCCCCTGTCTGCCTCATTCACCTCAATTCATAGCACTCTTCCCCTCGTCCATTCCACCCCCGGACACTGGCCTTGTTCCCTAGACTCACCAAACATGAGGGCCTTTGCACCCACCCTTTGTCTCTTCCCCAGATACCCTCCCCTTTTCTGGTATCTGCTTAAATGTCACCTCTTCAAAGAAGCCTTTCTTGCCTAGCCTGTCGATATAGCGGCCTTCTACTCTTGCTGTCACCCTACTTTGTGTTTCTTCATAGTGCTTCCTGTCTTTTTTGAAGCTATATTTACAAGTATTTGATATCATATGCCGAGAAACCTTATAAAAATCACAATGTCTGTGTAGCTTACTTGTATATTTCTTAATTTTCCAAAAGGGGTTTATAGTACGAAAAAGTCAGTATCCTAATGGGAAGAGGGTTTAGCAGAACACTGATAGTGATTTTAAGGTATAGGCCTTTGGGGGAGAAATGAAAGGAAATGTCAGTAGCAAACATCCAGAAGAAGGGTCCAGTCTTGTGTATCTGGACATGTTTATGATACTGCTGGAGACCTGAGGACAAATATTTGTGTTTCACAGGATCATGTTCTAATTGAGCTCACACAAGCTGGATTGAAAGGCTCCGCAGAGGGAAGTGAGAGCTATGAAGAAGATCCCTACTTGGTAGTTAACCCTAACTACTTGCTGGAAGATTGAGATACTGAAAGCCAACAACCAGAGCTGAGGAATTGTGGCACGCCACCTCCTGACCTGGAGCCAGGACACACCTCTGCTAGGGACAGAGGATTTGAGAAACAAGTAACTAAGTTGATGGTCCTGTGTGTCCTATCCCTGTCGCACGCTTTTGTACCAGTGCAGGCTTCAGCACTTCCTTTAGTGTGCTTCTCGTCTCATGAAGCTGGGACTCAGCAGTGTGTGGTTTCTATAACTAAGACCTGTTTTTATGTGTAGGAAAAGGCCTGTTACTTCTATGGTATGTGATATCTTATTGAGGAAATAACTTTCTCAGTTGCCAACTACTACTTTTAAAAAATAAAATAACTTGTTCTGAAGTTATCTTTCTTTTTTGCTTAATCTGGAGTGAACAAGTGGAGGTACAGTATTATGAATCTGGGATTAGGTTCCTGTGAGGAAGAGTCATTAGAGAATCAGTATGCTAGAGGCCTTGGAGATGACTTTCCAAGGTTAATTCCAGTTATTTTTTTTAGGGTAGTTTATAAAAATAAAAAATTGATTGTACTTTTTCTCATTACTCTAATAATTTCTTTTACTTCTGTGTCCTAAGGGTAATTTCTCAGGATTGTTTTCACATTGCTTTTTTAAGGGAAGTAGGTCATTTGCTGTATTACAAGCTGTCCCCAAATTTTATGGCCTTCTTCCAGGAAAAGTTATTGCTATTTATGATACTAACAGTTCCTGAGACAGTTGTAATCAGTATGTTCGTGATGTAGCAGTTCCTATTGTAGCATTTAACAACAGATGTGTTCTGAGGCCTACAGGGTCAGTCAGGGAAAGCATTTCTCTGTGGTGCAGTTATAAAGTAACTTCACTCTACCCTGATTTGAAGAAGATGGCGTGAGGTGGGCTGGAAACAGGTAGAGAAGTTACACAGCAGGTGCATGGTGTAAAGGTTCCTGTCAGGTATGTTTCTAATTCACAAGGGTGAGAGAGGCCTTGACATGTGGGATCTCAGACTTCCTGGGGGGAGGGATGTGGGTACTAACATAAAGCATGGGCAATACTAGGCAGGACATTCTAGAGAAGACAGAGAAAAAGAGCATCTCCCTTCACTGACTCCTACTTCTTTAGGAAAATGGGCTATGGAGATCCTGAAAGGAAATAATCTGACTAGAACTTGATCTTTAATTTGACCAGATATTTACCCGAAGAAAAATTTGAAGGGCAGGAAGGATATATTCCTTTTTGGTGCATTTGTCTTCTCCCCAGTCCTGCCATTAATGAGTGGGAGCTCTAGAGCAAAATGAGGTTATTACTACAAATAAAGCCTATTTTTGTACATCTGAGTATGTGCGCTTATATTTCCACACATTTACTTCCTCCATGTGCTACTTGTCAGGGAGGTGAAGTGGTTAGTGGATAATGGGTAATATATGAGATCTTTACGAAGAAAATTTGACAAATATTTAAGTAAGTGGATAGACAGCATTCCAAAATGGGAAGATTTGCATATCATAAATTGTCAACTGATCAATAAATTTAATGCATTTTTAACCCAATCCCAACAGATGTCCATCAGTAAGGAAATTAATTCATAAGTTGTGACACAGCTATGCTATGTGATACCCACAAACAAAAATGAGGTAGACCTAGATGTTCTGGAGAGAAAATATCTCCAAGACATGTGGAAAAGAAAATGTGCAAATAAGCCCGGGCGCGGTGGCTCACGCCTGTAGTCCTAGCACTCTGGGAGGCCGAGTTCACGACCAGCCTGAGCAAGAGCGAAACCCTGTCTCTACTAAAAGAAAGAAATGATCTGGACAACTAAAAATATATATAGCAAAAATTAGCCGGGCATGGTGGCGCATGCCTGTAGTCCCAGCTACTCGGGAGGCTGAGGCAGAAGGATCACTTGAGCCCAAGAGTTTGAGGTTGCTGTGAGCTAGGCTGACGGCACTCACTCTAGCCCAGGCAACAAAGCAAGACTCTGTCTCAAAAAAAAAAAAAGAAAATGTGCAAATATAGCCAAGAAGATTCCGGGGGAGGGGAAATGATAGGAGAGGACTTGTCCTATCAGAAAGCAAAAAGTACTACACAGGTATAGAAATTAAAATAGCGTGGGATTGGCACAGGAATAGATAAGTCAGTCTTAACAGTAGAAAGTCCAGAAACATCTACATAATGTAGAGGTTTTTCATTTCTGATAAGGTGACATTTCACCTTAGTGGAGGAAGAATGGCATATTCAATAACATGTTAGAAATTGGGGCCAGGCACAGTGGCTCATGTCCATAACCCTAGCACTCTGGGATGCCAAGGCTGGAGAATTGCTTGAGGCTGGGAGTTCAAGACCAGCCTGAGCAAGAGCAAGATCCCCGTCTCTTGCAGAAAATTGAAATATTGGCTGGGCGTGATGGTGAGCGCCTGTAGTCCCAGCAATTTGAGAGACTGAGGCAGGAGGATCACTTGAGCCCCCAAGGAGTTGGAGGTTGTGGTGAGCTATGATGATGCCACTACACTCTAACCCAGGCAACAGAGCCAGAGTGAGACTGTCTTGAAAAAAAAAAAGAAAACAAATGGGTACATACAAACATACAGTTAGAAGGTGTAAGTTCTAATGTTTGATAGCAGAGTAGGGTTACTATATCTGTTAGCAACAATGTATTGTATATTTCAAAGTAGCCAGAAGAGAATTTGAAGTGTTCCGAACACAGAAATGATAAATACTAGATGATGGGTATACCAGATACCCTGACTTGATCATAACACATTCTATGAAGGCAACAAAATATGTGCCTCATAAGTAAAATATATATCAATTTAAAAAAGAAATTTGTGAAAACCTACAGGAAGTCAATTATGGCTTCCATGGACCTCCTCCCAGCTGTCTTCTGCCACTCCAAAGATGTGTGGTCCTACTGTGAACTGGACTTAATCCTACCCTTCAAATACAAAAAAGCATATTTGTTAAAATATAATTTTGAAAACAACTTGTTGGAAACATTTATAGTGTCATTAGTGTCAGGAACTGTTATTTTTTAAATTAATGTGCATGTGATGAAGATCCATTAAATCGCAAAATATGTAAAAGGTCATGAAGCAAAATATTGTCAAAGTCTAAGGTCAACGTGGAACAGTCTAATACCAGTGAGTACATGATGACTTGCCTTGATCTCTGACCTTTACAGTGCAATGTGAATTTGAGCAGCCACAAATCTATTAGATAACAAGACAAATTAGTATGCATCAAAACAATGATTTAAACATATTTCTCCTAATAATTTTCTTCCTCTGTGACCAACTTGCACGAAACCTTGTCAAATGTACCCCATAAATATGTACAATTATGTATCAATAAAAAATTAAAAATGACGAAAATAAAAACAAATACTGAAGTAGATTTGACTTGGGATTTTTTTTTAAACTATGATACCGGGTAATATATCTTAAAAGAAAATACTATAAACCAAATTAAAAGATAGGAGGCCAGGTTTAGTGGCTCACTCCTGTAATCCCAACACTTTCGAAGCCTGGGGCGGGAAAATCCCTTGAGGCCAGGAATGGGCAAGATAGCAAGACTTCATCTCTACAAAAAAATAAGAAAAATTAGCCGAGTATGGTGGTATGTTCCTGAAGTCCCAGTTACTCAGGAGGCTGAGGCAGGAGGATCAATTGAGCACAAGAGTTCAAGGCTGCAGTGATCTCATCATCGTACTGCAGCCTGGGCAACAGAACAAGACCCTGTCTCTAAAAAAAAAGGAGGTAGGGGGGTGTTTTTTTTCTATCGTTATTTTTTTTCTTTTTTAAAAGTTTATTCTGGCCGGGCGCGGTGGCTCACGCCTGTAATCCTAGCTCTCTGGGAGGC
>NW_012148952.1:5279616-5282789 GCF_000956105.1 Propithecus coquereli
GTTGGGGTTTTTTTTTTTTTTTGCTAGCATGAAATGAAGTTTATGGAGGAAGGACAATATAGATTTATAGAGCAAGAGCAAGATATGTTGCCACAGAATGGTGAACGGACCCCTCTGTTGTAACAAAAGAGCTCTTCGTGGTTTTTTATCTCTTCTTATTATCATTTCTTTATAAAGACCAGATATCAAACTCTATTGAGTATATATATCAGTAATAAGATAAAAATGGAGAAAGGATATGAACATAAATCTCAGAAGAAAAACAAACAAATGGCTAGTCAGCATGAAGAACGTCACCTCTATGTAATCAGAAAAATGAGAAAAACAAGGAGATAATATTTTCATTCTTCCAAGTGTCAAAAATGTAAAGTTTTATAATAGGTGCTAGCAAGGCAGAGAGATTTAGGCAGACTTCTAACTGTAGGTAGGATTTAAATTTGAAAAGGCCATTTTGGAAGACTATTTGTATGTCAATCAAAATTTTAAATGGGTGTACCTGTTGAGTCAGCAACTTAATTTCTAAGAATATATTTTTTAAAAATGGTTACATGTGGACAAAGATAGATGTAAGGATAGTGACTTGTTTGTAGCATTGTTTGCAGCACAAAACTTTAAAACCGAAATGTTCATTATGCAAGAGGTAATTTATAGTACATCCTTACTGGGGAATGCTGTGCATCTGTTAAAAAGTGTTAGATCTCTGTGTTCTGAAAAAGCTCCAAGCGCTATTAAGTGAAAAAAAGAAAGCTAAGAAACAAAACATATGGCACAATCCCGTAAATGCTGAATTGTTACATCTTTTAAATGCTGTACACATATATTTGCATTTGTATATATGTAATAATAATTATCACTGAGTTGCATTGTCCTAAACATGTTACAAAAATGACCCATAATCCCCATTATCCCATTCTGCAGGTGAGGAAACAGAGGCACAAAGTTAAGTAACTTTTGCCAGATGAGATTCAAACCCAGGCATTGTGACTCCTGAATAACCATTAAGCTACACAGAGAAAGAAAACTGGAAGGATGCATATCGTTGAAGGTACTTATGCTGGGAAGGGAAATTTGCAAGTTTTTCATAGATGTTTCTATATTGCTTGAATCTTTTACAAAATGTGTTTATTGTTTACTTACGTATTTTTAAAGGGGAAAATAGTTTGGTGAGGGACTTATTTTTGGTCCATTATGTAAAGAAATTTTAAAATAATTCGTAAGTAAGGCCAAAAAAATGGAGAACTTTTTCCTTCAGATATTTTCCTCTCCTTAAATTGTATAAGAAGTTTGAGGTTTTTGTGTTATCTCTTATCTTTAAATTTTAAAATATTGCATGGGTGAGCCCCTTATTGATTTTGTGTTCATAGATAACCTAGTTAAATATTAAGTGTCAATAATCACGATCTCAGCTGTAGTTATAAAGTAAGGATCCACACACCTCCTAACAGTTCCTTGAAAATGGAGCTGTCTTGGAATGTAGTCTTTTCTGTGCTCCTCCTAAGTTTTCCATGCTGGGGGGCAGACTGGGAATCTGATAGAAATTTCATTTCCGCCGCTGGTCCTCTAACCAATGACTTACTGCACGGCCTGAGCAGTCCACTGGGAAACCAGGGTTCTGATTTTGTAGCAGGGGACAAGGACATTTATGTATGTCGCCAGCCACTGCCCTCTGTCCTGCCAGAGTACTTCAGCAGTCTTCATGACAGTGAGATCACCCATTATAAAGTATTTCTGTCATGGGCACAACTTCTCCCAGCAGGAAGCGCCAAGAACCCAGACGAGAAAACAGTGCAGTGCTACCGGCGGCTCCTTGAGGCCCTGGAGACTGCAGGGCTTCAGCCCATGGTCGTGCTGCACCACCAGAGCCTCCCTGCCAGCACGGTCCAGAGCAGGGACGTCTTCGCTGATCTCTTCGCAGATTATGCCACATTTGCCTTCCACTCCTTTGGGGACCTAGCTGGGATCTGGTTCACCTTTAGTGACTTGGAAGGCGTGATAATGGAGCTTCCCCACCAGGAATCAAGAGCTTCACGTCTCCAGACCCTCGCTGATGCCCACAGAAAAGCTTATACGATTTACCACGAAAAATATGCCTCTCAGGGTAAGTACACGTCTTGGCCCTGGTGGCTGACACACCTGCAGCCTTCATCACCCACCCGCCCCTACCCTCTTGAAAGCAGGATTTGGCGTTTCTTCCCACTCACTGGCAGAGGTCCTGTCCTATCTATACATCACTGAGAAGTTGGTACGGTAGTGATTTCCCCACCGAGATGGGAAGGGGTGGCTTACATTGCATAATGCTTTGCCCATCCTTGAGTGGTGCAACCCCTGATGGCCTTTCTGTCCTTCCCTTCCACTGTCCTGCCTCCCTGACTCTGCCAAGGCTTCAAGGCTGCAGGTGCTTCTCCCTCAGCTGCCTTTGCCTTAGGAAGAGCAGCTAACCGTTCTGGTTGGAGCTCACGTTCCAGCAGGACAGACAGACAAATTCAAGATAAAATAATGATATACGGACGGGTGGTGAGACGAGCGTAACTATAACTGTTCGTATTCCTGCTTCATAGGTGACTTGAGGCTCTGATTCAGTAGGTCTAGGCAGAACCAGGATATTTGCGATTTTAATTAATTCCCTAAGTGAATGTTAGGTACACCCATTTTAAGAACCAATTTTGGATTACATATGCTTTCTTATTTTTATTATATACTGTATATATATTTGTATATATATAGTTTATAATATATATGCATACTTGTATATTCTGTGTTTTAAACTTAACATATTTTATGAGTATCTTCTCATTTAATTAAAAACTTTTTGAAAGCGTGATCTTCAGTGGTCTTATAGGTTCCCAACATATGAATGGATCATAAAGTTTAAAATATTTCTCTAATTCTTATGTGTTTATTCTAATTTTCACTATTACAACTATTATGTTGCAATAAACAATCCTATATATAAATTCTTGACCACTTCTGATAAATTCTTTCTGATAGGTTCTTTGCATTGAAATTACTGGGTGCAAAGATCTGCATTCTTTAAGACCGTAAAGCATGGTGCTAAATTATTTTCCAGAAAAATTATAATAATTTGTATCAATAGTTATAAAATTAGTCTTCTGACCCCATTCTGCCAGTTTTAAATGCTATAATTATTTTTATTGTTACTAATTTGACAGCTG
>NW_012148952.1:5283014-5285699 GCF_000956105.1 Propithecus coquereli
AATAGTTATAAAATTAGTCTTCTGACCCCATTCTGCCAGTTTTAAATGCTATAATTATTTTTATTGTTACTAATTTGACAGCTGGAAACTTATCTCCTTGTATTGTTAATTTGCATGTATTTTATTATAGAGAGGTTAAACATTGTTTCTATGCTTAAAAAAAAAAGGCATCATAGCAACATTATTCACAGTTGCCAAAAGGTGGAAGTCTACTGACAGATGACAGGATAAACAGAATGTGGCATATACATACAATGGAATATTATTCAGCATTTAAAAAGGAGTGGATTCTGACACACGCTACAACATGAATGAACCTTGAGGATGTTATGCTATGTGAAATGAACCAGTCACAAAAAAGCAAATATTGTTCCACTTGTATGAGGAACCTAGAAGAGTCCAATTCCTGGAGGCAGAAAGGAGAATGGCGGTTGCCAGGGGCGAGGGGTGGGCGGGGAGAGTGAAGAGTTGCTTAGTAGGTATAGGGGTTCTATTTTGCAAGATAAAGAAGTTCTGGAGATTGGTTGCACAACAGCGTGAATATACTTTAACACTACTGAACTGTATACTTGAAAATAGTTAACATGTACACATAATTTAATATTATGTGTATTTTTCTACAATTTTTTTTAGAAGACAGGGTAAGAGAAAAAAGTGAGGATGACGGAGGTGTTTAGACAGTTACCAGGAAGGCTGTTCTCGGGCCGCCATTTGAGCAGATTGGAGGGAGCAAGGGAGCGAGCCCAGAGGTTTGGAGAAGAGAGTTCCAGGCTGAGGGAAGAGCCCAGCACTCCTGAGGTGTAAGCGAGTTCGGGAACCGAGGAGCAAAGATGAGGAGTTACTGAATTCTTCAGAAAGCCTACCTCGGGGTAGGTAAGCAAATAAATGCAGAGAGATGTCTGTGGGCTGCAATTCTATCAAGAAGCTCTGAGTAAAATGAACTTTGAAAGAACACAAAACTGAATTTGTATCATTCCAAGTGAAGGAAAATCTATTATATTTTGAGGGCATATTCCATAGAACTCTTTAAATTATAGAACTGAATACATGTGTTTATTACAATGCTTTGCATGTTTCATTTTTAATCTCCATCAGGTAACTAGAGACTGTTTCTTTTTAAACTCCTATTTTACTTCTTTTCTTCCGCTCATTCCTCCTGGCTCTCATTTTGTGTTTCACCAACATCACCCAAGTATCTGCCCCTGACATCATGCAAGACGCAAAATAAATTCCCTTTTCAGTCTTCTTACTGTTCTAAAAGGGCGTTTTCTTCTCTCTCTCTCTTCATTCTCTCCTCCCTTTTAAGTGAAATCGCATAGATTTGTTGTTCTTTTAAAAAGATATTATTTATTATACACCAAAAAAGTTATTTAACATGTTGGTTAAAAGCAAAATACTATGACAAATACCCATGAACCAACTACTCAATCCAACAACTAAACTATAACAGGATTCTACTTCATCCACCGAGAATGGCTGTAATAGAAAGGACAGACAGTAACAAATGTTGGTGACAACATGGAGCAATTGGAAGCTCCACCCACACACTGCTGGTGGGAAGGAACATGGTGCAGCTGCTTTGGAAAACAGTCTCGCCGCTCCTCACAAAGTTCAACTTCAGAGTCACCATAGGGCTTAATGATTCCTCTTCTAGGTATATGCCCAAAAGGAACGAAAGCAGATGTCCAGACAAAAGTTGGTACACGAACATTCATAGCAGCATTATTCACAAAAAACCAAAAGTGGAAACAGCCCTCATGTCCATCAGCTGAGGGATCAGTAAAGTGCGATATATCCATACGGTGAAATAGAATTCAGCCATAAAAAGGAATGAAGTGTTCATACATGCTACTTGCTACAACACGGAGGAGCCTCGAAAACTTGCTAGTGAAAGCAGCCAGTCACAAAAGACCACATATTATATGATTCCATTTATATTAAATGTCCAGAATAGGCAAAGTTATAGAGACACTAAAGTAGATTAGTGGTTGTCCAGGGCTCGGGGAGCAATTGCTAGTGGGTATGGATCTCTTTGGGGGTGAAGAAAATGTCCTGGAATTAGGTAGTGGATATGGTTGCACAGCTTTGTGAATATAACGAAAACTCACTGAATTGTACACTTTAAAGAGGTGAATTTTATGGTATATAAATTATACCTCAACAACAACAAAAGTAGGTGTGAGGGTGAAGGTTTATAAAACAAAACAAAACAAAGCATATCGCTATTCCACCCCATCCCATCTCCCACTACCCACCCCAGGTTACCACTGCGCTAAATATACTGTTTATTATTTGTCTTTCCATGACTTTCCTCCCATTTAGTGTCCACAATAACCTATAGGGCCTGGCGCAATGGCTCATGCCTGTAATCCCAGCACTTTGGGAGGCTGAGGTGGGAGCCTTGCTTGAAGCCAGTAGTTCGAGACCAGCCTAGGCAACATAGCAAGATCTTGTATCTACAAAGAGGAGAAAAATAAGCTGGGTGATGTCACGTACCTGTCGTTCCAGCTATTTGGAGGCTGAGACAGGAGGATGGCTTGAGCCTAGGAGTTGGAAGCTGCTGTGAGCTGTGATCATGGCACTACACTCTAGCCTGGACAACAGAGCAAGACCGTGTCTCAAAAAAAAAAACCTTTTGGTACAAAGCCAACTATTTCAAAGAAAATTTTTTTTCAATTACAGAAA
>NW_012148952.1:5285959-5315914 GCF_000956105.1 Propithecus coquereli
CAGGGCAGGGTGATTGTTTTTACTCTGAAGGACTTTCCCAAGTGCTCTGCATTTGCATTTCGTAGTCCTGATTTATATAAAACATTCTCAAACGGTATATATATGTTAAAGAAATAAATTTACATTTACTGCCAATTAGAAAATAAACAATATGAAATGCAGTTCTGGTTTTTTCCAAAGAATTTTTTTGGTCAAGCTATGATTTACAGATAGTAAAACACATAGATCTTAATTTTACAGTTTGATTAGTTTTGACAGATGCTTATACCTGTGTAACTCACACCCCTGTCAAGATATAAAACATTTTAGTGTTCTATACCACTATAGGATGACTATAGTTGACACTAATATGTTAATAGTTTCAAGTAGCTAGAAGGAGGATATTGAATGTTCCCAATACAAAGAAATGATAAATGTTTGAGATGATGGATATGCTAATTACCTTAATCCGATCATCATACATTATATGCATGGAAACATCACTACATAACCTATCAATATTTAGTTATTATTTGAAAATTTAAAAAATAAAATTAAAAGATATAAGACATTAACCGACACCTCATAAAATCCCCTGGTGTCCCCTCTGAATCCATCCCTGCCCCTGGGAGCAACCATAGGTCTGATCTCTGTCACCATAGACATAAATGGGATCAGACAGTATGCACCACCTCAACCTTGAATATCTGGAACAATAGGCACCTGCCACCACACCTGGCTAAGTTTTCTATTTGTAGTAGAGACGGGGTCTCGCTCTTGCTCACGCTGGTCTTGCACTCCTGACCTCAAGTTATCCTCCCACCTCGGCCTCCCAGAATACCAGGATTAGAGGCATGAGCCACCGCGCCTGGTCCCAGATTACTTTTATTGAAGCATTCAGGGCACAGGGAAAGGGGCTATTTTGCATTGACAACCACAACGATTTTTGGAGGAACGGCTTCTCTTGTGGCGGAAACAAAAGTGAGCCCCAAAGGGTTTAGTAATGCCCCCGAGGGATATGAATCTACCACAGTACTATGCAGTGATTTTCTACACAGGCTGGATACAGTCATTCTGTATCCACAGCAAATCTCGATTTTGAGTTCTATAAGCATGGACACCTATCTTTAACCACATCCAGCAAAAATTGGAAGATAAATTATCTCATGCCAGAGCAATTACCCCCTTTCAGTCCCAAAGAAAACATGAACCACAAGCTTAGAGTGAGAATCTAGTTTTGAGTAATCTGCATTAAGAAGTGTAGTTTGGGCCGGGCGCGGTGGCTCACGCCTGTAATCCTAGCACTCTGGGAGGCCGAGGCAGGCGGATTGTTTGAGCTCAGGAGTTCAAAACCAGCCTGAGCAAGAGCAAGACCCTGTCTCTACTAAAAATAGAAAGAAATTAATCGGACAATTAAAAATATACAGAAAAAATTAGCTGGGCGTGGTGGCGCATGCCTGTAGTCCCAGCTATTCGGAAGGCTGAGGCAGGAGGATCGCTTGAGCCCAGGAGTTTGAGGTTGCTGTGAGCTAGGCTGACGCCACAGCACTCTAGACCGGGCAACAGAGTGAGACTCTGTCTCAAAAAAAAAAAAAGAAGTGTAGTTTGTGCTTGCATGGGGAGCAGGTTAGGAACCATATCAGGGAAATTTGATTATCTTGTATGGTATGAGAATTTGCAGGACTTCAGGTGCACTTATTCATGCTAATTATAAAAACAGCTTGCAAAGTCAAATAGAAATGATTTGTGGGTTAATTGCGCTTAGGGATTGACTATACCTGTGTTAGCTTCCTTGGTCCATAGATGATACTAAAGTTGCATGTACTGAAATGTTAAGCACAGGCTGAGAACATGTGTTCTAATGTGTACTGATGTGACGATGGGCTGAAGCGTGCAACTCTATGGAATGCGAACTGGATGTTGGGCGCAATCATTAAATAACTAGAAAACAACATTATCTTATCAGAATGAGGACTCAGTGTCTTCAAATGATATTCCTTCCTTGCCCAGGGGATTTCACAGTTTCACTATGCTTATCGAAATAAGCACTGCAGTAGTTGATAGTGGTTGTTAGCCGTGGTTTCGTCGGGCAGGAATATCTTCCTCCTGTAGAGGATTTCAAGGAAAGGGAAGTCAGTCCTATAGTCCTATAGTTTGTCTCAAACTCTGGTTTTATTCAGTTTTTGTTTTGTGTTTCCAAATTACAGGTCCGAGCACTTTCTATGCACCCAGTCCTAAGCTTGATACTTGGAGTGATTAAAATAATGTTCAAGTTTTGCCCCTCAAGGAACATCCAGTGTGGGCTGAGGATTTATGTGGGTGGAAGAGTTAGACAGCAAAACAGAACGCCTAAGGAATCCCAACCCCGCCAGTGTTTCTCGAATGGTGGTCTGAGGCCCACTGTATCAGAATCGCCCTGAAAGCATGTTAAAATGCATGTTCCTGGGCCCATTCCAATCTTCTGACTCCAAATCTCTGAAGGCGGGGCCTGGAAACAGGTATTTTAACAGTCGCAGTGGTGATTCTGATGCGCACAAAAGTGTGAGAACCACTGTTATGTCATCTGCTGTCAAAGCAGCTGTGTACGAGCTGCACATGCTCACACTTGCCTGTTTCCCACCTCACCGCACAGTGGGGCTCTTGATGTCTTTACAGTGCATAAGGGCCAGGTACCGGCAGTTTCCTGGGAGCATCCCACGTTCAGAAAGAAGTTTAGGAAGTTCTCTCTTTCCCTGGCTGGTGGCAGGGCAGGGTGATTGTTTTTACTCTGAAGGACTTTCCCAAGTGCTCTGCATTTGCATTTCGTAGTCCTGATTTATATAAAACATTCTCAAACGGACATTATTTTTTTAAGCCACCTTGTTTTCTAAAATGTTTCAGCTGGAGTAAAATCAGGTAATTTCTTTCAAAATCCTTTTTAGAGGTGGTGAACATCTAATAGAAAGGTCGATAGGAAATGACTCCCCGGTGGCTTCCCTGGTCAGAGCCTCCAGCCCTCGCTCACCTCTGCGGGCGTCTCTGTCATTTCAGGCGGAAAGCTCTCTGTTGTCCTGCGAGCTGAAGAGATAGCGGAGTTCCTGCTGGACCCACCCACCTCTGCACTTGCCCAGGTGACGACAGCTCAGAGATATAACTGTAACATCTGAGGAGAGTTGCAATTTTAATTTTTAGAAACAAGAGAAGTTTTTGTCTATTGGTGTGGCATTCTTATAAGTGCCTCAGAATGAGTGGCATATGTCCGCTAGATTTATTAATTACTTTAAAAACAAAACCTTGTAATCCCAGCTCTTGCTTGGTCAAGTGTCAACTTACCAACAGAAAGAAGCCAAATGCCTCTGCTTGCTCTGATTTTATTAAGAATCCAAAATATTAATAGCTGACAAGAGATCAGATTATAGCAAAACACATACACAGGTAGATTGGTTTTTAAAATGTGCTTCCCAGAATACCCATCCTGGTTCCTATATCCTCTGTCACTTTTTCACTATAATTTTTAAAAGAAAAATTAAAATGTCTGAGACCTCAACAGCTTTGGCCCCCTTTTGGCTACTGGGCAGTGTGAAAAGCCATCAGAAAACAGCTGGTTTCTGTAGTTCTGCAGCACTGAAAAGGTGCTGTAGAGACACTATGTTGCTCACTGGCATCTGCGTGGTGGTGGGAGCCCCATGTGTCAGGGTCCAGTCTTCAGATTTTCCAGTTCAGATATGATAAAACTCATAGAGATAAGATTCTGAATGGACAACTCCCAGGCTGATTGCATGGCCAGAATGCCACCTAAATTAGTTTACAAAGGGCAATACTGCTATCAGTAATGAACTCAGGAGACCAAAGTGCTGATCAGAAAAATGCTTGTAGAGCAATAGCCTTTGAACTGGTCTCTCTGACCCAATCCATGCTATGCAGTGCTTCTGGGTGATCTTCCAAAAGCATGGTTCTGACCAATTCCCTTCTGGGAAGCCATACTCCCCTGAAATGGTACAAATGCCTTAGGGCCTTCCAAAGTGTGTAGGTGTGTGTGTGTCTGTTGCTCTGGCCTCACCTCCTGTGTTACCCAGTGTGTATGTTATGCTTGCTTCCTATACTCCTGCATTCCCTACTTGATGTCCTTCCTGTCCTCCTACCTTCCTAAAAACTTCTTCCAGCAAAATTCTACCTGTTGTTAATATCTATGTTATAGCCTCTTGCTGGATTGATTCCTTTATCATTATATAATGACCTTCTTCATCTTTCTTTTTTTTTTACTGTTTTTGATTTAAAGTCTGTTTTATCTGATATAAGTATAGCTACTCCCACTCGCTTTGGTTTCCGAGTGCATGGAATATCTTTTTCCACTCCTTTACTTTCAATCTATATGTGTCTTTATGGGTAAGGTGAGTTTCTTGTAAGCAGCATATGATTGCATCATTTAAAAAAATCCATTCTGCCAGTCTGTATCTTTTAAATGGAGCATTTTATCCATTTACATTCAAGGTTAATATTGATATGTTAGGCTTTATTCTTGTCATATTGTTAGTTGATTTCTAGTTGTTTTAGAATTTCTTTGTTTCTTTTTCTTTGTTTTTGTCTTTGTGATTGCTGAACTTCTGTTATGTTGCCATTTCATTTTTTTCTCTTCCTCCTTTGTGTGATTATTCTATAAGACCTGTGAGTTTTATATTTTAGTGTGTTTTCATGATGGTGAATATTGTCCTTTCGTTTTCATGTTAAGATTCCTTTAAATATTTTCTGTAGGGCTGATCTACTGGGGACAAATTCTCTCAGTGTTTGCTTGTCTGGGAAAGACTTTATTTCTCCTTCATTTATGAAACTTAGTCTGGCAGGATATAACATTTTGGCTGGCAGGTTTTTTCTCTCAGCACTTTGAAAATACCATCCAATTATTTTCTGGCCTGTAGGTTTCTGCTGAGAAGTCTACTGTTAGTCTGATGGGGTTTCCTTTATAGGTGACTAAATGCTTTTCTCTTTCTAATTTTAAAATTCTCTCTTTCACTCCTCCTTTAGTCATTCTGATTATAATATGATATGGTGACATCCTTTTTGCAATGTATTAATATTTGCCTGGGAATTGCTGGGCCTCCTGTATCTGAATGTCTCACTCTCTTGGTAGTCCTAGGAATTTTTCATCAATTGTTTTCTTAAATAGGTTTCCTAAACTTTTTGATCTATCTTCCCCCTTGGGAATACCGATAATTTATAAGTCTAGTTGCTTTATGTAGCCCCAGACATCTTAAAGGCTTTGCTCATTCTTTTTTATTCTTTTTTCCTTATTTTTGTCTGGATTGTTTCAAAAGACTCATCTTCGAGTTCTGAGATTCTTTCTTCTGCTTCCCCTAGTCTGTTCTTGAAGATTTTAAATGTGTTTTGTATTTCCTTCATTGACTTTTTTAGCTCCAGAATTTCTGTTTTTTTAAATGATATCTATCTCGTTAGTAAATTTCTCACTCATATCCTGAATTGATTTTCTGATTTCTTTACATTGGTTTTCAGATTTCTCTTCCAACTCATTGAACTTGTTCAGAATCAATATTTGGAATTCTTTGTCTGGCATTACGAGGAATATTTTTTTATTGGGATCTGTTGCTGGACAATTGTTATGGTCCTTTGATGTTGTCATATTTCCTTGCTTTTTCCAAGTTTTCTGTGTCCTTCTGTTGATATGTGCACATCTGATGTAGCAGTTGCTTGTTCTGATTTTTTGAAATTGCTTTCAAAGGGGAGAATTTTTTCCTGAAGGTGTATATATATTGTTGGTTGAGTAGGACACTTTGGCTTTGACTTTCGCTTCCTAGAGTTGTGTGATCTTTGTATGATTTCTTAGGTAGTACACAGAGTCAGTGGTATCTCTGATTTCCTTGGTGGTTTAGGGAACAGTTATTAGTTGAGGCTGCACTGAAGTTTTGCTGGGCACTTGAATGCCAGCTGAGCCAGTCTTTGGGCCCCAGAGGTAGAAGCAATGGGATGAGTATGCCTGATTTTAGGGCCCAGAGCAGCTGATGCCGGCAGCAGTGTTAGGGTGTCCTCGGGGCAAATTCTTGGGCCTTCAGGTGGCTTGCTCAGAAGGTAGAAGTGGGAGCAGAGGGCTAGGGTGTGGGCAGAGTCTCAGGCCCCTGAGCAGCTGGTGTGATGTGGGAGGTGGCAGTAGCAGTGGTAGAGTCACGCAGTGAGGCCATATTGGTCCATATTGGTGTTACTGGTAGCTACAGTGGATTGGGCAGGATAGTCCCCAGTCCCATTGCTCCAGAGAACAATGTCTCTGTGCAATCTCCTAGTAGCTCCCTATGTTAGGCCAGAGACCTGCATGGGTCGAGGGGGTTCTCTTGTAGCCAAGATCATAAAAGCTCATCTAGGTGAATGGAACCCTGGGGGCTTCTCTTTTACTGTTTCCCCACATCCAGGAGCTTCTCTCAGTGGTTAGCCAGTCCCCAGCCAAGCAAGTTGTCCTGAACCCTCTCCTTACCCACTTTTGGTCCTTTCCTGGTGAATCCTAGCATTCTCTCCTAGACAATCTGTTTGAAATGTGAGAATTTCTAACTCTACTGGTTTCTCTCCATGGAGGAGGCACAAACTACCTGTGCCTAGTCGGCTGTCTTGATCCCATCTCCTCGTATGGGCTTTTCTTATGACACTTCCACCTTTCTGCCTTTTCTTCATGTAATTGGTGCAGTTACTAACCCTCCCTGCTAAATTATAATCCTCTGGGAATCTTATGCATCTTTAAATGAGAATCTCCACCCACTATACCCAGCACAGTGATTTCAGAAGTAGGAACTCAATGATTATGTGTTGTTTGGAATTGACAAGCAAAAGCAAGAGCTGAGAGGAAATTGGGGAAAATTGGAGTGATACTTGCCAGCAGGGAGCAAGTGTGTGATGTCTTTAGTAAACACTGATGATAGCTTGATTGAGAAAGCAATAGGGCCCCAGTGGTGGGTCAGTTATCACAGGTCTGCAGAGCACTTGGTTCTGAGCAGATGTCATCACCTATGGTCCTTATTCTGAGGGAACAGGTGATCTATGAGAGGGAGAAGACAGGCAATGTTCTAATCACGACAAGGATAGACATGGACAGCCAGCCAGGCTTGCTGAGGGAAGTGGGAAAAGAGGGGAATGATCACAGCAGTGTCTTCCTGTGTTCAGACTCTGTGCATCTGAAGTCTTTAGAGCATGTGCAGACCAGAGACAGAGTGGAAGGGTATGTCCTTACCACAAGTGTGGGTAGGGGTGTCAACAACCAGGACCATGCGGGTTGTGCTGTCAGCTTACAAAGTTGGGTCAGGCTAGGGCTAACTGGGTGGACTTCAAACTGTGGCCTGAAATTAAAACAAAACCCAAAAACCCAGTGGGGTCCATAGAGATCACCGTGTAGCCCAGTGGCTGGCTGGGGGCTCCACCGCCTCCAAGCTGGCCAAGTGAGGGCCGTGTGGACAAGGCTGCCGGGGCAATGCTGGTCTCCCACTCCCTCCCTGAGAGCTCTGGTGGGAACCCACCACCCTGGCACACGCACCCATTTACTCACTCACTTGCCATGCATGCTTAGTGTGTGCTTCCTGTGTGCCGAACACTTGCCTGAGCACACAGATGATGAATTCCCCACAACACCCAGACACAGGCACACCCTACACACATTCTCACCCGTCCCACGTTTGCCCTTAGAAAACCCCACTTTGGCGCATTCAGTTCAGTGATGAGGGGAGAAGCAGCAAAGAGCCCTCAGAGCAGCCTTCTGTGGGCTGGAAATGCTTATGCTCCGATGACCCTGTTTGCTTATTTCTAGGACTCAGTCGATTTCCTCTCTCTTAATTTGTCTTACGAATGCCAAAATGAGGCGAGTCTGCCACAGAAGCTGAGTAAATTGCAGGTAAGTGGAGCCCTTTTCTGTATCGATGATGCATGGCGAGGTTCCTGAGAGCACGTGAGACGTTTGATGCCTTGGCTGCTGCATAAACTGACTTTCCGTCAGCAGTCGGAGGACTTGCTGATGGCACCTGGGGACATGTCCACTGAGAGTGTCCCTAGAGAGCGTCAGGGGTTAGGCAGTCTCTCCTAGGAGGGGTAACGGGGGTTAGACTGTTAAGGTAAATACTGACACGGATCTTCTGCTCTCTCGTGTAGAAATCTCCTAGGAATCGAAATTCCAGTGTTCACTCTGAGTTTTAAAAAGACAGTTCATCAGTGGTGGTGATGGCTGCCCAACACTGTGAATCTGCTCAATGCCACTGAACTCTACACTTAAAAATGGTTAAGATTTTATGTTTATGTCTGTTTTACCACAGTTTCTTTAAAAAAGAAACATTTCACACACAGGTCTATTAAGTCAGATCCCAGCCATTGGGACCTCCCAGTGGGCACAGGACTCTCCTTCCCGTACCCAGTATTGTTTTTCTCAAGTCTAACCATTCTGGCTCGTTAGAGAAAGTATGTTAGGAACCTCCTATCCAAGTATCAGGTTTCTGTTATGCCTCGTCACTGCTGTGCAACTTAATTCCCTGGAGTCCCAACTACTAGTTCTTCGTCTCCTGGCAAGGTTTACCTGGTGACGCCCCGTGGTTTCTCTAGGACCTTCTGATTCCTAGCAGTATTCCCATACTTCCCTGAAGAGCTGCCTTCTCTGGGCTTCTCGAGCGACATCTGACCACTCCCTTATGCTTTCAGCCCTGTGCCTCGGAGGCAGGCATGGCAGCCCCACGGCCTCTGGTTTAGAATCCCGCCACCTCCACCACCAGGAAGGATAGTTTACCTGAGGAATTATCTGTTCAGAGGCCCAGTTCAGTAATGTCAAACGCACAGCACTTAGGCTACATGGAACTTCCATTTTGCAGCACTGCTGTTGTTATTTACAAATAATAAGATGATCCAATCAGAGACAGTAGATGCATCCATGAGACATTTGAGTAATAGCTGCATGGTTTTAGCGCTCGCCAGACACCCTGCGAGGCACCCTATCCTCACATTATCTCCACCCGTTACAACACAAGCTACGGTTTAGGAAACTTAACCCAGGTCAGACACTGGGTAGTGGGCCTCAGAGGCGGGACTTTTTTTTTTGAGACAAGGTTCTCATTATGTTGTCCAGGTTGGTCTCCTGGGCTCATGTGATCCTCCCACCTTGGCCTCCTAAGTGGCTGGGATTACAGGCACCAGCTACAGTGCCTGGCTCCAGAGGTGGGATTTAAACCCGGACTTTCTCTTTTACCTCTTGACCCAAATGGGAAATAAAATAAAATAAAGTACCAGGGCTTTCTCATTCTAAGACATCACACTGCTTTTCCAAACAAAAATAAATCCAAGCTATAGGGACCATTATAATGAGGGTGGTATAATATTTTTAAAAATAACATATGCTCAATTTTTGTTATTTTTATAAATAGTTTCTCACCTGAACCTAAACTTGTTTGCGACCCCAAGCCTGCACTTGTGGGCTTGCTGACGAGATTTCTGGGCCCCAAACAACTTTGTGGTGCCTTCCAGGTCTGCTGTATCTGTGGTGACTAAATCTGTCTTTTGTCCTCCTTGAGGAATTAAACCAGAGCTTGTTGCTCGGCTAACAGGTTCACGTTTTAAACCCATCTCCACTATGCAGAGGCGGCACAGCCTCTGAGAGACAGTCAGCAGGAGCATCGGCACTGCTTGTGCTTGAGGATGTGGTTTACGGCTTCCCTTGTCATATGAAACCATTTTCAAGAAGACCCGCTCCTACACATGTCTGGATAAAGCGATGAAACTTCAGTCTGTAGCTGGCCAGCCAAATAGTAAAACTCAAACAAACTTAGCAGCCATTTGCTGCACCCTGCAACAGGTCTTCATTCCTTTTATTTCCTTGGGTAGGAATTCAAATCCAGATGCTGCACTTGACAGCTCAGATGCAGCCTCCAAGATTCAGAATGACAGCTGACCACAGCTGAGCTGGAGAAGAGACCTTCCCTCTCTGGGACGCTAGCTACATGCCTGGCAGCATTTCCCATGCACGGTTACCACACCCAGGACAGGAAGGACAGCTGAGTGCTCCCTGGGGAGAGAGACTGAGCTGTGTCCCCAGGAGCCTGAATCACGCTGCCCATGGCTTCCTTCCCCACATACCCTCCCACCTCATCCCAAGTCCCGTCCTTCCTCTTGAAGGGGCCTCTTCCGTGGGCTGCAAGGGAAGAGGGTGGAGGCAGTGCAGGGAGAGGCAGGCACCTGCTCCTTCCCTCCATCTCCCAAGGTACCTGCACGCCCCTTTAAGCCTCCCCAACAGGCTCCCAGCTGTCTCAGGTTGCCCTGAGGCTGTCTTCAGCCCCAGCACCCCAATGAAGGGCCAGGGCACACTCCCAGGCTCTGAATTCTGCAGGAGGCACACAAGGGGGTCCCACATCCACTTATCGGAAAAGGTCCTGCCCACCCGGGGAATTCTCCACTTGGCAGGAGGCAGGACGGGGGCCTCCAAGGCTCCTCTAGCTCTCCAGTCCTGGGATAGCACAGGCTGCCCCCACTGTATATTGATCGTTCAGGAAGGAAAACCCCTGGGCTCCCTGAGCACACCACCCTCGGTCGTCTGGCTCCCCTGCGTTGACCCCACACAGGGAAGGATGAGGGCTGCGTGGAATCGTAGCCCCTCTAACTGTGCGGCATGAGCAACTCACTCGGCCTCTTGGAGCGTCAGTCACCTCATCTGTAAAGAAGGGACATTGTCCCAGGTGGCTATGAAAAAACAAAGCATATGTCTGGCTCCTTTTAAAGTACTTGCTATTGGTGTCTCTTGGTAGCTTCTAATGGCTCAGAGGAGAAAAAAGTTAGTGTGGGAAAAATGACCAAACCCTGACCTCCCAGAATAAGTTAAAGTAAAGTCAGGTGGGGCACAGTGGTTCACACCTGTAATCCTAGCATTTTGGGAGGCCAGGGCAGGAGGATCTCTGAGGCCAGAAGTTCAAGACTAGCCTTGGCAATAGCGAGACCCCATCTCTACAAAAAATAAGAAAAACTAACAAGGCATCATGGTGAGGGCCTGTAGTCCCAGCTGCTTGGGAGGCTGAGGCAGGAGCATCGTGTGAACCTGGGAGTTCGAGGTTGCAGTGAGCTATGATGACGCCACTGCACTCTACTCGGTCAAAAGACAGAGACCCTGTCTCAATAAAAATAAAATAAAATAATAAAATTAAATTAAATTAAAAAGTGAAACAACATAGCAGCTTAGAGATATTTCCCTTGATACTGAAATGGCTAGAAATGGGGGGATTACACTTGCTCCAATTTTAATGATGACAGCTCTTTTGACTTTTTTCCAAAAGTCAAAGTCGTATTTTTGTTACAGAAAATTTCAAACATCCAAAAGTAGAGGGAAAGAATGATGAACCCCAGTAAAGCCATCACCAGCTTCAAGAACTATTGACTCATGGCTAACCTTGTTTCACCTATACCCCTAACTTCTCCCTCCCAAACTGGCTTATCTGACGCAAACCCCAGACATCCATAAACATGGCTATGGTGGCCTTTTAATTAAGCTTTTTAAGTGACATGGGCTCCTGATGTGAGTGGACAGGCTTGTTCCCGACCCTAATACAGGGCCTGGCTCTAAGAGGTGCCTCGTCAGCGTCAGATGAAGGAGCAGGTGGAGGTGGGAGTCGGTGAGGAGGGGGCCTATGTTATTGAAAAGCATAGACCTTTCTCTTTCGGCTTCCTTAATTAATTGAGGTGGCTAGAGGTCATGTCCAAAGCCAGAGTAAGTTTCCATAGCTTCTTATCTTAAAACCCTGCTCCTGTATCAAAAGATACTTTCCAAACAGCTTTGGTTCACTTGCTCATCTTTATCTTTTCCAGACAACTGAGCCAAAAGTGAAAGTTTTCATCTTCAATCTAAAACTCCAGGACTGCCCCTCCAGCAGGAAGAGCCCAGACAGGCTACTCTTCAACCTTCTTGAAGGTGAGTGGACCATCGCTGGAGAGGTTGGGGTGATATTTGGTGCACCGGTTTGATGGGTGGCAGTCTTGAAATCTGGGGTTCCGATGGGAGGAGAGCACAGGAGGAAGGCTGATCTGAGAGCCCCCTCCAGAGGGGGTTGGTGTACCCTGCCTTGCTATGGAGGGTCCCTTGCAACCGGCCCCCACTGACCCAAGAAGGAGAAGAGGTTCCACATAAGGAATCTCTTAAGTCTTATAGAATAAAGACTGTCAGGGTGCAGATGTGAGTTGTAAGCTTGGAAACTGATCTTTGCCTGTCTGTCCCCTTCCATTACCGCACCCCGCAAGGCCTCTCATCTCTGCTCCTCTCAGCAAGGCTGTCTCGTGCCTCTCTCCCCAGCCAGCCCTCTCTGCTTACCCTTATTCCGTGTCCCCATTATCTCAGATTGCATGTGGCCCTGGTGGGTACCTGATCAAGATGCTAAGAACGTTCATGTCTAGGACTCACAGCTCAAGGACTATCTTCTTGGAGTCTCTTAGTTCCGATTCTTTTTTTTTTTTTTTTTTGAGCCAGAGTCTCACTCTGTTGCCTGGGCTAGAGTGCCGTGGCGTCAGCCTAGCTCACAGCAACCTCAAACTCCTGGGCTCAAGCAATCCTCCTGCCTCAGCCTCCCAAGTAGCTGGGACTACAGGCACGCGCCACCATGCCCGGCTAATTTTTTCTATATATTTTTAGCTGTCCAATTAATTTCTTTCTATTTTTCGTAGAGACAGGATCTTGCTCTTGCTCAGGCTGGTCTCGAACTCCTGAGCTCAAACAATCCGCCCGCCTCGGCCTCCCAGAGTGCTAGGATTACAGGCGTAAGCCACCGCGCCCGGCTCTTAGTTCCAATTCTTGAGAGTGGATCTGATTGGTTGGCTGTGGATCAGAAGGCTGCTCCTGGTCCAATCAAGTCAAGGGGAAGATGCAGCCTGTTAAGGCGTGGAGGCTGGTGGTCGCTGGAGACTCTGCAGGAAGGGAGGAAGGGGCAGAGGGGCACATGCCCAAGGGTTCTGATAGTCCTGCCATCCTTATCCACAGGCCGAAGTATGGGAGAAATCAGTAGTGCCCTTTCCACCACTTTGTCTTAGTCTGTTTTGTGTTACTATAACAGAATACCCAAGACTGGGTCATTTATAAAGAAAAAATGTTTATTTAGCTCACAGTTCTGGAGGCTGGGAAGTTCAAGTTTGGGTGGCTGCATCTGGTCATCTTCTAGCGAGGGCCTCATAACATGGTGGAGAGGTGGAACGGGGAGTGAGCACCTGCAAACAGGTGAAACACGAGAGGCAGCCTTGCTTTATACCCACTCTCCTGGAAATCGGTCCAGTCCTACAAGAGCGGGAACTCACCCCCTGGGTTAATCCCTTCATGAGGGTGGATCCCTCATGGCCTAAACACCTCTTAAGGCCCCACCATCTCTCAGGACCGTTACATTGGCAATTAAATTTCACCATGATTTTTGGTGGAGACAAACCGCATCCAAACCATAGCACACCTGTAACCCTTCCCAGCACTGGGCTGACTCCACAGGCCCCCTGAAGCTCGTCCATTCTGTAGATGCCTTTAATAACCTTACCCTAACTTTTTTTTTTTTTTTGGAGACAGGATCTCACTATGTTGCCCAGGCTGGTCTTGAACTTCTGGCCTCAAGCGATGCTCCTGCCTTGGCCTGCTAAAGTGCTAGGATTACAAGTGTGAGCCACCACACCTGGCCCCTAACTCACCTTTGATGGCATAACGATTTCTGCTCTTAAATCTCACTCCTTTCTAAATGGTGAAAATGGCAACTTTTATGTTTATATATAGTTTACCATAATTTGAAAACAATTCCACCCCTTTCTGAAGTTTGAGTTTTTCTAAATCGATTGTTCTTAAAGTTGCAGTCCCCAGATCAGCAGCATCAAATCAGCCTCACCTGAGAACTTGTTAGACATGCATATTCTCTGCTGGACCAGACACTCTGGGAATGGGCCCAGTAACTTGCGTTTTAACAAGCCCTGTGGGTGATTTTGATTCACACTGAAGTTTGAAAACCATGCTTTTAGTCGTAATCAAGTGGAAATCACTTCTGACCTCCTTAAGTCCTTAGCCCATGGTATTTTCCAGAGGGGCTTGGAACCGCTGCTTGGAGTTTGGGTGTGTTGTCTAAGTGAGGAAAACTCACTTATACATGCGTGTTCTTGGTTGGGCTTCACATAGAGTAAATTCAACTTCTTTCTTACAGCCATAAATAAAGACCAAGTGCTCACCATTGGGTTTGATACTGAGGAATTCCTGAGATGTTCATCAAGTTCCAAGGAAAGGTAATGTCAGATTGCCTGTTGAACTATCCATAACTGATATTTGTAAAAGACTCCGTTTTCTTTCACATACGTGACCTTATGGGACTGTTGTCATTGCCTCTTGGGCCAGCGAGTTTATTACGGCCATTCAATCAATAGAGGAGAGAAAAAGGCTCAGAGGGAACGCGGGAGGACCCGTCTCTCATGGAGCCTTACTCCGCGCTCCACACGGGTCCGCGTCTCACCTGTCCATTCACCCAACTGCACGTGACTAGCAGAGCTGGGATCTGAGCGCCTGCCTTCCAGCTTAAGGTCTTGTTGGAGTAGGCGTGAGCTTGTGGAAGAGCAGCCAGGTCAAAGGTCAGGCTGACCATCCCACCGAAGTTACGTGGACAACTGAGGGGACACGTCAGGGGCATCTGAGTAGGGGAGGGGCGTTCTCTGCCCCCGTTTCCTCCGTGTGAAATGTGAAACGTCTTCCCCAGGAGGAGGCAGTGTGGGTAGGAAAGCCAGCTGCGGGGCAGAAGCCTAACTCAACGGTGTTCTCAGGACAGGGGTTTTAATCTGGTGAGGTTGCAAACAATTTCTTGCTGAATGACAAGTACCAAAGTTTGCGAATGATACACTCGAACAAAATCAGGGCAGACTTGAGGTTATGCCCGTCATTACATTGCTCCCATGCACCCCTATCCCAGAATGCTTCCCGAGTGAGTGAGAAAAGAGTGGCATGGAAACCAGCACCGGGAGCTCCCCAGCACCCCAGCATCCGTGGGGTGGCTGCACGCATGACCGTCACACACCGTGCCTTAACATGGGACAGAGGCAGAGACGATCATTTGGCTTCCGGACCTTCAGCGAGAGCTCTCCTTGTCCCTTTCTCTGACATTTCATAAACTTCAGTGCCACCAGCTCTTTGTACTTTTCCTGTCCCAGCACTCGGCTGTCCTGAGCCCCAACCTCCTTCTATTTGTCCCTCCTCTCAACTCACTTCCAATCAGCAGTTTGGATCAACAGACTCCACGCAGCGGCTGGGCCGCAGGCTTTGTCCGGCTGTGCAAAGCCAGCAGTGAACAGACGCAGGTCAGAATTGCCCCCAACCACCCCTGGAGTCAGCCAAGGAGTGCCAGCCTGTGTCTTTGGGAAAGAAAACTCAAGAGGCTGTAATAAAATGGGTTCCCTGAGAGGCCAGTGATTACAAAACCGCAGGCAATGATTACAAAACGCTGACAACACCGGCTGCAAGGTTCTCCAACGCCTGACTTTGTAGTATTTCACCTGGAAGAGAGGTCCGACAACTGCTTATATGAAACTGACAGGGCCCTTGCTCAGGCGGACGTGGACCGAGAGCCTGCGGGGTGCAGGGGCGGGTGGACGGAGGTTTCAGAGAGGACTGACGTGGTTTTCTCCCTGGAGAATTTTAGACCTCGCAGGGAAGGCAGAGAGGCCCCTGTGTGACTCCCATATCAGCGTAGCAGGAGACACACAGCACTGCACCCCAGGGGAGGGACAAAGAGCATTGTCTGGGGTGTTGTGAGGCCTGTCCGCTGAAGGAGGGGCACTTGGGAGCACATGTGGCCTGAGGCCTCGTGGGTGCTAAATCTCTAAGTTAGGCAAACCCAGCACTCCCAGCCCCAAGGCCTCTATGGCAAGTTCTGTTTCACCCTGGTGTGGTTTGTTTCCTGAGACCTCTTTTCATCCAAGCCAGGAGCACAGAGTGGGGTGAGAAGGGCTGGGTCAGGGCGAGGTTACGGTGTTTACGTGCACGTGCGCACGCACAGCTGGGGCTGAGAACAGAGTGGCGGCGCCGCGTCCCTGGTTGTGCTCTAGAGTCGTGCGCACGTTTGGGATACTCTACAACTGTAGTAATCATTTCCCTCACTACTGCTCTGGCAAATGTGAGGGGGCCGAAGCTGAGCAAAACAGGAGGTGCCCAGGTTTGGAAGATTCTGCCCCGCCCCACCCCACCGTGGGGCAACTCAGGCCCAGGCTTTACCCCGTGGGAAGGAAACCCCTCTGCAGTGTCCCTGTCACTTCCACCAGGTAAAAGCATCATCCCCTCTCCACATGAAGCCCGCTGACGGCGGTGGCTGGGATGGGTGGGAGTGGGGGTGGGGGTGGTTCTTGTACTCCGCCTCCTTCTCCCCAGGCCCTGCCCTTCTGCAGACCCGCAGACCCACTCTGCCAGCCTGTCCGCAATGCTGCCCTCTGCTGGGTGCCATTTGCAGCACGCTGTGGGGCTGTGGACACAGTATATTGACTGTGAAATCAGTTTAGAGACTGACAGCCAAAATTTTTTTAAAAAGGAAAGAAAAAATGAGAGAAAAAGACACAGACTACAATAAAATAGAAAATATCAGACTACATTGCATATAAGGATAGCACTTTTATGTGATGTTTTATTTCAGATATATTATATAGCTACACATACATGCACATAAACAGAAACATCTACATACATGTAATGGTATAGTGGTTAAAAGCACAGACTCTGCTCCACCACTTGCAAGCTACGTGGTCAAGGAGAAGTTACTCATAATCATCAGGGATCCAGGCTTCTAGCTTGTCACTCTTAACAAGGCTTCTGCCTCATGGTCCAGGATGGATGCCTGAGCTCCTGCCATTATGTCTGTATTCTAGGCAGTAGGAAAAAGAAAGGAGGCTGTAGCCAGGGCTGATATTAAGTTGTTCCACATTAGTAGAGCTATACCGGTAGTTCAAATATTTAAATACTTCTGTATTACCTGGTAAAGAGCTGCTGGCCCCTGAAGTCCAGAAGTTACTCATTTCCACAAGTCCCAGTTTCCTCCTCTATAGGATAAGGATAAATAATTGTAGTACCTATCTCATAAATGTGTTGTGGAAATTAAATGAGGTAATATACAAAGATTCTTGTCACAGTGGCTAGCACAGAATTGAGGCTCAATAAATCGAAGTCATCATTATTATGAGCTGTGTTTCATAAACAATTAGAAGAAGAATAAAGCATGGCACCGGACAGTATTCAAGGGCAACCTAATACAGAGAACAGGGGCCCTGCTACTGTCTTCGCTCATGGAAGAGCAAGAATGACTCACCCAAGAAGGGTAGTAATAATGATTTTTCTAGTGTTACAGCTCTTTTAGAGTTTGTCTAGCAGGTTTTCTGGTCCTCACCAGAAGACCCCCCAACACACATACAAAATAAAAAAATTTAAAATAAATTATAATAATTTTCTTATCTACTAGCCACTTCCTGCTGTGGCTCTGTGGATATGGCTTTCGACTCCATGTTTCTGGAATCTTTACTGATTAATCACATTGCCTCTGTTCATCAGCAGGGGCGTTTGTAACTCACAGCCGTTCATCATTATGTCATTTCAATCCCACAGCGTGTCGTGTTCTCTGACTGACAGCCTGACCCTTCGGACCGACCAGCAACAGGACCAGGAGGTGGCAGTCGGCTCCTCGTCCCCGGGCTCTGCTTATCAGAGAGTCTGGGGAAGGTTTGCCAACCAGTCCAGGGCGGAAAGGGACGCCTTCCTGCAGGATGTCTTCCCTGAAGCCTTCCTCTGGGGCGTCTCCACGGGAGCCTTCAGCGTGGAAGGCGGCTGGGCGGAGGGCGGGAGAGGGCCAAGCGTCTGGGACCGATTTGGGCTCCTGAACGCCGCCAAGGGCCAAGCGACACCAGAGGTGGCCAGTGACAGCTACCACAAGGTGGCCTCTGACGTTGCCCTGCTTCGCGGCCTCCGGGCTCAGGTGTACAAGTTCTCCATCTCCTGGTCCCGGATCTTCCCCACGGGGCACGGGAACAGCCCCAGCCCCGCAGGCGTCGCCTACTACAACAAGCTGATCGACAGCCTGCTGGACTCGCACATCCAGCCCATGGCCACGCTATTCCACTGGGACCTGCCGCAGGCCCTGCAGGATCGCGGCGGCTGGCAGGATGAGAGCGTGGTGGCTGCCTTCCTGGACTACGCAGCCTTCTGCTTCTCCACCTTCGGGGACCGCGTGAAGCTGTGGGTGACCTTCCACGAGCCGTGGGTGATGAGCTACGCAGGCTACGGCACCGGCCGGCACGCTCCGGGCATCTCTGACCCTGGAGTGGCCTCTTTTAAGGTATTTCCCATCCCTCCAGCCCCTACTAATTGGAGAGGGAAGGACATTGGCTGGAAGAAAGTCATTTTATCTGTCTTCTGCCATCAGCAAGTCTTTGCTTTTTGTTCTTTAAAGGAAATCAGAGGGAGGGAAGGAACCATAAACTGTTAATTACCTCATTTTGTCTAGGTGCTGTGCCGACACTTTAAGAATAGTTATTCCACCCTCAGATGGCACTGATGGGCGAGGGAAGTGGGGCTCGGAGAGGATGAACAACCTGATCATGACGACAGCACTAGTGGGTTGCCAGGTGGAGGTCAGGACTTGAGCCCAAGCCTTCCTGACTCCAAAGCAAGTTCCCCACATGACCTGGGACTCTTAGTGGCAAGTGACAGAAAACCCAACCCCAGCTGACTTAAGCAAGGAGAAAATATATGTGTTCAGGAAGCTGAAAATTCTTGGTTTTAGCTCGATCAGGGTGGAGATTGATCAGGGCACAAAGGATGTCACCAGAGCCCAGTTGTTCTCCCTCCCTGGCTCCCCTCGTCAGTTTCATTCTTGGGCTACTTGGCGGCTGATGGCAACAGCCCTGCTTCTGTTCTTTCAAGACCAGCAGGAAAGAAAGCTCGCCTCTGTTCTGGCATTCCCAGCAGAAGCGTCCCTGTGTCTGGGCCTCTGAGTGGGCCGCATGCCCATCCCTGCACCGTCGCTGGGTCCCGGCTAGGGGCCGTGGTGACTGACTGGCGTGGGGCAATGTCCCAGGCTGCACCCTCAACACGCTGGCTGAGGGCTGAGGAGGAGGGAGGGGCCGCTTTCCACAGAGCAGTCAGGGCACCATTTCTGCAAGCAGGGGATGCATATGCTGGGGACAAAGTTTAACCTGGCTTCACAGGGGTCCTTGCCATCAGCTCCCTTTTCTTCAGAGTCTCCCAGAAGACCCACCAGCTTTCCCTGGCAACGTCCTTCAGGACAGACGTGTCAGGTTAGCTGTCCCCTGTCCCTCTTTGGGTTCTGTCCTTAAATAGGAGTATTTCCTGAGCCCTGTGCTAGGTCTTAGGAGAGATACACAGCCATGCCCTTGACATGTTATAAACTTTGGGAGGGATGATACTAACACAGAGAATAAAATTAGAGAATAATTCAAGAAGTCCACAATTAGGGTGAGCTGGAACACCGTGAATAAATGACTCAGTGAAATGCCCAAGTTACAGCGCATAAGTCAAAGCTTCCATTCTGCTCTTGTATGGAAAGTGACGGCACATACGGAGACACAACCCTTCTGGAAATGGAAGGTTTCAAACTTCCTCTTTGTCTCCTTGTTGTAAAACTTATCCAAACCTTTTCTTCTTAGGCTTTTCTTATCCTTTGAACTGTGGCCCCTGAGATATTTTTAGAGAATTTGATGAGAAAGTCCCCTTCACTTTTCCCTTCAATTCTTGCCTTTATTTATTAGTTAAAACGTTATGATATCATTGTCTTAGTGAGCTCTGACTGCTATAACAAAATGCCATAGACTGGTGGCTTAAACAACAGATATTTTTTTCTCATAGTTCTGGAGGCAGGGAAGTCCAAGATCAAGGTGCCAGCATAGTTGGGTTCTGGTGAGGGCCCTCTTCCTGGCTTGCAGACAGCCACCTTCCTGCTATGTCCTCATATGGTGGGAAGAGAGAGCTCTGACATGTCTTCATGAGGTCGCCACCCTTATGACCTCCTCTAAACTCAGTGAGGCCCCAATGAGCCCTCACACCGGCTGAATGCTGTTGTTATTTTGTTGATGATGTAGAATTATTGTTGATTGTTGACTTTGTTGATGATATTGGTGTTGACTTATTGACATTGTTGTCAGCATTTTTGTTGACATTGGTGTTGACTGAGGTTCTTGACAGTTATTGTTGACTTGATGATATTGACATATTGATGTGGACATCAACATTGCTGATGCTGACTTGTCGATATCAGTGTTAACTTCTTGACATTGTTGTTGACGTGTTGACATTCTTAGCATTGGTCTTGTTGATGTTGTTGACTTGTTGACGATGGTGTTAACTTCTTAACGTTCTGGCTGTTGACTTGTCCCTGGCTCGGTAGTCCTGTTGTTGTCATTGTCGTTGTTCCTAAGCACTGTGTTTCCTTCTTTCCTCCTCACAAGGTGGCTCACTTTGTCCTCAAGGCTCATGCCAGGACTTGGCACCACTACAATAGCCACCATCGCCCGCAGCAGCAGGGGCGCGTGGGCATTGTGCTGAACTCAGACTGGGCAGAACCCCTGTCTCCAGAGAAGCCTGAGGACCTGAGAGCCTCTGAGCGCTTCCTGCACTTCATGCTGGGCTGGTTTGCGCACCCCATCTTTGTGGATGGAGACTACCCCGCCGTCCTGAGGGCCCGGATCCAGCAGATGAACAAACAGTGCCCCAGTCCTGTGGCCCAGCTCCCGGAGTTCACTGAGGCAGAGAAGCAGCTCCTAAAAGGCTCAGCTGATTTTCTAGGTCTGTCTCATTACACCTCCCGCCTCATCAGCAAGGCTGAGCAAGACACCTGCACCCCTGGCTATGATGCCATCGGAGGCTTCTCCCAACACGTGGACCCTGCATGGCCCCAGACCTCATCCTCTTGGATTCGTGTGGTGCCCTGGGGTATAAGGAGGCTGTTGCAGTTTGTATCCTTGGAGTACACAAAAGGAAAAGTGCCAATATACCTGGCTGGGAATGGCATGCCCATAGGGGAAGGTGAAAACCTCCTTGAGGATTCGTTGCGGATCAGCTACTTCAACCAGTACATCAATGAGGTGCTCAAGGGTAAGAACAGTGGATATGCTGGTGATGGGAAGGTGGGTGGTACTTCTCCATGGCTTCAGAGTTTTGTTTAATGGAACAAAGACAGTCTCTTGGGAAAATGAAGCCAAAAACCAGTATTGGCAATAATGTGGGAAGTCCTTCACATCAGCCTCCTAACTCTCTTTCCCAGGCTCATGTCTTTGCTCCTGTGTTCTTATTCCCTAGAATGCCTCCCTCCTACCCTCGGCCCACCTGAGGCCTAGCCAATCATCAAGCCTCATCATCTTTCCATGCACTTATTTAACATATATTTGTTGACTGCCTGGTATGTGCCAGACATCGTGCAGGACAGTGGGAGTACAATATTAAACAAACAGCGTCCTTTCCACAGGGACTCACAGTCTACAGGGGGATACAGACAGAATTGCAGTATAGGGTGATAAACACATCACAGGATGGCATGAGGACACATAGGATAGGACTCCAGCCCATTACATCTTCCCTCATTGCTCTGACCACAGTGGTCTTCATGTCCTGTAACTGGCTGTAAAATCTACCTTCCACATCATTCTTTCTGATCCAATTGATCCATTTCTACAGTCTCAATCTTAACATGCTGTGTCATAGTCTTTTTATTTCAAGCGAAAAGGGATGGCACTGGGTCCATCTACAGGTCAGTCCCAATCACTTGCTAGGGGCCGGGCACCTGTCCTGAGGGCTCTGTGGAGAAGGTTTCAAGGCCTTGACTAAATTTAGGGAGAAACAGTTGATTAATGCCACCTGCCTGCCCGGGGTGCTGCCGTGAGGAATGGAGACTCACATCCCACTGTTGGTGAGATCAGACAGCCTCTCCGTGCTTCCCCTGGACTCTTCTCACATCAGTTACAATTCTGTCATCTTCACAATCTTGGAAACTCTTTAAGACATTATCTCAAGTGGTCACTGATGCAGCCTCGTGCAGTAAATAGGGGCAGATATTATCCTCATGGGACACCGCGACAGCTGACACCCCGAGAGATTAGGTGATGCCCCAATGGCCAGTGAGTGAACCGGAGGCCTCCTGCTTCTGGCCCAGCCCCTTGCCCACTAAGCTACGATGATCTTACTCATCTTTTTGTGCCCAGAGCCTAGCATGGGCCTTGGACGAAATAGGTGCTTCCCAGCTCATTTATTGAGTAGACGAGCAGCTTTACCACCTCTCACACAACCAACACATTTGCTGTCTGACAAAAACAAGGCCTAAGCCTTTGCTGGCCCCACGTTGGAGACACAGCCATTGCCTTGTTGCTTTGTCACTGGTTCTTGGTTGACTCACAAGGCTGTTTGGAAAGTTAGCTGTGAGCCAGGCATGTTCGTTTCTGTGGTGCCATTAACAAATTGCCGTAGACTTGGTGGCTTAAAACAACAGAAATTTATTCTCTCACAGTTTTGTAGGCCAAAAGTCCAAAATCAAGATAGGGCTACTGTCCCTCTGAAGGCTCTAGGGAAGGAGACTTCCTTGCCTTCTCCAGCTTCCGATGCCTCAGGCCTTCCTTGGCTTGTGGCTGCATCACTCCAATCTCTGTCTCCATCTTCACATGACCTTCCCTCTGTGTCTCTTACACAGACATCTGGCATTGGATGTAGGGCCAGCTCGGTTAGTCCAGGATGATCCCATCTTGAGATCATTAACTTAATTACATCTTCAAAGACCTTTTTCCAAATGAGGTAATATTCACTGGTGGCGGGGGTCAGGACTTAGACATGTCTTTTGAAGGGGCCACCATTCAACCCACTACACCCAGGAATAATTTTTTAGGCTTTATTTCTTTTTTTGTAAATATGGATAGTGTCATCATTTTATGTCAATATTACTAAATGTAAACAAGGAAAAGCAAAAGCACATTTTTTAAAGATTAAATGATCTATGGATTCTATATAAAACGAAGGCATCCTGATGCTAAGGAACAGGGAACATTCTCTCTATCATTTATTTTTAAGACAGGGATGCTCCTTTGGATTGAGATTTATGGTCACAGAAGTGGTCTGATGTTTTGTGAGGGTCTCGTGGATATTCGTTTTATCTGTTCTAAGGAGGAAAAAGGGTTAACTTTGGGGGGGTAACCTAAGTTACCTCCAAACTTTCATGTCAAAAGGAAAACTTTTTAAAAGCAACATTAGTAACAGAGACTTTACTTATAAATTTTTCAATAAAAATTATTTTATTTTCCATATGATGTTTGCATAAATCACCCTCCACTCTCCAAAGAGGACTCAACAGCTATTAACCTAAAAATAACATCAAGAATGAAATTGCCACCCATCAAATATAAGGATAATAAAATTGTGATGCCGTGGCACATGCCGGCAGTCCCAGCTACTCAGGAGGCTGAGGCGGGGGGACTGCTTGCCCAGGAGTTCGAGACTAGCCTGGGCAACATAGCAAGGCCCCATCTCAGTAAGATAAATAAGTAAATAATTCTAACTTTTGTGTTTCTTCCAAGCTATCAAGGAGGACTCCGTGGATGTTCGCTCTTACATTGCTCGTTCCCTCATTGACGGCTTCGAAGGCCCCTCTGGTTACAGCCAGAGGTTTGGGTTGCACCATGTCAACTTCAACGACAGCAGCAAGCCGAGGACTCCCAGGAAATCTGCCTACTTTTTCACCAGCATCATTGAAAAGAATGGTTTCCTCACCAAGGTAGCAAAAACACCACCACCACCAAAAACAGCCATTTTTCCCTCCAAAATCAAAGCCTTCACTTTTCCATCTGAGGTGCCCTCGAAGGCTAAAATCGTTTGGGAGAAGTTCTCCAACCAACCCAAGTTTGAAAGAGATTTGTTCTATCACGGCACTTTCCGGGACGACTTTCTGTGGGGCGTGTCCTCATCAGCCTATCAGATCGAGGGAGCTTGGGACGCGGATGGCAAAGGCCCCAGCATTTGGGATAACTTTACCCACACCCCAGGGAGCAATGTGAAGGAAAATGCCACCGGAGACATAGCCTGTGACAGCTATAACCAACTGGATGCCGACCTGAACATGCTTCGCGCTTTGAAGGTCAAGACCTATCGCTTCTCTCTTTCCTGGTCTCGGATTTTCCCAACTGGGAGAAACAGTTCCATCAACAATCACGGTGTTGATTACTACAACAGGCTGATCGATGGCTTGGTGGCCAGCAACATCGCTCCCATGGTGACACTGTTCCACTGGGACCTGCCCCAGGCCCTCCAGGATATCGGCGGCTGGGAGAACCCTTCCTTGATTGAGTTGTTTGACAGCTATGCAGACTTTTGTTTCCAGACCTTTGGTGACAGAGTCAAGTTCTGGATGACCTTCAATGAGCCCGCGTACCAGGCCTGGTGGGGTTACGGCTCAGGGGAGTTTGCCCCGGGTGTGAAGGACCCTGGCTGGGCACCCTATAGGGTTGCCCACGCGGTCATCAAAGCTCATGCCAGAGTCTATCACACTTACGACGAGAAATACAGGCAGGAGCAGAAGGGGGTCGTCTCGTTGAGCCTCAGCGCACGTTGGGCAGAGCCCAAGTCGCCAGGGGTCCCGAGAGATGTGGAAGCAGCCGACCGAATGCTGCAGTTCTCCCTGGGCTGGTTTGCCCACCCCATTTTTAGAAACGGAGACTACCCTGATGCCATGAAGTGGAAAGTGGGGAACAGGAGTGAACTACAACATTTAGCCACCTCCCGCCTGCCGAGCTTCACTGAGGAAGAGAAGAACTACATTAGGGCCACGGCCGACGTCTTCTGCCTCAACTCCTACTACTCCAGAATCGTGCAGCACAAAACACCCAGTCTGAACCCACCCTCCTATGAAGATGACCAGGAGATAGCCGAGGAGGAGGACTCTTCCTGGCCTTCCACGGCCTTGGGCAGAGCTGTGCCCTGGGGGATACGAAGGCTGCTGAACTGGATCAAGGAAGAGTATGGGGACATCCCCATCTACATCACCGAAAACGGGGCGGGGCTGACAAATCCGAAACTGGAGGATACCGACCGGATATTCTACCACAAGACCTACATCAATGAAGCTTTGAAAGGTACGTGAAGGTTCAGTTCCCCTTAAAAAGCTTCCACCATTCCACAGGTCATGTGCTAAAATGGTTTGCCAAGGTGGTTTATGAACCATCGAGAAATCTCTTTCTTACGCCCTAATCCGTAATTCTTTACCTGTTTGGGGGGTCACATATCCCCTGAGAAGCTTGGGGGGAAAGGAAGCTATGATCGTCTCCCCAGAGAAAAAACACGAATGTACACACATAGAATTCCCACAAGAATATTTTCATTGGCCTATTCGTTCATTACTGAGCAACCGCTGTGTGACAAGCTCTACTGTAGGTGTTGGGGATACAGCGGTGAACAAAACGTAAATTTCTGCCCTCCTGGCGCTTATATTCTGGTGGGTTCCAGATGATAAGAACAAGAAACTCTTCTGTAAATTCACACTTCTGTGCTTATCTTCTAAAATGGGCTGAGGCTCTTGAATTTGAGATATATCCGTTTACCCCAACAAAAGAATTTAATTTTGGGAAGATCGGTCATTAATACTTGTTGTGGGTTCATCAGTGCTGGCAAAAATGTAAGACCAACAAGATGATCTGTCCGTCTCTCAGGGCGCACATCACTTTGTGTACAAGTTGGTGGTTTAGGACCACGGTCTCAAGTGGAGGGGCCAGCACTTGGCTGGGTTTCCTGGGGGTCCTGCCTCCTGCTGTAAGGCTCTCCTCTGCTCCCTTTGGAATGTTCCCAGCCTACAGGCTTGATGGCGTAGACCTCCGAGGGTACTCCGCCTGGTCTCTGATGGACAACTTTGAGTGGCTCCATGGCTACACGGTCAAGTTTGGACTGTACCATGTCGACTTCGATGATGTGAACAGGCCTCGAACAGCAAGAGCCTCCGCCAGGTACTACACGGAGGTCATTACCAACAACGGCATGCCGCTGCCCCAGGAGGACGAGTTTGTGTATGGGCAGTTTCCCAAGGGCTTCATCTGGAGTGCAGCTTCTGCTGCATATCAGGTGAGGCGTTCTGGGTGGTCAGACACCACTGACTGCACACCTACTATGCACCAGGCTCTGGGTTTGGTGCTGAAGAGGACAGACACGTGAGCAGGAGGTTCTAGCAGGCGTGTGGACAGTAGCACATGCTTCGGGAGGTCCTCTTCTGGACAGCCAGGCTTCTGCACAGCCCCCAATTTGCCCAGACCAGCACGGTGAGATGAACCGTGCTGAGATGGGTGTTTGCCGGGCCAGATGCAGCACGGGGAGCCTAGGCAGAAACACTTGGGCAAAGACATGCAAATACAGTCACGCGTCCCTTGACATTCTGAGAAATGCTTCCATTAGGCGATTTTGTCTTTGGGCGAGCATCATAGCGCACTCACAAACCTAGACGGCATAGCCTGCTGTACACCTAGGCTCCCAGGCTGCAAACCTACAGCACATTACTGTGCAGAATACTGCAGGCAGTTGTAACGCAAGAAGTGTTCGTGTGTCTAAATATATCTGAACATAGCAAAGGTGCAGTAAACATACTGTGTAATGGGTAAAAAATGGAGCACTTGATAGCACTCACCAGGACTGGAGCTTGCTCTGGGTGCGCGAGTGAGCAGTGAGTGGATGATACAGTGCACTGCTGTGGACTTTATAAACACTGGACACTTAGGCTACACTAAATTTATTTAAAAATTTCTTTCTTCAATAATAAATTAACCTTGGCTTACCTATAATTTTTTACTTTATAAGCTTTTTGATGTTTGACTTTTGTGATAACACTTAGCTTAAAACACAAACGCATCGTACAGCTGTGCAAAAATGTTTTCTTTCTTTGTGTTCTTATTCTATAAACTTTTTTCTAGTTTTGAATCTTTAAATTTTTTTTGCTTTTTAAACTTTTTTTTGTTAAAAACTAAGACACAACCACACACATTGGCTAGGCCTACACAGGGTCAGGATCATCCACCTCCTCATCTTGTCCCACTGGAAGTTCTTGGGGCAGTAACACCCACGGAGCTGTCATCTCCTTGAATAACACCTTCTCTGGAGCACCCCCTGAAGGACCTGCCTGAGGCTGTTTCACAGTTGACTTTTTTGCTAATAAGTAGAAGGAGTACACTCTCAAATAACCACAAATACAGTGTAGTAAATAAGTAAATCAGTAACAGAGTCATTTATCACCACTGTCGAGTATTACACACCGCACACAGTTGTCTGTGCTGTGTGTCGCTTTGCCTGGCACCACAGTGGATGCGTTCCCACCAGCGTCACCACACACGTGAGTAGCGTGTGCTATGATGTCACTAGGCGGTAGGAATTCTTCAACTCCATTATAACCTTAGGAGACCACCGTCCTGCACGCCGTTCGTTGTTAACCACGACGTTATTACGCGGCTCTAAACGTGGGCTCTTTCGGGTGCCCTAACAACATCCTACCGTTACCTTATTCATGCCAAATGAAGCTCACTAATGCAGAAAATAGGATGGTTTTATTTTTTCCTGGAAAAATGAAGTACTTAGTATAAAAAGGCAAGAGTGCCTTGCCGGGCAGTCAGCGGCGGGTCCCTGCTTTCCAAGTTCCGCCTCGTCTGTCTTCTCTGAGGCAGGGGTGGGTCATGTCACGAGGATAGAAAAGGCTGCCGGAAGTCAGGCCCTGGAGCGGGTGGCCAGACTCCCAGAGGAGGTGAGGCTGAGAAAGGTGACTTGGCACTCACCCAGTGACAGAAAGGAACTTGTGAGCGTTTGACTGAATGACTTAATCAGACCATGTCTTGTCATCTTGAGATCGAAGGTGCGTGGAGAGCAGATGGCAAAGGACTCAGCATTTGGGACACGTTTACTCACTCGCCGCTGCGGGTTGAGAACGATGACATTGGAGACGTGGCCTGCGACAGTTACCACAAGATTGATGAGGACGTGGTGGCCCTGCAGAACCTGGGCGTCTCCCACTATCGCTTTTCCATCTCCTGGACCCGCATCCTCCCGGATGGCACCACCAACTACGTCAGTGAGGCGGGCCTCGGCTACTACTCGCGGCTCATTGACGCGCTGCTGGCCGCCAACATCCAGCCCCAGGTAGGGCGGGCCCTGGGCAGGCCCCAGCTAAGGCCACGTGCAGGAGTCGGCTGGGTGGGGCAGCACATGTATTGTTAAAAGAAATGCTATTTTCAAATTTAATTTTGAAACTATCAATAAATTCACAGGGTGCACAATTTAAAAAGCATAAAACAGTTTCCTTCCCAACCGTGACCCTCAGCCATCCAGTTCCCCTCCCTGGAAGCAATTTACCCCTCCCCCCAAAGGAAAAACTTTCAGGCCTTTTTGTCTCTCTTTTTTTTTTTTTGAGACAGAGTCTCACTCTTTTGCCCTGGCTAGAGTGAGTGCCGTGGCATTAGCTTAGCTCACTGCAACCTCACACTCCTGGGCTCAAGCGATCCTCCTGTCTCAGCCTCCTGAGTAGCTGGGAGTACAGGCATATGCCACCATGCCTGGCTAATTTTTCCTATTTTTAGTAGAGACGGGATCTTGCTCTTGCTCAGGCTGGTCTCAAACTCCTGAGCTCAAGCAGTCCTCCTGCCTCGGCCTCCCAGAGTGCTAGGATTACAGGCGTGAGCCACCGCGCCTGGCCTTTTTGTCTCATCATTCACTCTCAGGTTTAGCAGCGGACATTTGTGCCGGCACGTCTGACATCAAGGGCTTCCCATGGAAAGCACGACTAATGGAACTACTGATCCACCCTTGCCACAGGTGACCATTTACCACTGGGACCTGCCCCAGACACTCCAGGATGTGGGAGGCTGGGAGAATGAGACCATCGTGCAGCGATTTAAGGAGTATGCAGATGTGCTCTTCCGGAGGCTGGGAGACAAGGTGAAGTTTTGGATCACACTGAATGAGCCCTACGTCATTGCCAACCAGGGCTACGGCTATGGGGTATCAGCTCCAGGTAAAGGTCCCAGGCCTCACTTGTCTCTTTGGCATGTGGCACTCTTAGTACATCGGGAAATGAAATCCAGGGGTGGCAGGAGGAGGCTGCCAAGAACACCCCACGGCAGTGCCCCAGAAATCCTGCTCCTGCTCGGGGCCGCGGAGGTCTCCCTTCCGACACCTTGGCGCTAAACAGCCATACCTCAAGATAACAGCATTTCCTTGCTCTTTGACTCTAACCTGCCTCGGGCGGGAGGCTCTCTGAGGTCAGGGACGTGGGCAGATGGATACAGGGAAGGAGAATTGTCAGGCCGCACAGTAGGGCCATAGTCTGTTTCCTGCAAGGTTCTGATCATTGATCTGGCGGAGCTGAGCTCACATAATAATAAGTGAAACCTGACTTGACCCGACACGAGGCTGCTGTGGTCTTTATCCCACTTAGTCTGAACATTCCTGAGTCCCGCTGCAGGGGCACAGGTGTGTCTGACTGCGGAGAGCTGTCCTGGGCCCTGCGGGGTGATAGGAAATATATGATCTGTGTGACATAATACTTTTCTCAAATACAGAAAGCGTTTAATTCCGAAACACATCTGACCCTAAGGATTTTTTTTCTTTTATTTTTAGTTGACATGTAATAATTATACATATTTGTGGAGAACAGAGTGATATTGTGATATAATATGTAATGATCAAATCAAGGTAATTAGCACATGCATCATTTCTTTGGGGTGTGAACATTCAAAACCCTCTCTTCTAGCTTTTTGCAAATATACACTAAATTATTCACTATAGTCACCCTCCAATGCTACAGAACACTGGAACTTACTCTTCTCATCCAGCTGTAACTTTGTATCCATTAACCAACCTCTCACCACACTCTCTCTTCCTCCCCTTCCCAGCTTCTAAAAACCACAATTCTGGCTGGGCGCGGTGGCTCACGCCTGTAATCCTAGCACTCTGGGAGGCCGAGGCGGGCGGATTGTTTGAGCTCAGGAGTTCGAAACCAGCCTGAG
>NW_012148952.1:5316569-5351595 GCF_000956105.1 Propithecus coquereli
AGCTGTCCAATTAATTTCTTTCCATTTTTTGGTAGAGACGGGGTCTCGCTCTTGCTCAGGCTAGTCTCGAACTCCTGAGCTCAGAACGATCCGCCCGCCTCGGCCTCCCAGAGTGCTAGGATTACAGGCGTGAGCCACCGCGCCCGGCTACACCACCTTTTCTTTATCCATTCACCCCCTGATGGACACTTAGGCTGATTCCATATCTTGGCTATTGTGACTAGTGCTGCGATAAACACGGGGGAGCAGGCACCCGTTTGACATACTGATTTCCTTTCCTTTGGATAAATACCCAGTAGTGGGATTGTTGGATTCCTAAGAGTTTTCAATAAGGGATTGTGGACCTGTCTTTGTACCTTGAGAACCACCCAATTTCCCTTTTCTCCAGTTCTGAGCTTATAAGAGTAAATTTGTATTCATTGATGTGATTCCCCAAAATCACACGTAAAAGCTAGAAGGAGCCATGGGAGATGTGCTTCGAGTCATTATCAGATGTATCTCCCATCAGCCTTGGTTGGCACTTTGGTTTACCACCCCCTCAACACAGGAGAGGCGGCTCTCTGGTAGCCTCTGCTCTCAAGGAATCTCTGTGTCAGCTGCTTGCATTACCTATGTTCTCCAACCCTAACTTTCACAGTGGGTCCCCAAAGAGCTCCAGTCAACTCCTGAGGCACACTCTATTAGGGGCATTTGGCCTAAGACATATGAGCCATTCTTTCGGACGAGGAGGACAGAAGCCAACATTTATCAAGGGCCTTCTCTCTGCCAAACACTGCTGCCGGGAGCTTCACATGCACCATTTCATCTCCCTCTTACGAGTACTCGCTGCCTCCCGTGTCACTGAGGAGAAAACTGAATGGTTGAATTACTGGCCTCTTACTTTGTAAGAGGTCCAGGTTTGAATTCCAGTCTCCCGAATGCCAAAATCTGCACTCTTTTTCCCAAACACAAAGGGAACATCTGCAGGCAGGGAGTAACACTCTTGGCCACATCCATCTTCTGTTGACATCCCTGTGTGTGTTTCCAGGAATCTTCAGGCCTGGCACTTCACCCTACATTGTTGGCCACAACCTAATCAAGGCTCATGCTGAGGCCTGGCATCTGTACAACGATATATACCGTGCCAGTCAAGGTGGCGTGATTTCCATCACCATCAGCAGTGACTGGGCTGAACCCAGAGACCCCTCCAACCAGGAGGATGTGGAGGCAGCCAGGAGATACGTTCAGGTCTGTTTTTCCTCTGGACGCTCTTATTTTTGTCTGTTTTTCCCTCCTGTCACAGTCTAATAGAAACAGAATTAGATTGTGAATCAAAGATTCAGGATCTAGGCCTAGTTTTGCTATTACCTGATTTTATGAGCTTGGGAAAATCACCTAATCTTTTCATACCTTAGTTTTCTCATCTTGGAACTGGAGATGCCCTACCCACCTCATAGATTTGCTGTGATGAAAGTGATAAGTTCTTTGGGACTAGTTTGTCTTTTAAGTCTTAAAAAGTTATTTGCACATGTAGTCCTTTCTGCGTGTAGCATTGGTTTGAAGCTGACTCATAGAAAGATATTCCGTCTCTTCAATCTCTGATTTGACTGTAGTAGCTAATAGAGCTGGGCTGCAATGTCACACTTCACCTCTAAGTGTCACTATCTAATTTTATTAAATATTTGCTCCAGCCTAAGCATTCCTTAAATTGAAGGCCTTCATTCTGTGAAACTCATTAGTGCCCCTAATTTGCCAATTCTATGAGTTTAAAATAAGGACACACATCTTTTGGTTATGGAATTTCACCCCAAAGAAGCAGAGACACTAGAAGTAAGCAGGTGCCAGCAGAGGCTACCTTTATTTCAATCTGGCCCCTGACAAGAGGAGAGAGGGCAAGAATGGCCCTCATTCACAGCACAGCTTTTCCCAGCCCCTGCCAGTCTCTCTGAAGGGATTAGAAGGCGCCTTCTCCCATGTTCCAGTGTCAGGAAAGAAAGGCAAGGCTCTCTCTCCTCTCTCTCTCTCTTCCCCTCTCCGGATTGGTTTCCACTTTTGGTCCTGTAGGCGAGTCTGCAGACTGTGGCACTCTGACTCTCTTGGGGGACACCAAGGGCCTTGGTTTGCTGAACTTTTCACAAGAGACCTTGACAAAGGTGGCAAAGTTAATAATTAAGGGCTTAATTTTCCGGTTTGCTAGCCAGCTGGGGAAACAGTTTGGGGAAAAACTAAATGCTTCTCTCATTTCAGACTCACAGAACTGGTGAATTAGAGCAGTATTTTTTTTTCCTGAAATCAAAACCCCAAACCTCAGGAAATGTTAGGCTGTCACATCATTACATTGAGCCACTTTCTGGCAAACTGTGATACTGCAGCCCGGGACCATGATAGACACATCTCCTGTTAGAATCAGTTCCCACAGAAAGATCGAGTTTGTTATCTCAGAAAGTGCCTTTAAGCCTCTTTTACCAGGTTGTGTGTCCCAAGCCTCATTTCTGACGTGGGCTGCCCTCATCCCACATTTCAGGCATCAGCCAGCAGGTGCAGGGCATTTGAAGCGACTGACGAAGTCTCTCGAGCCCCCCAGCATCACGGTGTTTGGGTGCCACGTGTCCCCCCACAATAAGGATGGCCTAGACCTCATTATGGAAAATAGGTCCCACAGTTCCCCGCTCCAGGGCTGTCAGTCGAAAGTCCATGAAGAGTTTGCTTTGCCTGGGCAGCCAGGAAAGGCTTGAAACTCAGCCCTTCCCAGAAAGCTCTGGTTGATCCACAGGCGCTTTGATGAGGAGGTTCAGCTGCTCTTTGGTGAGAAAGGGAATCAGGGCCCTAGAGGCTTCTGGTCTCTCCCTCCTCTCTGTGGGACCCTTCCAAGAGCAGCCGGGAGGCATCTGTCAAGTGCCTGGGCCAGTGCTCGGTTCAGCTCCTTCACGCCACGCTGTAATCATTAAGAACGTGGCCCTGCCCTCAGCGAGATGGCAGCCAAGCAAACAGACGTGGCTGGACAGACCTGAGGGTGCTGAAGCTGCAACACGCACAGAGCCCCAGAGGAGAGGCGGGCTCAAGTCTGGGGGCCGGGGAGGAAGTGGGAGCTTCTGAGGCCAGAGGGTCCAGGAGGGGCGTCGCTGACTCTCGCTGTGCCCACCTGCGTGCCGAGGCTGACTGACCCCCCACCCCACCCGCAGTTTATGGGAGGCTGGTTTGCACACCCTATTTTCAAGAATGGAGACTACCACGAGGTGATGAAGACACGGATCCGTGACAGGAGCTTGGCCGCAGGCCTCAACCAGTCCCGGTAAGGTCCTGGTGCCTACAGCGCCCGGAGCATGGGTGCTGGGGTCAGAGGTGTGTCTCAGGTGAGTTACCACGTCTCTGGGCTTCTCGATTACACCTGATTGTGTCTGCAAGGCTCTTAGCCCAGCACCTGGCACTGCTGTGTGCTTGACAAAAGGCAATTGCTATCATGCTTATTATATTTCAGGAAATAGAATAGAACAGCCAGGAAATCTGTCCCAAGGGCATCCATCTCTTAGCAACTGCACTACCTCACTCCAAGGACAAACCCCCCAGCTCCTCCTGTCCCAGTTCATTGCTTTACAGTGAATGTGGACACAACAGGCGATGCCTGGCATGTGCTTTCCACTGTTGGCCAGTAGGTGGCATTGCTTGGCACCAAAGCAACGCTGCTTCCTGTCAACAACCGCCAACATTTAATGATCTGTTGCTACTTTTATTCCTATTTAAAGATAAGTAAACTGAGGCACAAAGATTAGGCAAGATCACCCCACTATTAAGTGATGGAGCTGGGCTTTGAAACTAAGCCATCTGCTTCCAGGGCCCACTCAGGGGGTTTAAGGTTCATCCAGCTGGGATTGGAGTGTGGTGTGTGGAAAGACACAAAGTGATGGTCACTGGCTTTAGGGGGGCAAACCCACAGTGCTAGGGTGGCTCATGTGACCTCAGCAGGGGAGGGTAAAAGGAATGCGGAAGATATGCACTCCTAACACAGCCTTTGAGTCTTTCCCCTAACTTCCCGACATAGCCCGGCTCTGAGGATTAAAAATCCAGTTGCCACCTTGCAATGCTCATCCTGGCCCGGTTGGGGCCAGCCCTGCCGGGCAGGCTGTGCCTAGAGGTCCGATCGGCCAACTCCGATCTCCAAGGAGCAAGTGAGCGCTCCAGTCCACCCGTGTGACTTTTCCGAGTGCCCACGATGTGCCTGAGTCTAGGCCAGGCCCCGCGGTTCACGTGAGGGGAGGGTTCCAGGTCTGACTCCTCAGGCTGTGGACAGACCAGCAGGGAAGACAGTATTCCATGGAATTCCATTCCCCAGTCTCTTCAGCACAAGGAAAACTCAGAAGATGAGCGAGATCAGGGTGGGCCGAGCAGACCCAGGAGACTCATGGACAATGCAGGACATCAGTTGAGATGGGCCTTGACGATGGATAGAATCTGGGAGATCAGAGGTCATTCCGTCCAAGGGATGGGGAGTGAGTGCAGGCCTAGGTAAGAATGCGTGGGGCACGTGAAGCTAAGAGTGGGGAGACCTGCCTGGTGGCAGGGAATGGGCCAAGGCCACACGGTGGAGGGGCTAGAAGCCAGGGACAGGGCCCTGGCCTTGGCGCCACAGGCCATGAGGAGTCACTGTTGGCGCCTGAGGGGCGTGAGGAGGCTGGGTTTTAGTTCTCTCCAGGGTTTCAGAAACTCCAGGGAGGTAAGGTTTTGGTGCCTCAGGTTAATGATAGCAGAAAGGTCAAGATGAAGGTGTCAGAGGCCTAAGCAGGGCATCTCTGGGCAACAGCAGCAGGGTCTCCCTGTCGTCAGGATTTGGCCGAAAGGAACCTGTACGTGCTCCACACAATGCACGTTAGTCAAGGGTTGCAGAACAGTCTCCTCGCTCAGCGTACGTGGGAAATGCTCTGTCCAGCTCTTGCTAGTCCTGGGAAGTTAAAAAGAAAAGAAAATGCTCCATCCACCTGTTAGGAAAACAAAGTTCAGTGAAATCACGAGAACAGAGAAGTCCAAACCTCAAATACTCAATTTGCAAAAAATTTCCCTCATTAATAAGTCTATCCTGGAGAAAAGAGGCACACCTAAACACACAAACACAACAGCAGAGGAACACGTGAAGGGCAGACGTGGAAACAGGAATTATAAAAGATCTTATAACTTTATGAATATAAAGGAGTAGACTCAAGGTCTGTACTTCAGACATGCTCTTGATTTTGAAATCTGTCGTAGATGCTATGTATTAGATATTTGCATATGTTAATGTTTGAAGGAAATAAAAAATAATGTGCGAGGGGGCTTCCCTCAGGGGCAACTAGTAGTTTCGTTTTGCCAACAGAGAGAGGCTCTCGTAGCTAGAGAGGGAAGTGAGGTGCTTCCTGCCCACTGAAGGGCCCCCAGCCCCGGCCAAGCATCTGGCATTCAGAGCACCCCCAGCCCCTGCCCGTGACGTCTCTTCCTCAAGCCCCCGCCCTTAATGGCTCCTTCCACTCAGGCTGCCGGAATTTACGGAGAGTGAGAAGAGGAGGATCAACGGCACCTATGACTTTTTTGGGTTCAATCACTACACCACTGTCCTGGCCTACAACCTCGACTATCCCCCCACCGTCTCTGCCTACGATGCAGACAGGTAAGTCTGCCAACAGGGTGCTGGAGCTCTCTGGAAGGGGCAGAAAGTGCCCATGGCCGCTGGCACTCTGGCCTGCGCGGCCTCAGCACAGGGCCTCCTGGCGCCATGCAGGCCAGGGTGTCAGGGTGCGTGCCAGCGCTGAGTCCCGCAGGAGAGCTCCAGCAGCCAGGGATTCTGAGGGGCCTCTCGTAGAGACACATGTGCTTGGCTTTTTAGAAGCGTTTTCAAGAAAAATATTTTTATTTCCTTGGTTTTCATTTATTGTCAAATTTGTTTCACTTCTCAGATGTATTTCAGTCAAAATAGTAATTTTTTTTCCCTTTCAAGGAAAAGTTCAAACTATTTTTCTTCTTTCTTTCTTTCTTCCTTCCTCCTTCCTTCCTTCTTTCTTTTCTTTTTTTGAGTCAGTCTCACTCTGTCGCTCGGGCTGGAGTGCAGTGGTGCAATCGTAGCTCACAGCAACCTCAAACTCCTGGGCTCAAGCAATCCTCCTGCCTCAGCCTCCCGGGTAGCTGGGACTGCGGGCATGCACCACCACATGTGGCTATTTTTCTTATAGCCACACGGTCTCACTATGTTGCTCAGGCTGGTTTCAGACTCCGGACCTCAGCGATCCTCCTGCCTCGGCCTCCCAGCGTGCTGGGATTACAGGTGTGAGCCACTGTGCCCGGCCCAAACTATTATTTCTGTATTACACAAATAATATATATCCATGGTGGAAACATTAGAAAACAAGATTGGGAAATTCTTATGTGTGTCATTTCAGAAGTTTTATGCGTGTGCATGGGCATACTATTGATCTCTCTATATATTATATAATTTATATATATTTATATCACATATTACATAAATATATTCATTCACCTATTTATTACAAAAAAACACAATTATATGTATATACATTATTTTGTTCCTCTTCTGACAAGCATTTTGCCACATCAGTAGCTCTGAATCTGTCCAGGTTCCTTCTTTGAAAACAAGCCCCTCACCCCCACTGCATCCTGACAGCCCCCGAGTTGGGCTCGCTGGGGGTGCTGAGAAGGACTCCAGAGCATCCCTCTACTTGCCCTGATTCTCCTCCCCTCCTCGTCATGCTGGGACTGCCTCCCCAGTGACCGCCACTTGAGCTTATGAAATGGCCCACATTCAGTTCAGCTGGGTAAGATAAATCCAGGTGCTGATAAAACAAAACACATTTTTCCAAAGGATTTGGGTGTAAAAAGTGTCTGAAGGCTGGTCCTTATTTGACGTGTGTGGCCCTTGAGATGATCGAGCTTCTTGGACACGTGGGGCAGGCCCCGGCCCGTCTGCCCCCTGTCATCACACAAATGAGGGCCCGGAGTTTCGGTGCCTGTGGCTGCACCCGTGGTCTGTATATGGCGTGGACTAAACATAGGTGACTCGAGGGAGCCCAGAATGTGTCTCTGAAGACACAGCACTGGCATCCATGGGGAGCCTGGAGCTGGGAACACCGGAGCCTGTCACGTCCAGCGTAGGTGCCATCTGTTAACAGAGCCAGGGAGGAGGGTCGGGCTTCACTCTGCACAGGGACAGGACCTGAAGAAGGGAGAGCAGTGAGTGGTTTGTCCAAAGCTGCCCCGGCATTGCGTGAGCAACTAGAACTAGCAAAAAGAGAATTTGAGGCGCTTTGATTCTTCTGGGTTTAGTATGACTCTTAACCCTAGACTAAACCTAAGGCTTTTGCTAGCATAAATCCTGTTTTGTGTCTTGTGTAAAGGGCCACTTGGGAGTTATAAAAGGAGACCTAATGTTTAGTTTTTGAACTTGTAGGGGAGTTGCCTCCATCACAGATCGCTCTTGGCCAGACTCTGGCTCCTTCTGGCTGAAGGTGACACCTTTTGGCTTCAGGAGGATCCTGAACTGGCTAAAGGAGGAGTACAACAACCCTCCGATCTATGTCACCGAGAACGGGATTTCCGAGCGGGAAGAAACAGACCTCAACGACACTTTAAGGATCTACTACCTCCGCACTTACATCAACGAGGCCCTCAAAGGTAGGACAGGCCCACCCCTTCCTCAACGTACACCTTTCCCTGTCGGGAACACCCAACATGTGCAGGAGGGAGCTACTGCATCCTGGAGCCACAGTAAGAAGAGAACGATGAGGCTTCTCACTCCTGCTGGGTTTAAGCTTTTCTTCAGCGCTGCACTCCCAGCTTTTTGCTTCCTAGAGCTAAGCCCAGCAAGCAAACCCAGTGGCCTGACACCAGCCAGACCTCGGTTCCTGGTCTGAGTCACCTGCTCCCCTGGATCCTTCCTAATGTCTGATGTCTCCTGAGGACGGCCTGGGCAGGGGCTGGGAGCAGTAGGCTGGGTGGTTGTAGGGTCTTTTGTTCCCCAAGCAGAAGTTTGAGACCGTTGGCTCAGCCCTAACAACTTGGGATGGGACTATGAAAATAAGGGAATGGAAAGCAATGCTGAGTAAAAGAGAAAGAGCAATGCTCTGGCCAAAGGAAACGGTTAGATAATCCTTCCCAGCTAAAATCTTATTTTCTAAAGGGAAGAGTATTAACATTTTAAGGCACTGACCAAGACCAATATCCTGAGATACACAGCGAGGAGTGTAGATGACCCAGTGTCATTAGCTTAGTCTGCCGGTGTTCCCGACTCCCATTCAGGGCTGAGCCTTTCTAGAAAGATGCTGGCGGCTCTGCAGCTCCATTCGCAGAGGACCTGCTAACAATCATTGCATGCAAAAGAAGGGGCAACTCTCTCAAAGGGCTAAAGCCAAAGCTCACCCCGATCAGTGAGTTGGAGTGGTGGGGAGAGCTGTGGGCACCCCTGGCTTCCGTGGACATGGCAGGAAGGTGTCTTCTGAGACGAGGAGAGCTCATGCCTGGGCCTCTGTGTTTGGGCAGCTGTGCAGGATAAGGTGGACCTTCGAGGATACACGGTCTGGACTCTGATGGACAACTTCGAGTGGGCCACAGGCTTCTCAGAGAAATTTGGTCTGCATTTTGTGAACTACACTGACCTTTCTCTGCCAAGGGTCCCCAGAGCATCAGCCAAGTTCTATGCCTCTATAATCCGGTGCAATGGCTTCCCTGACCCCGAGGCAGGGCCTGACCCTTGCCTCCAACAGCCGGAAGGTGAGATGTGGCTCTGGGAGGGACTAAAACCAAAAGGTAAAGGGTGAGGGGAAGGACCCCTTTCAGTCTATTTTTCTTCTAGTTTATTACCCTCCTCTCTGCCTCACCATCCACTTCATTCAACCAATATCTATTTTCTTTGAATGCTCCAGCCATTCTTGCATTGGAACAAAGGGCACTTTGCATGATGTGGGTGCCCGATATTTGTTGAATGGCTGAAAGAGTATAAATCACTGTACGAATGTAAATTACAATTATCCAGTTTAGATTATTCAGGTTGAGTATCCCTAATCTGAAAATTCGAAATCCCAAACGCTCCAAAATCTGAAACATTTGAGTGCCAACATGACAACACCAATGGAAAATTCCACACCGGAATCCAAGTGACAGGTTGCAATCAAAACACAGTTAAAACTGTTTCATGCACAAAACTATTAAAAACATTGTATAAATTACCTTTAGACTATGTGGATAAGGTATATATGAAATATAAATGAATGTTGTTTAAAATTAGGTCCTATCTTCAAGATACCTCATTATGTATATGCAAATATTCCAAAATCTGAAAAATTCCCAAATCCAAAACACTTCTCGTCCCGAGCATTTTGGATAAGGGGTACTCAGCTTGTATTCTGGTTGCTGCTACAGATGTTTAAAAAATAAAACCGCTTCATTTCAATCAGGGGCTCTTAATACCAGTGAAAGGGGATGGGCACCACCTCGGCAATGCGCCCACTCTGGCTGTGCAGATTTGGGGTCCTGAGTAGCCTCCGGACTCCAAGGATCCAGCAAGGGCCTAATCTGGGGTCACATAGATCTGGTCACTCAGCACTAGAGCACGAACCACTCTGTTGTCCTTTCCTAGATGCCGGCCCCGCCCTCAGCCCCGTGCAAGGGGACGTTCAGTTCCTGGGGCTGACGCTCAGCACCGCGGAGGCAGAGACGGCTCTGTACGTTCTCTTTTCTCTTGTGCTTCTTGGAGCCTGTGGCTCGGCACTTCTGTCATACCTGCTCTGCAAGAGCTCCAAGCAAAGGAAAACACAGCCAAGCCAACAGGAATTGAGCCCTGTTTCTTCATTCTGACAAGTCGCCACCTCCTCAAGTTCTGTGAAGCAGGCCCGGTTCCTTTACATACCTTTGCTGGCCACGAAACTCCTAGGGTCTTGGATTCTGCCTGTACTCAACTTCTCCATAAAGTCCTGATTAAAATGAAAATATCTGCATTTTGCCCCGTATCAGAGTTCATTTGGGCATTGGCGGAGACAGCAGGTGGCTCTTCTGGAAATGTGCAGATACAGAACTGATCTGGTGGGGTCTGTGAACCACTTAATTAACTGGGCTATTGTAAGTTTCAGCCTTGCGAAAGGTGGAATTGTGAGTAAAAACCATAGACATCCTTTCTATGAGAAATCAACTCCACTGCGTAGACAGACTGCAATGTCATCTCCGGCCCTTCCTCAGGCTCCCCCCAGCCTCATAGCTTGTGTTTCTCAGAAAATCAAAACAGTTCTGTGACTGTGTCCCATCTCCCATGGTTGCTTCTTCTTGAGAAAGTAGGTTCAACAGCAGTTAAGTCACACAAGACACCTGGGGCTCCTACTGAGCTTTCCCGCCAGACCAAGACTTTCCGTCACATCATATTGCCTGGGGCGGATACCACAACATGCAGAAAGAGGTGGCCTCCGTACAATCCTTTGTTCTCCATCCCTCAAACACCGCAGCTGCCACCTCTTGTGCAGTCCCCAGCTCTCCCATCTATCAGACGTGTGATCAGACCTTCGTTCATTTGGCCCGTTTCCCTTCCTCCTTTCCCAACTTGTGGTAGCTCTGAACTGCCTGTAGGTCCTTGACTATCCCACATTCCTTTGTGTCTTCCCAAATGCTACTCCTTCGGCCTAGGGTGCCTTTTCTTCTGAAAGTGCCTTCAGGTCTCAGCGGAAATCATGCACCTTCTCCTCTGGACAGCTTCCCTGAATTCCCCAGGAAGATACTCGTCCTCTGCTTGGCTTGTAACCATCCCCTATGACAATCTGACTGCTTTATGCCGGAACTGCACATTTCTCTGTTGGCTTCTTAAGGCCAAAGACCACGTCCGTCTTTGGCACGCACAATGTAGAGACAGCAATGGAAAGCACACCTCCTCCTTTTGTTTATCCATTCACAAACGTATCCAGAGCAGTGGCGGGAGAGGGAGAGATGTGGTCTTTATCAACCCCCCAAATGCGCTAGTGACACAATCTGTGTGAAACACTTAAAAACTTGATTATGTATTGTCTCTAGATAGCTGGGAAATGTTTTTTTTTAAAAAATAAAGGGTAATTTTTGGCTGATTTAAAAAGACTGATCATCTTGAAATTTTGTTTTTTGTAAGCATTCCTTACCTGAATTTTTATGTCTATGAAAATTCCTATCAAAACGTTCTGCCGTCATGAGTCCCAACCTGGCAGTCAGCAACTTGTGGTGCATGTGCATTTTTCTCCATCAACAGATAAGAAGAATTTGTCAGACAGGAGTGAGGGTGGTTCTGAAACTGATAGTAAAGACATTTCTTGGGCAGAAACGCTCAGCATCATAAGCTGTTAATTATACCTAGATCAATCTCAAAATCCAATATAACTTTTTTGGGGGGCAACACTAACAAAGTTTCACATATTAAATGAACTTGGAGAAGAGCCAGGCTAAATGTGGAGGAAAAAGAATATTAAAACATATTATAAAGCTAGTTATTAAAGTAGCCTGGTAACAGAGAGCAAATAGATCAAGAAAGGAAAACAGAGCCTAGACACACAACCAACTAGGGAAACAAGAGGATGAGACAAAGGCGGCGCGCCAAAGCAGCGGCAGGGAGGTAAGATGGAAGGTCCCATAAATGGGGGTGGGTCAACAGGTCAGCTCTTGAGGACAGCAGCCACAGGTACAAGAGGGAGGCAGATCCTTTCCTTGGATACCAGATTTAAACATAAAAAAAGGAAACCACGAAAATTCTAGGACACAAAAAAATTAATTTTTGAAGTGGGAAAGGTATTTATGAGCAAGACTCAAGACCCAGAGGCCATAAAGAAAAACACTGAAAATATTGTGGCAAAAAATTACCAAACGTACTCATCAAAAGAGAGGGAGAAAATACTTAACAGCACCTGCTGGCAAAGGGAGAATTTTCTTAGTGTCCATGGAATTCTAAGAAAAATATGAAAAAGAAATAAATACAAATTGGCAAATACACAGTTCTCAAAATAAGTCAAAATGATCAACATTAAAAGATGCTCAACTTCATTCACGATAAATACAGTGCATATAAATGCATATAAATTTTTCATCTATCATGTTGACAAAGATGAAAAGTATGATAAAGCAGTGTTGGCAAGGTGTGGGGAGTGGCCATTTTCATACACTGTTGGTGGGGGTCCAAATTCATACAGCCTTTAGAGGAGGCAATTTGACAGCATCTTTCATAATCCAAACTGCAAACACCCTTTGACTTAGTAAGTTATGTAACATATCTTACAGGTATATTTTCACAATAAAAATATCTCCCCCCCAAGGCTGTAGCAATGTTTGTAATAGAAACAAAAAAATTGTAATAACCACTGAATGCCCCCAGAGCATGGGGTACGTTCATCAAATAGAATGCTATGCGCCATTAATAAGAATGCAGTAGCTACGTGTTGACAGAGATCGAGATAATGTAAGTAAAAAAGCAAGATGCAGGGTAGTATATGCAATATGATCCCATTTATTTAAAAAATAAAGATTACATATTTGCTTATATATGCATAAAAATTTTCTGAAAATTACATAAGAAACTTACTAGATTACCTTTGGAGAATAGTATTGGGGGTTAAGATGTGAAGAGGGGGACTTCATTTTCATTTTATAGCCTTATATACTGTTTAAATTTTTTGCCATGTATACCTCAAAATATAAAATTGAGGAGGGATCTTGCTACTCAAAAATTATGAAGGATTCTTTCAGGTACATTTTTCTAGGATTTAAATTTGATTTTTTTCAAGGCAAACTGACTTGAGGTACTTGACGTTTTTCCAAATGTATTTCTAATAGTTATTAGTAGGGTCACACCCATTGATAGGTTTTTTTTTTAAAAAATATCACATATTGCTGCATTTTTAAAGATGACAAACTTACTTAAATGGGATGCTCGCTAGAGAGATTTTCTTTTTCAAACTCAACTTTTTAAGTTATGGAAATAGTATGGTCACTAAAGAAAATTGGGAAAACATGAGGGTGCAAAAAAATTCCCTAAAGCCACATATAACCACTCTTACCGCTATTAATGTTTTGGTGTGTTTTCTTCTTTCTTTACATATATATTAATACCTAGTACTATCTATATAGAAAATGTGTTTACAAAGCTGAGGACACCCTCTATAGCTCTGGATCCTGCTTCTTTTCCCCCCAACATGTAACAGGTGCTCAATAAACATATGGTAAATTGAGTTGCTAATTAGTATACCATTCATTTCCCCTCATCAAAAATTACTTCTGCAGAAGGAATTCAGTTGGTTTCCAGTTCTTGAGTAAAATAAATAATACTTAATGTTTATACCTAAACACTGTCTGCATTTGATGATTCTTTAGAACAAGTTATTAGATCAAAGAATATGAAATATTTAAAGTTTCTGATGAATATTTTTCAGAAAGATTACACTGGTTTTCATTCCTACCAACAGCATAGCCTGTTTCCTTGCCAAAAATGACTATTACCATTTTTTAAAGTCACTGCTATTTCATAAATGAAAAAGTTCGCTCTGAGAAAATTTCTTCCTCCCATTACAAAATAAAGTCAGAGTCTTTCCGTATGTTTGCTCAAGAGTGCTATCTTCCAATCTAAAACAGAGGCACTATTTTCAGACATTGTCAGTCGTCTTCACTACCAAAAACATTATGGATAAAGTAGCATGTAAGTCAGCTTCAGATTCTTATTGTCTCCTTCAAATTCTTAAGAATAACCAAATGAATAAAGGTATGTCTTCTATACTTCTTGTCCTGTGGGCACTTTAGGTCCTTGAAGTGTGATTACTGAGGACAAAGCTTCAGTATAAAAATGAGAGAGAAAACTAGGTTGTGGACTAGCAGCTGTTTTGCACCCAATGAAAACAAAGACCTTAACATACCATAACTTTTTGTAAAGTGATGCCTCACTGACTTAGGAGAGACAGTGACATGGCATCAGTATGTGTCAGAACATTTCTTTCTTCAGTGATATTTAAGGTAAGGTGGCCAGCTACGTTCCTGGCATAGCTCCAGGGCAGTACTGGGGGAAAAAAAAAATCAGAGACACATGACCTCCCCAGAGCCCTGTGCAACAAAAAGATCCTAGGATAACAAAACTTAAAGCAAAAATAAGATCATTCCGATTTTTGAAAAAGATTTTTTATTCAGTATTTAAGATTAAAAACTACAAGATTCTGCTTGCAGCTGATGAGCAAAAAGAAAAGTTAAACATAAATTATCATCTGATTGGCTAGTTAAAATGCTCTGACTCAGAGTCAAATTACTCAGTGACTTACCAGTTACTTTGTGTGGGCTTAAGAGTCTTGGAGCAAAATAGCTCTAAACAAAATGTGTAATCTGAGAGCACAGAGCTAATGAGTATACGAAATACTAAGTAAGAAGCGGATGGAGGCAGCCTGTGGCAAGCCTGTTGATTCTTCTAGGATTCTAGCAGTGGTTACCATATGCAAGGACCAAGCAGCCAGTTATCTTATGTTTTGACTTTTCTGAGTTAAACAACTTTAACCCACACCCACTAAGCAGGAATAAAGAGACATTTTATAAATCAGTTGGAATACATAAAGCAGTCCACTTTTCCAGTAGAATTTTAGTTGAATTAACAGGAGAAACAATGATTATTGCACATATTGTACTTGTTGCACTACATCTGTTGAGTAGAATTTCCATTCCAAGTGTTGTTTTCATCTTCACCATCATCTTGAGTCCTCAATCTATATATCTTCCCCTCCTTTTTAAAGTCTTCCCCGCGTTTTTCCAGCACTCTTTTTCTGACTGGTTCCCTGATTGTAACAAAAGGAGAAAAGGGAAGATGACATAAAAACAATAGTAATACGAAGCTAGTTCCTTCCAACTTCCATTAGTATAGGCAACTATACTTTACTTGTAACACCATGTAAGGTAAGAAAAGTCCACAGGAGATAATTATATCTAATACTGCATTATATTAATGCAGTATTAAACTTTATTAGTCTTTTTTTTTTTTTTTTTTGGTGTGTGTGTGTGTGTGTGTGTGTGTGTGTCTTTATTAGTCTTTGGCAGTTTAACTTCGTCTGTTCTCTAAGCCAGACCAGCCAAATCACATTTTCCATTTCCATGTGTTTCCTGATGACTTAACCAAGCTTGAGAAGAGCATGAGCACTTACACAGCACCCTAGAGGTTATCCAAAGCTCTAGTTACAACTTAATTGACAGATATGGCTAATCAGCAATTTTTTTTTCGTTTCTTGTTGCTATAACGAAATAGCAACTTTTAATCCTCTCGAAATCTTTAATAATGACTTATTTATAAACAATTAAGAACAAAGAGGAAGGCCGGGCGCGGTGGCTCATGCCTGTAACCCTAGCACTCTGGGAGGCCAAGGCAGGAGGATCTCTTGAGCTCAGGAGTTCAAGACCAGCCTGAGCAAGATCAAAACCCCATCTCTACTAAAAATAGAAAAAATTGGCTGGGCATGGTGGTGCATGCCTACGGTTTCAGATACCGGGGTGGAGTGGGGGGCGGCTGAAGCAGGAGGATTGCTTAAGGCCAGGAGTTTGAGGTTGCTATAAGTAACACCACAGCACTCTAGCCCAGGCGACAGAGTGAGATTCTGCCTCAAAAAAAAAAAAAAAAAAAAAAACAAAGAGGACTTCCTCATCTGAAAATAGTTAGGAAATAAGGGTAAAATTTAAGCTAACAGAATTTTATAACACTAGAGGGAGACAGAAAAAGAGGAAAAACAATAGCAGAACACAAAGCTTCACACTCTTAGACACATATTCGTCTTATCCTTTGTCCCAACCCAAGACCTTTTCTCTTATTTGAAAAAAGTTTTAAAAATCCACACAATAAGCTATCCCATATTACAGTAATTCAGGATTAAATGCTTCCACTCATTGCTCAGTAAGAGTTCTGAAATTCAGTACTAACAAGGCCTACTTTGAATGCTATTCTATGACTAGAGAAATTTCTCTGAGTCTTCACTTGAGTAATGTATTAAAGAGGTGACTGGTATTTCTAACAGTTAAGAAATAAATCAAGATAAAGGCTAAATCAACCCAATCACAATATTTATATAAATCACCTACAGAATGAATAAAACATGACTAGGGATCTCCATACCAAGGGCAGAGGCAAGGATTTTTCACTACTTATTACATAGGATTGGTGTGAGGATTTGCTATAATGCTTATTAACGGCCTCATAGAGTGTTTAACAGAAGTATATAATAAATACATAAATACACTATAATAAATTGTTATTTAATTATTAGAAGGGGCACAATCTCACTTTCTAGGAAAATATTTCCTATTATCCTGTTTCAAATATGCATAATCTTTTTTCATCTGAATATGTTATTATTTTTATTGTTAATATTTTTTTTTTTTTTAGAGACGGAGTCTGGCTCTGTTGCCCAGGCTACAGTGCCGTGGCGCCAGCCTAGCTCACAGCAACCTCAAACTCCTGGGCTCAAGCGATCCTCCTGCCTCAGCCTCCCGAGTAGCTGGGAATACAGGCATGCGCCACCATGCCCGGCTAATTTTTTTTCTATATATTTTTTAGTTGTCCAGATCATTTCTTTCTATTTTTTAGTAGAGACAGGGTCTCGCTCTTGTTCAGGCTGGTCTCAAACTCCTGACCTTGAGTGATCCACCCACCTGGGCCTCCCAGAGTGCTAGGATTACAGGCGTGAGCCACCGCACCCGGCCGTTAATACTTTCTTAATAGTATATAATTTCAGTTTTATTTCCTCTTTGATTCACTTATTATAGTCAAGGATTTTTTTTCCTAATATGCACAATCTTAACAAACAACAGTGGTATGAGCTAAAATTGTCAGAGTTGTCCATATTACCATTCTAACCTTTGCTTTCTGCTATAAAAGCTGGGCCTCTTGGTTAAGGGATTAGTCTGAAATATCTCTGAAGGAGGCACCACTTTCAAGGCAATAACTAGTTTCCTCAATTTGGTGTTTCTCTGACTGACCCAGACAAGACTGTCAGCCAGTAGATCAGAGAACCACCAGGGTTAAAATTATCAAAGCACAATGATTCTTCTAAAGAAATTATGTAAGATGACCATAAGCAATTAATGGAATGAATTATCTTTTCAGGCAAAACATGGTTAGCAAGGAAGATATTATATACCTGGAAAAAAAAATCTGCCTTGACAGTGATGGGATAAAGAAAATTCAATGAATGAAAAAATAAAGCCAGCAGAGGTGAAGTTGCTTTCCATGGACTAGGTTTTAGAAAGCTTGCTGAGAAAACTCAGGTAGTGAGCTTCCCAGGAGAAAGAATAAAGTTTCAGAACATTTGGGTTTTTTCCCTGGGGAGGACATATACAGAAAGAAGGCAAAGTACTCATAACAGAAATTTTTTATTTTGAAAAAGGTATTAGGACTTATTTATTTTGCAAATGGGGAAAACACAAACAGATACCTTTTTTCTGATTTGCTAGATGATGCAGGGTTTGAGGGTTCCGATGATGTTACTCTCACTGAAGTCTGTGCAGGAGGAGGATTACTAAATAAGAAATTGCTAATCAATCTCCAGATGGCAAGGAATGGGTAAAGTACTGTCCCCAACAATGTCCAAATGTCTCCGCTGGAAGAGTGTACAATGGATGTAGTTGGTCTTCCCGCCTAGAAATTAAGAAATAAATAAGCCCAGATAAAAATTACATCGGCACAATCACCTCACTCTCAAGGTTCTAGATAAACCTTTTATCAGGAAAAGGAGGTCCAATTGATTTTAATTTACTGCAAGAAAATAAAATTACCATCTTTTGCTACTTTTCATGTATATAAAGTTTCTGGGAACTCCTGGAGCTGTTTTTTGGGTAATTATAATATACAAAGTACAAAGCAGTTTTTGGTGAAATGAACCAACTATTTTTAAGGAAAGTAAACTTTTGTAATAAAATTAACTTTGATAAAAGTCTTTCTTGCTGATAAAAAAAAAAAAAAAAAAAGGAAGGATTACAAACCTCAGTGAATACAAATCCTGATTATTGGAGAGCTCACTGTTTTAGGCGAGGAGCTCTAGTGTAGAGCAGGGAAACTACACCAACCAGGACAGAAGAGACCCAGGCACTTATCTCAGCTCTGGAACTTAAGGTGGGACCTTGGCAATCATTTAAGCTTTCTGAGCCTCTTTTCTTTATCAGAGATTAAAATATTGTTGTGAGGATCAAATGGGATAATCTGTTTGAAAATTAATGTTATATTGTTATTTTTATGTTAAAATAACATGTTTTTTTAAAAACTTGGTGAACAGTAGCGCTATATATAAAAGATATTAAGTGTGGATTATTAGATAATCTGCATTTCTGATTTTCCTCTCCTACTGGTCATTTTTTATATACAAAAATAAGTGAGAAAAAAGTTGAAAATTAAACTATGTAGTGCCTCACTAGCAATATTAGCAATACAAATAATGTAAAGCACAGGACAATAGAACAATAAATTGGTCTAATTTTTGGATAATTTGGATTTTAATTACTCACTGTACACCTCTGCCCTTCCTTTCTGCTAATTATAAAAAATGATAAGTAGAACAAATAGAAAATTATAAGAATAGAAAAAGTATGTAGGTATATACATACTGGCAAGAGTACCACTGAAGCACTTGGGGCAAGTTCCAAATCCAATAATTTCTTTTTATAATCTTCTTTGGTAAATTCCCTCCTGGGAAACATGGTTGCTAATGAAAAATTACCGTAAGTGTTGCCAACAGTCTGTAACACAACATAAGTTTTAAAAAGCTTATGATAGTGCCCTTTAAAATTAAGGTATTATATAACCAACATGCATCCAAAATAACTACTTCATTAAAATTGCCTTAATCCTTAAAGTTCATTTAAATGTAAACTCAAAGGCCACTTATAAAAACTGTACTTCCAAAAATAGGTGAAAAGCTATCAAATCCTAATGTTTTTAAAAGTTTCTATAACTCAAAGATGATTACAAAGTAGAAAGAATATAGTTCCTAAAAACATATAAATAAATGGAATAAAAATGAGCAATTATGTATCTCCTTTAAGTATGGTTACAGTTCTTCATTAGGGATTTCACTATCCTTTGGCAAACTTATATTAATGTCTCACAAACACACATTTAGATTACAGGTACTCCCTATTAAAAATCTGGACTAGACCAGTATTTCCCTCATATATATAACTTGAGGAGCTTTAGCCTCTTCCTTGTCTCAAGGCAAAAATGGTCCATAATTAGCCTACACTACACATATAATTCCAGATCCAGGAATTTACCTGGGCAGCAGCACAATCATCTTCACAATTTTAAGTCACCTATACTTACAAAATCTTACACAACTGCATATCTTTCCCTAGAAGATTCCAAAGAAATAGCCCAACTCATTTTTTCGGTAACTTTTTTTTAACCAAAAGTCACACACATACTCCTTACTGTTCTCAATCTAACCTAAGGACATATAAAAACGAAAAATTTGCTCACTGTACTGAGGCAGAGTTTCATAGATGCAATCAAAGATCTCTCTTTTTCCCTGTAGTCCCCCCCCTCATTTACCTGTTGCAGAAGCACTAAAACTCAGGACAGGGGACACCCTGCAGGAGGTCCCAAAACAAAGTAAGAACAAAACAGTCTATTTGGAATTGGTTCTGCTATAAAGTTTAGGGGAAGCTTTTTTTTTTTTGAGACAGAGTCTTGCTCTGTCATCCTGGCTAGAGTGCAGTGATGACATCTTCGCTCACCTCAACCTCAAACTCCTGGGCTCCATGGATTCTCCTCCTCAGCCTCCCAAGTTGCTGGGAATATAGGCACGCACCACCACGCCTGGCTAATTTTTAAATTTCTTATAGAAACGGGGTCTCACTCTTGCTCAGGCTAGTCTCAAACTCCTGACCTCAAGCAATCCTCCCACCTCAACCTACCAGAGTGCTAGGATTATAGGCGTAAGCCACGGTGTCCAGCCAGGGGAAGCTTTAACATTGTCTAGCCTAGCTCACAAGTGCAGGAAGGCAGACAGCTTTTGAGGTACCCTTCTTTTGGGACCCATAAGTGAGGGAGAAAACGAAATGGGGAGAAAAGATTTGGCAGAAAGATCTGCACCAAACCCCCAATTTTAACCTTGAAGCTATACATATATATGAGAAAAATACTGGTATATAATGAGCCTAGAACCTAAAGGACATCGGATGCCCAGAATCCACTTTGAATAAGGAACAAATCAGGAGATAAAAACAAATTGGAAATAACTCATATCTTATTTTCTAGGATATAAAATTTCATATCCCACTTAGATTTTGAGTAAGGCTACATTTTGGAAGTAAATTCCTGAAGAAGGTACTTGTCAAATAAAGATTACTCCTCTTTTAGTTTAGCCAACAGGTAGATGGTAGGAAAATAGCCAGCCCCTAAGCAATCTGCAGAAAATGGAGAGGACCAAGAAAAACGACTTCCATTTCCAGTGAGTAGGACAACTCCCTCAGACTAGACCGTTGGGAAACCACTTGTTTTTCACTCCTCCAGTTGAGTATACTAACCATTGAGAAAGGTTTCCAGAGCCTACTATATAGTATCAGCAAATTCCTGCTTCTGCATAACAAGCAGATATGCTGTTGCCATATACACTAATACACAACAGAAGTCCCACAATGTCTCAGAGGTGTCTTGTGCCTCCATCTTGGAGATAAGTCATGATTCACTCACAGTCTTCAGTTCCGCTTTGAAACTTTCCGTTCCTACAATTTAATACCTATACATTTATCTCTACTACAACTCAAGACATAAATTTACCTTTGCAGCAAACTGCCTTGCTTCTTCTAGAGGAGCATCAGAAGGGAATTGATTTGTAAAGGAAGAACCATCAGGAAGACGGAATTGAATTCTTGCAATGGTGCTATGAAAAAAGAAAATTAAAGTCAGCATCTTTACCTCTATATATTCTCAAACAATGAAATTAAAAGTTAGAGAAGATGGACGTGGAATGTGCAATGGCAATAGATTTTTTTCTACAATATCAGATCTTTTATTATTTTTTAACAATAGCTTTATTGAGATATTCACATAAAATTAACCCTTTTAACGTACACAATTCAGTGGTTTTTTTTTATATATTCAAAGTTATGCAACCACCACCACTATCTAATTCCAGGACATTTTCTTCACCCTAAAAAGGAACTCTGAATCCACTAGCAGTCACTCCCTATTCCTTCTCCCCGAGACCCTGGCAACTACTAGTCTACTGTCTCTATGGATTTGCCTATTTTGGGCATTTCATATAAGGGAATCACACACTATGTGACATTGTATAACTGGCTTCCTTCATGGAACATTGTATTTTCAAGGTTCAATCATGTTGATGCATGTATCAGTTCTTCCTTCCTTTTTATTGAATAATATTCCACTGTATGGGATATACATTTTCTTTATGCATTCTTTAGTTGATGGACATTTGGATTATTACATTTTGACTATTATGAATATTATGATGAATATTCACATACAGGTTTTTGTGTGGACATGTTTTAAGTTCTCTTAGATATATACTTAAGAGCAGAACTCCTGTGCAAGGAGTGAATATGGTGGATGAGAGAGTTTCCAAGTCCAGCCTCTGACGTGATTGAGTGTTGTCTTGCAAGAGAATTGGCCTGTCTCTATTGATTGATCTCAGCTGCTTCATTGCAAGCAGCCTCATCATTTCGTCCAACTGGTTGCAGTAGATATCTGCTGTAATCAACTGACCAGGTTTCATGAAGCTGTAGTGGATAATACCAAACAGACACCATTAGCTTTTTTTGATGAATATTTGGTTTTGGACTGTGTTTTGGCACTTCATCTTTACCCGACCATTGTGCCAAATGCTTGCGATTATCAAAAGAATCCATTTTTCTTCACACGTAACGATATGGTGTAGAGATGGTCCACCTTTATGTCATGACAGCAAAAAAGAGCAAGCTTTCAGACGATTTCTCTTCTGACGCTCATTTAGTTCATGCAGAACCCATCTATCCAGCTTCTTTACCTTGCCAATTTGTTTCAAACAGCCCAATATTGCTGGAATTGTGACAACAAACCTTGCTAATTCACGCATAGGTTGAGATGGACGCGCTTCCACTACAGCTTTCAGCTCATCATTCTCCACCTTGGTCTCAGGTCGCCCACATGGCTTATTTTCAAGATTAAAATGACCAGAATGGAACTTCTCAAACCATGGATGTACTGTGCGTTCATTAGCCACATCCTTTCCAAACACTTTGTTGATATTTCGAGCTGTCTGTACTGCATTGGTTACACAACAGAACTCATATTCAAAAATAACACAAATTTTTAACTTATCCACGGTTTCACAAAAATTGCTCTAAAAAATACTTTGAAAGATAATCACAAGCCAAACTGTGCATTTGAAAGAATGAGGATGTATTAATATCTTCACAATAACAAGTGTCAAAGTGAAATGTCGAGATACCAACTGCCAAATTTAGTACTTAAGGAAATGGGACATTTCATACTTAATAACCTAAATTTTTTTTTTTTCTTTTGTTGCTTGTCCTTTTCTAGTCATGTCTATGAATCTACTGTCTACTCACAAGGATTTACACCTCTTTATTTTTCTAAAAATTATACTCTATATAGTTTTACTTTTAGGTAGATGATCCATTTGGTGTGGATTTTTTACATTGTGTGAGGTAAGGGTCAAATTCATTCTTTGCCATGTGGATATCCAGTTGTCCAAGCACCATCTGTTGAAAGACTATTCTTTCCCACTGAATGGTTTTGGTATCCTTTTCAAAAATAAATTGATCCTAAATGCAACGGTTTATTTCTAAAGACTCAATTCTATTATATTAACCCATACGTCCATCCTTATGCCAGTACGACAGGGTATCGGTTAGTGTAGCTTTGCAGTAAGTTTGAAAATCAGGAAGTATGAGTCTTCCATCTTTTTTTTCCAGATTATTTCACTATTCGGGGTCTCTTGCATTTCCATATGAATTTTAGGATTAAAATTTCTGCAAAACAAAGCCAGCTGGAATTTTGAGAGGGGTTATGTTGAATCTATATATTAGTTTGAGGAGTACTGCCATCTTAAAAATATTAAGTCATCTGATCTATGAATATAGGGTATCTTTTCACATACTTGGATCTTAATTCTTTCGACATTTTGTAGTTTTTAGTGTACAAGTATTATGCTTTTGTTAAATTATTTCATTTTTCATTCATTTATTTATTTTTTGAGATGGGGCTCACTTTGTCACCCAGGCTGGAGTGCAGTGGACTGATTATAGCTCACTGCAACCTTGTATTTCATTATTTTTGGAAAATTATTTTGAAAATTTTTTTCTGATTACAAATTATTAATACTTGTTAATTATCCAATATGAAAATACAGAAAAGCATAGAGAAAAAAATAAATATTAACCATAATCCAACTAGCAAGATGTACTTTTTTTGTCTTCTCAACATATTTTTGTTTTGGGAACTGCCTTACCCCTGCTACATGTCTTTCGTTCTGGTAGGATAATCAATAACATTTCCCCCACCTCCTTCACCGCAGGGTGGGCATGTCACCAACTCCCACCATAGAGCCCATACAAGTGAACACTGTGATTGGCCTGGAGGTGGCCACATGACCCAGGCAAGGCCAGTCAGAATTCTCTTAAGTGACTGATAGAAGCATTGGGAGAAAGGATTCATCTCTTCTCTTTGGGATCCTAAACTCAAGATTCTGAGAGTGCCAGGGGCTGGGCTCTCCTAAACATCATTTGGAGAGTTTCTCTGAGAATGAAGCTAAACAGAAGAAACTAAGATTAAAAAGAGAGAGAAAAAATTTGTAAGATATCCTTTAGGTCCCAGGATCTAGCTATGCCTAATCAAATCCACCCCAGGAATTCTGAATTGCAGAGCCAATATATTCCCTCTTTTGCATAATCCTATCTGATTTGGGATTCTGGCAACTAAAGAATCCTACTACACATGAGATAATCACTATAATCATTTTGATGTATGAGCATTCTGTCTTTAGAAAATAGATTTCTTGGGCCTTCTTTTAAATGTTATTTATTTTGTACATTTATAGTATACACTCACATTCAATGACAGATATCACTGGGAACTGCCAAGCTGGTCAATATGTCCCTCTGGAATTGACTACTTATAACCACAGCACAGAAGTGTTAAAAACCAGCCCACAAAGATTCTCCTCAGCCCCTGTGTGTACAGAGATGTTTCAGCATGAAATATAGTACCTTTTTTCTCTTGTGTAAGATTCCCTCTTAGCTTCTATTTCCGTCTGTTTGGCCAGCAAGGCAGCAGCTTTGGCAGCCTCTACTTCTTCCTTTGTCTTAGCAAAACGAGCAGCTCTCTCTGCACGGTCCTTTAAAACATCATTAGGTATTCCATTACTTTTCACTGCCAGAATGATTTATTCATACATTTCCAAACATAGGGAACAAATACAAATATGTATGAAATTCTTTACAGCCATATGTGAACTTTACAATTCTGGATCTGATAATTTTTAGTTTTATCAACTGTCAGAGACCATAATTATGGTTAAAGAAACAAGGACATGAATTTGCTCACTGTTGTATCTTCAGAGCCTGGAAGGAGGTCTGGCACAAAGTAGATGCTCAATAAATATTTGTTGAATGACCAATGAATAAACATTATTAAGGTAGGAGTGGTTTTCATATGCATTAAAACTGCTTAATTCTAAAAGCAACTGTTGCAAACTAAGCTTTATGATGTGCCTAAATCCTTTGAATACTGCAAAAAAAGAGCTTATGACTAGAGAAGATTGCTAGGTAATCAATTCTTAGCTTATTTCCTAGGGAATCTTTCAAAGCTGCCTTTTGACTATTGATAAAATTCATAACATAACAAAATATGGAAAAAATCACTTTGGAAAAAACTTAATTTTAATCTTAACTATTATAAGTCAATACACAATTTCTAATAAAGGGAAGCTAAGGATTGATACTCTTTTGAGTCACTAAAATCTACCTATTATTTTTGTGTGCACTGTGTGGTGGTAATCCAAAGTCACTGTGCATAGAAAAACAATTTGACAAATGCCCTGAGTCAAGCATTAAAAAATAAACTTGGCTGGACACAGTGGGTCATGCCTGTTATCCCAATACTTCGGAAGGCTGAGGCACTGCTTGAGGCCAGGAGTCCAAAACCAGACAGGGCAACCAGACATAGCAAGATCCTGTCTCTAAAAAAAAAAAAAAGTTTGCCAGTTATGGAGCTTAAGCTCCTGTAGTCCCAGCTATTTGGGAGGCTGAGGTGTGGGGATCATGTGAGCTCAGCGGTTTGAGGCAGTGAGCTTTGATTGCATCACTGAATTCCAGCCTGGATGACAGAACAAGACCCTGTCTCAAAAAAAATAAATAAAAATAAATAAGTGAAATGAAATAAAATAAAATAAATAAACGTAAGACTTACCAGTGCAATCTGCTGTTTTATACGCTCTCGGGCTGCCTTATCTTCTGCCTTTTCTCTGTTTCTTTCCTCTAACATTCTTTTTGTTAATTCTTCTTCTTGTTTTCTTTTATAATCCAACATTTCTTTTCCAGTTTTTCTCCTCTCAATTTCCTTCTTAATCTCTCTCTGAATTAAAGAAAAAGTTTTATGAGTCAAAAACATAATTTTACAATCTGCCCTAGCTATTATTTTCAATGTAGGAAAAGCGGTTGTAGAGTGCAGTTAAAATTATAAACTTCATAAAATGTAAGGGTCTGGAAGAATTTATTAACAACATGGTTAATGGTCAAATGTCTATCAGTTTATAAATCATTGCCAGTGGTCTGTTAAGAGTATAATATAGGCCGGGCGTCATGGCTCACGCCTGTAATCCCAGCACTCTGGGAGGCTGAGGCAGGCGGATTGTTTGAGCTCAGGAGTTCGAAACCAGCCTGAGCAAGAGCGAGACCCCGTCTCTACTAAAAATAGAAAGAAATTAATCGGACAACTAAAAATATATAGAAAAAAATTAGCCGGGCATGGTGGCGCATGCCTGTAGTCCCAGCTACTCGGGAGGCTGAGGCAGAAGGATTGCTTGAGCCCAGGAGTTTGAGGTTGCTGTGAGCTAGGCTGACGCCACGGCACTCACCCTAGCCCGGGCAACAAAGCAAGACTCTGTCTCAAAAAAAAAGAGTATAATGTAGTCAGTGTAATTTGAAAGCAAGCAGAATTAAAAGTCTTTGGTTTTGAGGGAAAACATGTTACTCTACAGGGACGACGTGGCAGTCATTTATTTAGCTTGAAGGAACTGATAATCATCCTATATTTGAACCCCAAAGAGATGATGCACAGTTAGTTATAACTGGTGAGAAAAATGAATGGTGCACTAGAATGCGCAACGTGACAGGAAAAATTCAGCAGAATGTCCACACATTTCTTTTTCACAAAAAAGAATTAAAAATTTGATCTGTTGCCTCAAGCAAATAATTTTAGCTCATTATTCTTAGTGTAAAAGACTTTATTCTTAGTGTAAAAGACTCGTTGCAGAGGGAAAAAGCATGGACTAATTTATTGCTAGTGATTACAAAAAGAACACACAAAAGTATACATTATGATCCTACAAGAGAAAACAGATCATTCCCTTCACTGTGCTGCAACACTGAACTGTAAGTAGGAAGCCATCCTAGGTCTGCCAAATTGAATAGAATAATCAAACATTCCCTCACTTAATGGAACAGTACAATGATGCTAAGTACATGAACTTTACCTGTTCTTCCTCTTTCCTTTTCTCTTCTCTCCTTTCTTCAAGTTTTTTTGTTAGTCTGTGTTTAATAAAAAAATGCACTGAGACACATCATATTAATATAAAATACGTTTACATTTGTTTAGCAAAAACAACTGAGAAAATATAGAAACCAGAAAGAAAAGCTCCTGAAGGCACAGCAACAATTTATCTGCCGGGTCTCTGGACCTTTCAGAAATCGCTGAGTCAATGGGAGCCCATCAGAGGCCTTACCTCCAGCTCTGAGTGCCTTATTTACCACTAACTATTGGTTACCTTTTTTCTCTGATTTATCTGATATTGATTTGAAAATATACAAATAAAATTTCAAATATAAATGACTTATAAATACTCTACCCCTTAATACAGAAGTAAACAGCAATATCGCACAAAATTGGTAAAAGTAAAAACAAAAAACTTAAGGTCAGCATTTATAAAAACTAGTAATACCAAATTGACTCTCAGTTGTAAGAAGTTTATCAATTAAAAACAAATGGCTGGCCGGGTGCAGTGGCTCAAGCCTGTAATCCTAGCACTCTGGGAGGCCGAGGTGGGCGGATTATTTGAGCTCAGGAGTTCGAGACCAGCCTGAGCAAGAGCGAGACCCTGTCTCTACTAAAAATAGAAAGAAATTAATCGGACAACTAAAAATATATAGAAAAAATCAGCCGGGCATGGTGGCGCATGCCTGTAGTCCCAGCTACTCGGGAGGCTGAGGCAGGAGGATTGCCTGAGCCCAGGAGTTTGAGGTTGCTGTGAGCTAGGCTGACGCCACGGCACTCTAGCCCAGGCAACACAGTATGGCCAGGTGTGGTGGTATATGCCTACAGTCACAGCTACAGAAGGATGAGTCAAGAGGATACCTCAGGCCCAGTCCAGCCTGAGCAACACAGCAAGATCCCAACTCAAAAATTAAAATTAAATTAAATTTTTAAAAAAGAATGATTCTGAAATTAGACAGTGGTAATATAATAGTTGTACAACTTTGTGAATATACTAAAACTCACTGAACTGCACAAATGGAATTTCATGGTATATCTCAATTTTTAAAAACAAATAATACTTCCTCTGAAAGGGATTTGGGTTACACGGTGTAGGCATTCCTTAACACTCAGCTAAACAACTTGTGCCAGCAATCAAGGGAGTGCTCAAAGAATGATGGGGGCAAGAGGCCAGAGGACACCACATGAAGGGGATTCCACAAGTCAAATTTGGGGCAATTTGTATACCAAAAAGAACAGTAGGAGAAGTGGATTATAACACATTAGAGAAAGAAAAAAGGATCCGTGAAATGTCTTAACTGCCGAATGGGGTTATAAACTGGCCTAACAATTTTGGAAAACTGGTCATTATCTATAACCCAGAAATTCCCACTCCTTCATATATATGCTCTCATATATGTGAAGAAATGTGTACATATGTTCACTAAGACATGTGCAATATTCTTCATAGCAGCCCTATTCACAATAACCGCAAACTGAAAACAATTCAAATACCTATCACTAGTAGAATGGATAAATAAATGATGGTATGCATAATCAAGTAAGAGAATACAATATAGCAATGAGAATGCACCAACTATTGCCACATGCAACAAAACAGATGAGCCTCACAAATACAATGCTGAACAAAGGAGATCAAGCACAAAAAGAATACATGCAGTATAATTCCATTACAAAGTTCACAAACAGGCAAAACTAATCTATGGTGCTGGATCGAGGATAGTGATTATCTTAGGGAGAGATGCTGTAATCAAGAAGGGGCATTAGGGCCGGGCGCGGTGGCTCACGGCTGTAATCCTAGCACTCTGGGAGGCCGAGGCAGGAGGATTGCTTGAGCTCAGGAGTTCGAGACCAGCCTGAGCAAGAGCGAGAAATAAAAAGAAATTAGCCAAACAACTAAAAATAGAAAAAAAAAATTAGCCAGGCACGGTGGTGTGTGCCTGTAGTCCCAGCTACCTGGGAGGCTGAGGCAGAAGGATCGCTTGAGCCCATGAGTTTGAGGTTGCTGTGAGCTAGGCTGACACCACGGCACTCTAGCCCAGGCAAGAGAGTGAGACTTTGTCTCAAAAAAACAAACAAACAAACAAAAAAACGATATATTCTATTTGCAGAACCACAAAGGCAAACACTAGTTAATATTCCCTTACATGAGAATGGAAGCTATTAAGAAACAATAACAACAGAAACTCCTCTCTTCCACTCTAACTAAATAGCACCTGACCCCACCCCACAATACAGGGCTACCTGACATGCTTCTTTCCCCCTTTCTCCAAGTCTCCAAACCCTTTTCCAGATTTTTGATTCTCACTTCACCCTAGCGTAGTGCAAATAAGGGTGCACAGTAGTGGGTTTGGTGTCAGCAAATCAGAAAAAAACAAAAGAGGATGAGCCCTGGGAAGTTAGGTTTCCTGCTGCTGTTCTTCCAGCCTTATATCATTTCTTCACCACTGTGAATCTATCCTGCTTTTCACCTCAAGGTCCTGGCCCTGCCCTAACTCCTACAAAGAACAATCAGAACCTAGGTTTTGCTGAAAAGAAGCTGAACTTTACAGAGTCATGAGTGAACCCAAAGACCCAATATCGGCAATCATTTTGAACCCTGATTCCCCAAAGCATTTTTGTGAACAATAAAACATTAATATCAAGTCTCTCTAAGGAATTTTAACTTCCACATAACTAACACTAAATGATTTTAAGCAGGACTGAAAATATTCCTGCTTACCAATTAACTCATATTAACTTTTGAGAATCACAGCATAAAAAAATATGATTTGATAATTACTGCATCATTAAAAATAAATACTGAAGTAGAAACTACAAGTCAGAAATGTGTATCTGATTATTAGGCCAACTCATAAAAAATGACATTTAGTTGACACCCACTTACGCAGAAGCCAAGCTCAGTACATAGTCATAAAATGAGCTGAAGTTCTTGCCCATCTGGAACTTAATGTTCTTATGGCACAGAAAGATAAAAGCAGAAGTGACAGATGGAAACACACATGTACCAAAATAACCAGTAAAAGAGTAATTCTTAGAAAGATCAGAACTAAAGCTGACTGATGACTTCAGAAACACAGAAAAGCTTTACCTCTAGAGTATAATTTTTATGACTATAAATAAGTTGGTCGGGTGATCAAAAATTTCAACCCAAAATTCTTAAACTTCATTTGTGTAATTTTAGCTTTTATTCAAATTAATGAAATAACCACTGTCTTTTTAAACAAAATGCTATTTGTAAAAATAAGAGCAAACCTTTCCACTCGGACAGCGAGGTCCTCCGCAGGTCTCTGATTGGAACATCCACTAGGCTCCTGAGACAGAGTGGCATGGCCGGAACTTTCTCCTCCTTAATTATTAAATAAAAAGAAAGAATATTGTATTTAACACAATTTTTTAAAGGTATAAAACTTCTAGATTATAACATCTATTAATAATCTTGTTTCTTAAACATTATATATATTTCCCCTAAGAATGGAGTAGGAGATAAGAAATGAGCTATTACTAATTCTGAAGTTTGGATCTGGATAAAATAGTATACAAACAGAAATAAGGCAGTTACCCAGTTGAATATCACACCAAGGTAGAGGTCAGAGGTAAAACATGAAATACCAATCCAGTAGGAGGTATGCCTGGCTATGGGTAGGCTTCACTCTAGAGTAGAACTATTCCATATCTATGCTGTCCAATACAGTAGCCACTAGCCAGCCACATGTGGCTACTGAACCCTTAAAATGAGGCTACTTTGAGTGAGGGACTACATTTTTTTTTTTTTTTTTTTTTTTTGAGAAAGGGTCTTGTTCTGTCGCCCAAGCTGGAGGGTAGTGGTGTGATCACAGCTCACTGCAACCTCTAACTCCTGAGCCCAAGCGATCCTCCTGCCTCAGCCTCCTGAGTAGCTGGGACTGTAAGCATGTGCCATGCTTGGCTAACTTTTTTATTTTTGTAGACAGCTTCTTACTATGTTGCCCAGGCTGGTTTCAAACTCCTGGCCTAAGTGATACTCCTGCCTCAGCCTTCCAAAGTGCTGGGATTACAGGTACACGCCACTGTGCACAGCCAGTGAGGGACTAAAATTTTTTTTTAAAAAAAATGGGAGGGGGAGTGGGAAGGGGAGTTCAATTTCTTTTCTTTTTTTTTTTTTTTTTCTTGAGACAGAGTCTCATTCTATAGCCCTGGGTAGAGTGCAGTGGCATCATCATAGCTCACTGCAACCTCAAACTCTTGGGTTCAAGCGATCCTCCTGTCTCGGCCTCCCAAGTAGCTGGGACTACAGGTATGTGACACCACCCAGCTTATTTTTCTAATCTTAGTAGAGACGGGGTCTGACTCTTGCTCAGGCTGGTCTTGAACTCCTGACCTCAAGCAATCCTCCTGCCTTGGCCTCCCAGAGTGCTAGGATTACAGGCTTGAGCCACTGTGCCAGGCCCAAGGGACTAAATTTTTAATTGTACTTAATTTTAATTAAAGTAGCCACATGTGGCTGTGGCTATCATATTGAACAGTGAGCTACAGAGTCCTGGTTTAACCCTGGATATGGTTCTAGACTTACATTAGTCCAAGGGATCTGCTTCTGCTGACCAAAGTGATTCCTTAGAGAGTCTCTTTATATCTATACTAGTATTCTTTTAAGGATTTCCAGAAGGACAGAATTTTGTCCTGGCCTGTTCTAGAGGACAGTTATGGCCCAGAACTTCCTTTTAGAACCTCTATCACTTCCTTCCTTGCCACTTGCCACCAACTTGATTCTCCTTTACAGTTATTATCTCTGGAGGAACAAGGACTACGGAGCCACAAAGCCTGCGTCCAAGTCTCGTTCTGTCATTTCAGTAAGTTACTTAAACTCTCTGTCTCATCTGTAAAATGGGGATAGTAACCTCATAGGGTTATTATGAGAAATATGTGTTAATACAAGTAAAATGCTTAGAACTTTACCTAGACAGGCACATAGTGCTTTAGTTACCACAGCAGTAGTAAAAATAATTAGTATTACTAAGTAGAGCAGATGGTACACATCTCTTCCTACCTCTGCATTCAGTAGCATTACCTAGGTAGCTTGAAATCAGTCATAGTGGGAGTACTTAAACCTTGAAAATTAGCCAAATACTACAGACAGGGCATTCAGCTTCCATGGAGCCTCTGTTAAACATTTACCAGCACACCACTGAATACAACCCTTGAATAAGTGATAACCACTAGCAGCCAGTATGCGTTTAGTAGGAAATTAACCACCTTTTCTTTAGTAAATAAGATGAATGCCAAGGATATAATAAATGTTGATATCAGCAACAAATGTAACAAAACTTTTGTAGGTAACTTGTGGACAAGCTGGGGGAGAAAAGTGCTAGATAAGTACAGTTAGGTGGATCTAAGACCCATAACCAGAGAGAAATGGATAGATGTCATACAGAGGAATATTTCCAATGGTATGTCACAGAGTTCTCTGTCTTTGGCATTTTATAAACAACTTGAAGATGTAGAATGTACATTTGTAACTTTATGGGTGACCTAAAACTGGATGAAATCACTTATTAGCACTCACATTTAACTGCTAATTCCTAAATGAAAGTTCTGGATTGAAAAAAAAAAACCTAAATAAGCTAAAACAACTGATAAAATGCAAACATAATGAAAATTTATTAGGGAAAGTTCTGCCTTTAGTTTTAAAAAGTCAACTGGATTATCAGGCATAATGTATCTCCTGATAGAAATATACATTATCACCTATAAAGTAGTCTTGTCAATAAAAAATAAAAAATGAACCTGAATCTGATCAGCTTTACCAATTTAGAGGAAATAAAGGGGACAAAGGAACACTTACCTAATCACAGGGATGTAGCAAAATTCACACCATAGGAAACTATAGGAAAAACTATCAGTGAGAGTGGGAATCTATATATTAAATTTAAAAACTCATCAACCAATAGTAATATATTGGACTCTAATACAAACTACAAACTAAAATAGTGTAATATAAATATTGCCCAGAGGCCAGGCACGGTGGCTCACGCCTGTAATCCTAGCACTCTGGGAGGCCGAGGCGGGCGGATCGTTTGAGCTCAGGAGTTCGAGACCAGCCTGAGCAAGAGCGAGACTCCGTCTCTACTAAAAATAGAAAGAAATTAATCGGACAACTAAAAATATATAGAAAAAATTAGCCAGGCGTGGTGGTGCATGCCTGTAGTCCCAGCTACTCGGGAGGCTGAGGCAGTAGGATCGCTTGAGCCCACGAGTGTGAGGTTGCTGTGAGCTAGGCTGACGCCACGGCACTCACTCTAGCCAGGGCAACAGAGTGAGACTCTGTCTCAAAAAAAGAAAAAAAAACACCAAAGATAGTTTCAAATAAAACAAAATTACAGATCTGTACAATAAGAAAATGCTAAAGGGAAATTTTCAGGCTAAAGGGAAATTACACCAGAGGGAAACATACATCTCCAAAAAGGAATGAAGACTTTCAGAAATGATAAATATTCAGGTAAATATAAAAGATAATTATCCTATTGTAGATCTAAATGAACTACATCCGTAATAGAAATCCCCAGTTCTGTATGCATCCAGAATTTGAATAATCTGTGGATGTAAAACCTCAAAATGAGAATGATAGCTATTTTTCAAATATTCAAAACTTGTCATGTGTAACTCCATAAAGCAAGCGTTAAAGTTAATAGGAAGATACAGAGCATCAAATTTCAGTTCAATATAAGGAAGAATCTTTCTAAAAACCAGAGCTATTCAACAACAAAATAGGCTTCCTACCAAGGTAATGAGCCTCCTATTATTGAATGTATTCAAATACAGGCTTAATGATTATCTGCTTGGGATGCTGCAGTAGGATCACCTTTTAGGATATTAACATTCTAAATTCTTATCTACCCCTTTGTTGCCTAATACAAGTTATATTACACCAAACAACTGACCACAATCCCAAATATACAGTATGAAATTTCTCTTTTGCCTTTTCTGTCAACCCCTTTGCAGTCACACCTCTCATTTCTGTAAGCTCTATTTCATAATTACCTTTCTAATTAAAAAAAAGATACTATTCTCTTAAATGTATACAGCATTGTAGATGTTACAAAAACAATTCCAAATATATTAGTTCATTTGAACCTTTCAAAATCCTCTAGAATAGTTAAGAGATTTATAAAACTGCTAAGTGTCATGACTTTCCTTGAACCATAGCATAATAGCAGAAATTATAAGTCAACTGTTCTGGATGGTTGACTATTTGAGAGTGAAGGGGACATTCACTGACTTCATCCTCTTCTGCCACTGAATGATACATACATACTTGTATTTAAGACAACTCTTAAATTGTAACTTAAATTTTAAGTTAAATGAATGTGAAGAAAAAAACATACGATGTATTTATTTTTAAAAATATTAATCTATGGCCTTTAAAATGAAGTGAAGGAGTCCATCTATTGTGCCCAAAAAGGTACATTAAAAGTTACCTGTTGCAGTATCTGACTTTGTTTCAGGAGAAGTGGGTGATGTCTCACAAAGCTCTACATTTCTGGACTGAGAGTTTTCAGAAGTGTTGTTAGGTTCAAATGAGGCAGATGGAGTAGACACTGAACTTTCTGACTGGCTGCCATTTGCCACTGATGTTTCACCTTTCAGTGAGTGCATCTAGGGAGAAAACAAATTGGAATTTAACTAACAGATAAAAATCTAAATTTATCATAGCAGCAGAGACCAAAATATGAATTAAATCAATTGATACTTATAAAAAAAAGAAGTACTAAACTCTCATAAATAAATCTAAAACATATAATCCTAAACATGACATAATCTCATTATGGAATTTAATTGCAAGCTGGTAAGAGCATAAAAAGATTTGTTAAAGCAAAGTATTGACCTCCCTTCAAATTAGAATTCAAAGAAAAAAGTTACAAGCTGCTATCAACCATTTGCCCAAAGTGGACAGAAATGAAAAATTGAGTATAAAGTCCTCAAAATATGTCAAGCAATATATACTGCTTGTGACAGCAATTCTTTCTTTCAACAAAGTAATGGTGATGTTCATTATATGCAGGGGTAGGGGGTAAAAGAGAAAAGTGAACAAGAAGTCACTCAAGTATTAGGTATAGACACCTGTAACTTCATAATACTATTTTCAAAATCAGTCCAGGAAGACAGTGTTTACTACCATTTAAATTTTTTTTTTTTTTGAGACAGAGTCTCACTGTGTTGCCCGGGCTAGAGTGCTGTGGCATCATCCTAGCTCACAGCAACCTCAAATTCCTGGGCTCAAGCGATCCTCCTGCCTCAGCCTCCCGAGTAGCTGAGACTACAAGCATGCGCCACCATGCCCGGCTAATTTTTTCTATATAT
>NW_012148952.1:5351645-5353139 GCF_000956105.1 Propithecus coquereli
AAATAAATAAAAATAAAAAATAAAAAAATAAATATTGCCCAGATAACTGATGATAAAAATGAATCACCATTAAACATTCTAGCTTTAGTAATGGATAATGGTATTGTGGTTTTTTTCCCCCAAAGTTCTTATATTTTAGATACTGACATTTTAAAAGATACAATCATATAATGCCTGAGATTTGCTTCAAAATAATCTGGAAAGGGTAGTGATGTAGGGATGCAGATAATAAAAGGTGAGCAAATATTGAGAATTATCGACGCTAGATGATGGGTACATGGGGTTCACTATTCTGTTCTCTCTACTTTTGAATATGCTTGCAAATTTCCATAATAAAATTTTTGTGAAAGGCAACTACTTACCATCTTAAAAGAATCCTTTATTTTAGAGATATGTATCAAAATATGAATAAAATGATGTTAATAACTGAGATTTGTTCTAAATAAGTGGCAAGAAGAACAGGAGTGGAGGGCACAGATGAAAACAATAGTGGTCATGAAGATAGGAAATGGATTCATGTGATTTCTTATACTATTTTCTCTACTTTTGTATTTGTTTGAAATTTTCCATAATGAATAGTATTTTTAAAAGCTACAAATACTGATTAGAGCTCCTATTCATCTCAGGTAAAACAGAGCTTACAGTCTGAGTCTAACCAGGTTAAATGCTTAATAAAACAAAAACATCAACACTCCTTGCAGGACTATAATGGAATCTAAAGTGTCTACAATAATGTACAAGATATAATCCAATTTTTGGACATATGAACAAGCAGGAAAATATGATGCATTCTCAAGCGAAAAAGAAATCAACAGAAGCCAACTCTGAGATGAGCTTGATATTAACAGTGAAATTATCAGACAAGGACTTTAAAGCAGCCATTGTAACTCAATGAGTAAAGGGAAATATGCTTGAAATGAATTAAAAGGTAATGTTAAAATAATAAAATGTGGATGAAGAGTACTCAGGAACTCTGCACAATTTCTGCAACTTCTTGTGAGTTGAACTATTTCAAAATAAAATGTTAAAATAAAAAAAGAAATAGAAATCCTAGAACTAAAAAATGTATTACCTAATTTTATCTAAAATAAAAAATTCACTGATGGATTTAACAGCAGAATGGAGATGATAAAAAAAGTCACTGAACTTGTAGATCAACAGAATTATCCAATCCAAAGAAGAAGAAAAAATGCTCCTGTGGGACAATATTATGAAGTCTAATATACATGTAATTAGTTCCAGCAAGGTAAATATATCAAAACTTCCCAAATCTGGTTAAGTTACATTATTTACAGATTCAAGAAGCTCAGCAAACTTCAAACATGATAAATACAAAGAAAAACATATCTAGGGCCGGGCGCGGTGGCTCACGCCTGTAATCCTAGCTCTCTGGGAGGCCGAGGCGGGAGGATTGTTTGAGCTTAGGAGTTCGAGACCAGCCTGAGCAAGAGCGAGACCCCGTCTCTACTAAAATTAGAAAGAAATTAATTGGAC
>NW_012148952.1:5356233-5359237 GCF_000956105.1 Propithecus coquereli
GGGGTCTCGCTCTTGCTCAGGCTGGTCTCGAACTCCTGAGCTCAAACAATCCGCCTGCCTCCGCCTCCCAGAGTGCTAGGATTACAGGCGTGAGCCACCGCGCCCGACCTACCATTTAAATTTAATGGCACAGCAGGATCCTAAATATACAGAGGAGCATTAAAAATATTCCAACGTCGAATTCCTGGATTATCATTTTCCCCCATGTACGGAAAGAATACTTTGTTCCTTCTTACCTGTCGGACTTTGTGAATTCTCATAACAAGTTCATCCGCAGAAACACTCCCTGCTATTACTTCCAAGGGAATTCCACTGTCTCCAATAAAGAAACTGGATGGAACACACACTACAGGATCTGTACAGTTTAATTAAGTCTAACAATTAATGTGAAACAAAAGGATAATCTTATGAAACTATTGATAACAAAGCAAATTATCTTTGTGAGTTTCACAATATAAACTGCTAACACGTTTATAAAATAATTTCAACTATATTATACCTGTAGTACATGTGATTAATAAAATGATTTATGATTTATCTGTATAGTTTATGTGAGTGAAGATCACCTACATTCTCCTCTATCCTAGTTTTTTCTTACATCCATCTTGCTACCAGCTGACTCTTGCCAGCTACTAATATTCCAACCAAACTGCTCCATATCGCTTTTCAGATATCCACACTTTAAAAACTCTCTATTCTCCCACTAGCTACAATGTATCATCTCAAAGGACACTTAATAATAAGTTTCCATAAACAAGAATGCAAGATTTCCTAAAGAAAAATGAATAGTATCTAAATTTCATGAATTAATGAAAAGAAAGGTAAATATGCAAGCAAATATATACATGAAAAGCAATTTTTCATTGAAAGGATACAGATTTGTGAAAATTGTAAGCAGGCTTCACTGTAAAACAAAATCAAAAAGAAAACCACCAGATGAGTCCAACTATTTTCCAAATACTGAGCTGTTTTTATAAAATTTACCACACCAATCACAAGTATTTTCTGAAATTATCATTTTCTTTCACATCAGCTGGGGGGAGAAAAGTGTAGTTCTTATTTCACAAGACTTTTTTTGGTTTGTTTTATAATTTTGAGATTAAATAACCATTTGCTCTTACAACCCACAAGCTGGTGGTTAAAAATGGAGTTAGTATCTGCCATGTTGCTTCCTCAGCAGCAAGTATACTGAATACAATATCTTAACTTGGAACAAGAAGATATAATGTCTATGACTGACTGACTTACACATGTGATAATGTAATATTCTGTAATTACAAAACATTCAAAAATGGTCAGGTGCAGTAGCTCAAACCTATAATCCTAGCACTTTGGGAGGCTGAGGCAAGAGGACTGCTTGAACCCAAAAGTTTGAGACCAGCCTGGGCAACATAGCGAGATCCTGTCTCTACAAAAAATAGAAAAATTAGCTGGGACCTGTAGTACCAGCTACTTGGGAGGTTGAGGCAGGAGGATCACTTAAGCCCAGGAGTTTGAGATTGCAGTGAGCTCTGATGATGCCACTGTACTCTAGCCCAGGCAACAGAGCGAAACTCTGTCTCAAAACAACAAAAAGATTCAAAACAATCTAAATATCCACCAATAAAAACTGAAACCTTACACGATCATAATAAGGAAAAAGGCACAGAAAAATGTGTCAAAACGTTTTGTAAAAAATGGGAGGAAAACAAATGTAAATATATTATCTTAATTTGGTTGCCTCCAGAAACAGGAACTGGGTGGTCAGGGATGGAAGAGAGACTTTATGACACCAGTAAGAGATACGATCAATGTAGATGAACAATTCCATGAATCAAACCAATACCTCTAAGAACTACAATTTGTTTAAATTTTTTTTCTAAATATAAAGCATGATTATCATGAAAACATTTGAAAATATAGGACAGTATAAAGAAAAAAAATGCTAACGATCCTACCATCTCATTGGCAATTAAGATACATCTCTCATGGCAAAAAAAAAAAATCCTACCATCTCAGAAAAAACCACTGTGAACTTTTGATGCATTTCCTACCAATCTATTTTCAGTGCATGCTATCTCTAAAAATACATATACACTAAAATGTTCCCAGAACATTGGGTAACTTAATTATTATAAATAAATAAGATGTACTTTTCATAATTTAAAGGTACACTTGATTCTATTAGCATGCAGTCTATAATGAAACAAACATCAACCATCACTATACACAGGTATCCCTGCATCTGCTAATAGACATTTCTGTTTTCAAAAAAGTTAGATAAATCAGTCTGTATATAATCTCAAGAGTTCTGAAATTTGCATGTCTTCCACATTGCCAGGAAACCCCTATATTCTTCCTGCCATTGCTAACTCTAAAAGGTGCTTCTGGAAGATAATAGACATACTTAAATTGCCAGATTCTGTTTTTTAAAAACTACTACAGCTCAATACATATAAAGTATCTATTGTTGTGAGGCAGGCTATATTATGATTTGCTTTATGAGACTTTTGTTAATATGGAAAATTTTTAAATAAAAAAGTTTACAAACTTATAGGTAAATTTCTGAACATTTTAATATTGACAGCGATTTTCAAACACATTATTCATTCTGATATTATCGATATCAAAAAGGAATACCAATTTGCCATTGCTAATGAATTAATGTTTTTAAGGACTGATCACCAAGGCTGCTAACATCATAAAGAGAGATAACAGGGTATTACATGCCTTCTGATGGAAGACATATCGCCATTTATAAAATAGTCCGAGGGGAGGAAAAAAAAGTCAAACCTGAATCCATCTATCAATTTACAGTAAATAGAGGACAGAGGAACAAATTAAATGACACTAACAGGCTACAATCAACAAAATCCAGACTGTAGGAAACTACGGAACAAGTATGTAGAACAAATGACCTGGTTTCTTTAAAAAATAAATTACAAATTCAGAAGGAACAATCTCTAACCAAAAAATAAGTTGGAGAGAGAGAGAGGGAGAGGGAGAGGGAGAGGGAGAGGGAGAG
>NW_012148952.1:5359382-5362996 GCF_000956105.1 Propithecus coquereli
AGAATAGGACAGCGGTCCCCAAGCTTTTTGGCACAGATTTGGGGCAGGGGGGATGAGTAATCGTTTCAGGATGATTCAAGTGCATTATATTTATTACATTTGCAGCCGCTCCCCAGCACTGCAAATGTCAGCATCACCATCTCAGCTCCACCTCAGATCATCAGGCATTAGATTCTCATAAGGAACAGTACCCTAGATCCCTCACAAGCACAGTTTACAGTAGGGTTTACATGTCTATCAGAATCCAACGCTGCTGCTGCTGATCTGACAGAAGTCGGAACTCAGGCAGTATGTGAGCAGTGGGGAGCAGCTATAAATACAGATGAAATTTCCCTTGCTTGCCTTCTGCTCACCTCCTGCTGTGTGGCCCAGCTCCTCACAGGCCACAGACCCAACTGGTACTGGTCTGGGGTGGGGGGGGGGTGTGGTGTTGGGGACCACAGGAATAAAAGACTTGAGAGAAATCAATACATCACAATGTGCGGATCTTGAACAATCCTGAATTTAAAAAACTGCTACAAATTAAATTAATAAAACTGTGACTTTGATGAGACAATTGAAAATTTGAAAACTACTTGGTGATATGACTATGATTTGTTTCAAAATTATATGGGATGAGGGACATGGGTGGGGGTATAGATGAAACAAGACTGACCATGAGTTAATAAATACCAAAGCTAGTTGACAAGTACATGGGGTTCACTGAACTATTCAGTTACTTTCTTATATGTTTGAAATTTCCTATAACAACATTTTTTGTTAAAAAGTGGGAAGGAGGAATAGAGAAACTAATGTAACAGACTGGTTGATATCAGGTACTATGAGAAACCTATAAATGTCCTTATTCCTATTGAATTAAATAGCTCCCTTGCTAAAACTGGGATTCAAAAAAGGTCAACCTTTCACAGATATTCAATGTATAATTTACAGTTACTCCCAAGTTCATGGAAGCTGGGGATCATAGTTATCTTTGCATTCCTACTACATGTTATGTACCTGCTTGGCAGACTAGGAAAACTTGAAATTTTTTCAGCAAGACATAATGATGAATTTGGAAAATGGCAGTCAGAATTTAAATTCCTAATATCCTTAGCAGAAAATATTACATTAACATTTTTATAGTTCAAGAGTATCACCATAAATCACAACTAAAGACCATGATTATAAAATAAAAAAGTAATGAAATATTAACATATATGCGAACCTTTTGGTATCGATTTTAATAGCAACAAAACTGTTTGAAGACGCTTCTGTCACTTTCTCATCTTCCCAACTTGCAGCCATCTGTGTAGACTGCTCGTCATCGCCTGTAAAACATTTCAAGAATTTTTATAACATAAGGCCAGGATCTGCTGGTTGCAAATTCTTTTCCCTGGAAAACTGGAACTTCAAATAAAATATCTTCCAAATATTATTTCCTACTTAATATGACAACTGAATTTTCCATAAAATGAAAAGTGTGACAATGAAAACAAACTACATGTACTGCTATTTAGGTGATATAAAGTATTTTCTAAAAGAAAATGATGTAAATAGCATCAGGATAATAAGAAGTCATGGAAAGAAATGTGCTGTGCCTATTTTGTCTTTTGTACATATAATTTTAGAAAATAAAAGTGTAATACCCTTCCTTTATGTAAAACTTTTCTGTTGAGTTCAACATCTCCACATCACAATATTTATTCTCCAGAATTCCTTTAAGGTAGAAAGAGACAGGTATAATTCTGTTTGCAGTTTTGGACTTGCCTTTTACTATAGGCATGCTAATTATAAAATGATCCAAAACTAATCTACGGTGATAGAATTCAGCATAGTGGCTACCTTGAAGGAGTTGGCAGGTACTACTGACTGGAAAAGAGGATCAAGGAGCCTTTTGCAGTGCTGAAAATGTTCTAATATCTTTATCTGAATGACAGATACACAGGTATATTCATATGTAAAAATTCATCAGGCTGTTCATTTAATACATGTTCATTTAATATACTATAACTATACCAAACCAAAAAAATGTTTTAAAAGTTATATCTATCAAGAAATTGTTTCAAGTTTAGACCTATAACATCTAGACTTTGGCATAACCACTTATTGGTGAACAGAGAGAAACTTAAAAAGTCACTGAAAAATACCTGAAGTTAGCAGAGCTAAGTGCTTTCTCAAAGGTGAGCTCTCTTTGCCAATTTACAGATTTAAAAAAATGTTTACAGGTGGAGGCATCATACTATCTGACTTCAAAATTTACTACAAAGCTATAGTAACCTAAACAGCATGGTACTAGCATTAAAACAGACACATAGACCAATGGAACAGAAAGAGAATCCAGATATAAATCCATGTGTTTACAACTAACACATCTTTGACAAAGGCACCAAGAACATACAATGGGGAAAGGACAGTCTTTTCAATAAATGGTGCTGGGAAAAGTGGATAACTACATGCTGCAGAATAAAACTAGACCCCCATCTCTCACCATACACAAAAATCAAATCAAGATAGATTAAAGACTTAAATCTAAAACCTGAAACTATGAAACTACTGTAAGAAAACATTGGGGAAATGCTTCAGGACATTAGTGCGAGCAAAGAACTTTGGGGTAAGACTTCAAAAGCAGAATCAATGAAAGTAAAAATAGACAACTGAAATTATGTTAAGCTAAAAAGCTTCTGCACGGCAAAGGAAACAATTAACAAAGTCAAGAGACAACCCATAGAATGGGAGAAAATATTTGCAAACTATCAATCTGACAAGAAATTAAAACCCAGCATATATTACATAAGGAGTTCAAACAACAGAACAAAATAATCCGATTAAAAAATGGGCAAAAGATCTGAACAGACATTTCTCAAAAGACGACATACAAGTGGCCAAATGAAAAAATGTTCAACATCACTAATCACTGGAGAAATATAATTCAAAACCACAATTCAGTATCACCTCACCCTAGTTAAAATGGCTTGGATCAAAATGACAGGGAATAGGCCTGGTGCACTTTGGGAGGTCGAGGCAGGAGGATTGCTTGAGCCCAGGAATTTGAGGTTGCAGTGAGCTATGATGATGCCACTGCACTCTAGTCCAGGCAACAGAGCAAGAGACTGTCTCAAAAAAATACATTTAAAAAAAGACAGGGAATAACAGATGCTGGAGAGGATGTGGAGAAAGGGGAACCCTTCTAGACTGTTAGTGGGAATGTTAAATTAGTACAGCCACTATGGAGAACAGTATGGAGGTTCCTCAAAACACTAAAAATAAAACTTCTATGTATTCCAGCAATTCCACTAGTGGGCATATATCCAAAAGAAAGGAAATCAATATATCAAACAGCATCTGTACTCCCATGTTTATTGAAGCACAATTCACAATAGCCAAAATATGGAATCAACCTAAGTGCCCATCAATAGATGAATGGATAAAGAAAATGTAGCGGCCGGGCGCGGTGGCTCACACCTGTAATCCTAGCACTCTGGGAGGCCGAGGCGGGCGAATTGTTTGAGCTCAGGAGTTCGAGACAATCCTGAGCAAGAACGAGACCCCGTCTCTACCAAAAATAGAAAGAAATTAATTGGACAGCTAAAAATATATAGAAAAAATTAGCCGGGCATGGTGGCGCATGCCTGTAG
>NW_012148952.1:5363046-5414676 GCF_000956105.1 Propithecus coquereli
TTAGCCGGGCATGGTGGCGCATGCCTGTAGTCCCAGCTACTTGGGAGGCTGAGGCAGTAGGATTGCTTGAGCCCAGGAGTCTGAGGTTGCTATGAGCTAGACTGACGCCACGGCACTCTAGCCCGGACAACAAAGTGAGACTCTGTCTCAAAAAAGAAAAAGAAAATGTAGTGTGTGTATATATAATGGAATATTATTCAGCCACAAAAAATGAAATCCTATTACTTGCACCAGCATGGATGGAACTGGAGGCCATTATGTTACATGAAATAAGCATAGAAAGACAAATATCACATGTTCTCATTCATATGTGGGAGCTAAAAGTGCTGGAATTACAGGTATGAGTCACCATGCCAGGCTACCTACTCTTTTGTAAGCTGCTTTCTTCCAGGATACACCCTCCTTCTCCCATTTAATCCACCCTTAGCCTTCCTCATCTCAGTTATCTGTTTATGGTAACACCATCCTTTCAGTTCTCAGGCCAAAATCTTTAGTTATCCTTTACTCCAGTTGACTCTATTGCCAAAATATATCTAGAATGTAACTATTTCTTACCACTTCCAACTTTCTTACCACCGTGATCCAAGCTACCACATCTCACCTAGATGATTACAGTAGCCTCCAAACTCATCTCCCTGCTAAGTCTATTCATAACACAGCAATTTTCCTTAAAAAGAAAGATCACATCAACCCTCTGCTCAAAATCATACAATGATAGCTCCCCATTCTCCTCAGAGTAAAAGCCAAAGTCCTCATAAGGGCCTACAGGATTTCACACATCAGGCCTCCAGTTACTTCTGTGACCTCATTTGCTTTCTTGCTATTCCTTTTCTATTTCTCAACTATGAAAGACATTCAAGTTTTAAGGTCTTTGTACTAGCTGTTTCCTTTGCCTGGAATGTTCTCCCCACCGCCCCACCCCCCCTTTATCAACATGGTTAACCATTAACTACCTTAAATCTTTGCTCAAATATCACTTTCTCAAAAAACCCCTCCCTAATCACCCACTTTAAAATTACACAGTAAGGTCATTCCCAAAGGCCCCTTATCTCCTGTTCTTTTTCTGTATTACTTATTACTTTATAATATAGTATGTCTTTTAGTTATGTTTACTGTGTATTATCTGTATTCCCCAACTAGAATGAAGGTTCCATGAGGGCAAGGATTGTTTTTCATTTTATTTACTCATAAGATTCAAATCCCTACAACAGAACCTCACATCTAATAGGCACTCAGTAAGTACTTTGTGGAATGAATAGCTAAATGTTAAGTATCTTGTCATACCTGTAATACTTGACTCTAATGTTGTATATCTGAATATATTTTGTGTGAGATGAGATCCAGGAATACCAGAAAATAGGAGTTTGAGAAATTAGGCCATGGAAAAGTAAACAGGGACTATTAATAGAATGCATCCATAGACCAAGACCAAAAAGAATGTCCCATTAGCAGACTCCCAGATGTTGAAGATGGAGAATGAGGAAAAATTAGCATTTACAAGTGAGATCATTCTGAATGCATCTTCAGAGATCATTGGGTGAAGAAAGATATAAGATTCCAAATAAATGACTCAACTATTAACCTAGAAAACAGCTATACGGGAACGTTCTTACTATAAACACTTCTCAGAGAAAGCCATGAAAAGAAATCCCTTTCGTTCATTCTTTCAAACATTCACTATTTCACATTTACTTTGTTCCAGGCATTGGGCTATACACTAAATACAAAACAAATGAGACACTGCCCTCAACAGAGCTTAAAATCTAATAATACAAAGAAAATTTTAAACAAGTAGACAACTATAATTATAGTAATAAATACTATGAAAAACACTATGAGAGAAAATAACAAGAGATCTCTTTATAATGGTCAGAGAACCCCTCTCTGAGGTTAAAGAGCTGAGCCACGCCAAGAGCCAGAAGAGTTCACCAAGCAGGAGGAAAATGTATGTAGGGAAAGGCCTCTGTGATTGGGAATATCATGAACAATCGGGAGCAGGACACAGATGAGAATGAGTTGTTAAGAAGAGTCAAAGATGACTCCCACACTTAGGGTTTATCCAACTGGATGTATGGTGTGCCACTTACTTAGACGTAGAACACTGGAGGAAAAAAACAGGTTTAGGCAATAAATACACTTTTAGGCTTGACAATCCATGATGACTTAAATGAGGATGTCATGCTAGGTAGCTGGAAGCGTAAATCTGCTTCTTGTGAGGCTGGTGCTTTTCACTCTCTCACCCATATTGTACCAAATGTCTCCTCCCCACTGACAGTGTCTGTCCAAGACTCAGCCTAGTGGCAGCAGCAGCTTCTTGACCAGGAGAGGTGGAAAGATGAATGTAATTACTCAACTCAAGGAGAGCTTTCTTAATACTACTGAGTGTGATTATTATTAATTGCTAATTTTAGTATGTTTGGTTTCTTATTTTTTAGTCATATTATCAAGTATGCTATGAAGTTAAGTGGGCCTAAGATTTCATGAGAAAACATTGTATCCTTGGTGGTATCAGCAGTACTCAAAGTGAAGGGCACTTAAAGCGAACAGCACAAACTCTGAAGCAGAGTTGTAGATCCTTGTACAGCCAGCCCTTCCAATCTAAAACAATCTCAACTGCTCAAAACCTAAAGGCTTTTGTGGTCTTACATTAACTAAAAAAGGCATTAAATGATGTCTGTCATTAACAAATTTTAGTCTTCTTAGCAACATCAGTCAGTGAACAGGTACCTTTACTTTAGACTCCTTGTCAGATTATTCTTCCTTCCCAAGAATAAAATCAAAATCATTTTCAGCTTCACATCTTTCAATTTGCACAGCTGCAATACTTTGAAACTCTTTGTAATTTGTTGGCTGAGGTAGTAGTCATCTCTCCAGTCTCCTAACATCAACTCTATGATATTCTTTAATTCGTCCATGAAAATTTCACTAAATAAAGACAACTTTCCTAAAATGTTCCCCACTTGAATAGTTCTATGAACCAAAGTGTACCGGAGTCCACTCCAGTAACTTTTACATTGTGTTTTTCACCTAAAATCTCAGATGATCCTTGCACTAGGTAGAGCAAGTTTTAATTGTAACTTCCAGTTACAAAGGTATCTTTTAAACTTTCCATTGAGTTGGTCTATTATTGTTGAGGTCTCAGATCTGAGAAATATTATGAGTTCTGGCTATATTCTTCAAAGTTAGGAACAAAACTCTAAGCAATCTCTAAGTGTTGCAGTTTTATGAGTCCAGTATCTACATATTCCTAGAGTGACACTAATCCTACTTAGTCTTGGATATTAACTGGCTAAAACTCTAGAAAAGCTAACTGTATTTCGAACAGGCCAAGGGACAAAAGGACTCCTTTGTGAGATTGCTAAATCTTCCTGCAAACATTCACGAGTCATTAATATTCCAAATACATGTAATACATGTTCATCAGTAAAAAGTTAATTGAAGAATGTATACACACAAACCCCTCAAGTACAAGACCTGTAACATTATTAACTATTTGAATAATTTGCACTAGAGTTTACAAATGTTTCCAAATATTTGTTAATAAAAATCTAATATTTCTTCTGTCAAATTAACTGATTACCTCTAGAGTGACTTCTAGGAACGTTTGGGCACAATCAATTGTGCTTTTTGTTTAAAAACATAACTACCATAGTCCTAGATTTCCACACCAATTTAAGTCACCACATAAACAGCCTACAATTATTCAGTTTTTTCCCTTAAGAAACAAAGCAGCTTTTTTTGAAGCTGCTAAAAATTTGACTAAGATGTAAATCCTTTTTGTGACCCTAGTGCAAAGTCACTTTGTGACTATAGATCTAAATTCTTCATCTATAAAATGGGGATATAAAACTTGCTCTACCTAGCGCAAGGATCAACTGAGATTTTAGGTGAAAAACAGTTTAAAATGTCATAAACCTATTACTGTACTCTTAATAAGTACAGAGTCGTTTAAGTTTCCTTTCATTTTTAAGCCACTTTTTTCTTACAGGTTTTCAGCAGTAATTTCTTTATGTAATACTAATATAACCCCAAAACGGCATAACAGAATCAAACTACTCAAGCTCTTCTAATAAACGGCACTGAGCTAAAAATTTAGCATAACTTCAAATTTAATGCTAAATGAAATTTACGTTTCAGCCATTCATTTTTCACTGCAGTGCATAAAGTTATAGAGGGATTAAAAGACGTGAAGGAATGAGTAAACCGTTATTAAACACAAATAGTTGGAGAAATACACCTCAAATTAAGAGGAACCACAAATATTGATTTGGTTCATGCAATAAGAATGAGCAAAACCACAGAGGCAGAAGGTTAACTGTAAATCTACAAGATCTCAGTAATCAAACAGGAGAACATGGAGCAAAACAAGCCAGAGCAACATAGAGTAAATGAGTACACGTTCTCGAAATATATAGATTTTAGTATAGGCAAACTACAAAACAAAGAACCAAGAACTGAACCGTTAAAAAAAAAAAAAAAGAAATCAACCCGCAACAAAGTAATTATTTCAAATTAGACTCCCTCCCAAGGCTGTCATTTAAAAAAATGACCAAAGTTTACGTTTCAGAAACGTACTAACAGCAGTAACCGTGAACGTCAGGTGGTTTCTCTTTGTTGTTTATCGATGACACAGCTTTCTTCCTGACAGTCCACAACTAATTACAAGGCCAACTGCTTGCCCAATGGCCCGTTGCTACCCCAACCTAAACATTAGTAACTAAAAGGGCGTTAAAGCATCTCGAAGAGGGATGTTCTTGGGGACTCAGAGGGGCGCCGGGGGGGGGGGTCTGCCTGCGCCAACTCCTCAGGTGAGCAGGTGCGCGGCCCGGCGGGGTCTAGCGGGGCTGGCTAGGGCCTGCTCGCCGCGTCCCCGCGCAGGGAAGTGTCTTCCAACGCGGGGAGACCAGGGACAGGCAGCACCCCCAGCGTCGGTGCCCGGAGAGGCGGGCGGTGGGGGCCAGGCCCGCTGTTTCCCAAAGGGACCGGGGAGACGCTGGGAAGCCACGGGCAGGCAGCCCGGGCCTATCGGTGCACAGAGGAAAGGGAGCGCCCGGAGCCTTACGGAGCTGGGCGTTGAGGGACAGCACGACTCTTCTAGGGGATTTGGCGGCATGGTGGCACCTGTCCCCGGGGCGCAGGGTATTAAGGGCAGCCCCGGCTGTGTGAGCCGAGAGATGCCCGCGTCTCGGGGAGGGCGGACGCCGAGGTATAGAAGAGGACAAGAGGTAGGCCGGAGGGGGTGTCCCGGCCGCATCTCGGGCCTCTGCTCCCTTCACCTGCCACAAACACCACGAAAACCGCGCCGCTCCTCTTGGCCGTCGCGATGGCGGTCGGAATGGCGCCCTGGAACCACAGCATCGCTCCCCTCGGGCCCAGGCGCTCGCTCGGTGTGTAGCAGCCGCGGTCCCGGAGCTAGCCCCGCCCTTCGTCTTCGTCGGGCCCCGCCGCCCAGGCTGGTCTGGCGCCCGCCTCCGGCTTCGCACAAGTGCGCACGCCCGTCAGCGGCCCCCCGGGACGCGCGCTAGCGCTCCACGTCACGTGACGCCACACGTCGCTGTGGACTCAGCGCCCCTGTGCCCTCTCTTGTCGGCAAGTCGGTGCGTGCGCGAGCCCGCTAGGCCTCAGGCCTCACTGTCCAGGAAGTGGAAGGAGGCCGTGAGAAGCATGACTAACCGCTACGGCACGTCGGCAGCGCCTGCAATGAGGCATGACGGGAATTGTAGTCTTCTTAGGTTCGTTCGCGTCCATAGTGTGGAATAGGTAGCTTAGTTTCCCAGGCACCGCGACAGAGGACACTAGTGAGAGCTACTGCGCTGGAGGAAGGGAAACGTCACTCTCTGACCGGGATATCCTAGTCTCCGCCTCATTGAGACCTTAAATGTGGAGGAAATCGTCCCTACACGGAACCAATGGACTTTGTAGGGATTTACACCAAAGCTTCGATTTCTAGTGAATTTATCAGCCCAACTTTGTAGAAAAGACAGGATAAAAATCGCAACAATCACCTTCTGTAATAACATATAGCCCATGTGCCTGAAGAAGGAATTGGTAGAATGCAGACCTTCAGCGATTTCCTAGACACTGACTAGAGATCTTTCCAAAACCTCAAAACAAAAGTTATGCTATTGCCGCAGCTACTTTCTAAAGTAACACAAACGCAGAGAATAGATGATTTAATTTCCAGCTACTTTCCACGGCAACATAAAAGAGAATAGATAATGATTTTATTTCCAATTTTGTGGGACAAAGTCCTATAACCAAGATATGGCATTTTGTGGTTGGTTATCATGAAAATGAAAACTGACCCGTGTTTAATACTTTTTTATGAAATTACATAGTCTCTAGTAACTATTAGCTAAAGGTTTGCATGATTTATTTAAAGTTGTGTATGCTATTATATTATATATTCTACATCAATTAAATTTCTCTTCCAGCAGTGCAACCATTTGCCAGTCTTTGCAGAATAAAGGAGGTGATACAAATGGAAATACCCCCTTTCCTAAAAATATTTTCCCTAAAAAATAGCTAACAAATTGCACTCTGATTTTTGTAGTTTTTTTTTTTCAATCAGGCATCTCATATAGTGTCATTATAAACTGAAACATAATACTGATTATGGACAGTTGCTTACGTAGGACACCATTCCTCGGGAAAAACTGGAGCTGATCTTTAACATCAACTTTAAATGGTCTTCTTAAAATTTGATCAACCTAGAAATTCTTCCAGTAGAGCTATGTCTTTAATTATTCCTAATGTTAGAATTATTATAAGAATAATTCATAGTTTTTCATTCCTTCATCATATGTTTGTTTCTCATCTACTAGGAGCTAGGCATTGTACCTAGCATTGATAAGGAGGTGAGGAAGTCAGAAAAAGGCCCTGCCTTTGTGACCATACAGTCTAGTGAGGAAGGCAGACACTGAATAAATTACGAGTGAAGATGGGACCAAACGTGGACTAATGGGGTCAGAAAAAGTCTTCATGAGGACATGACAGGGGAAATCTAGGTAGGTGAAGGAGAAGACCATTCCAGGCAGAGGAAGGAGCACTGTGAGGCGCTGAAGCAAGCAAAGACAGTGCACTCGAAGAACTGAAAAACACCCAGTGTGGCTAGAATGTAGAAAGGGAAATGGGGTGCAAATGAGACTGGAAAGGTAGGCAAGGATCAGATCATACAGGGCCTGGGAAGTCACGTGAAGGACTGTGGACATTTTTCTAAGGATTGTAGAAAGCCACTGAAGAATTTTAAACAGAGCAGTTACATATAAGACTTGTGTTTTTAAATTGTAGCATGGCAATGAAATGGGTTGAAGTAGAAGTGGAATGTGTGAATGGGAAGAGACCAATTAAGAGGCTCTTGTTTATGTATGAGGGAGATGGAGAAGTGGATACTTTTGATATTTTAGAGGCAGACCCAATAGATTTTGTTGATTTATTAGATGTGGAGTTGAGGAATAAGGAGTCAAGAAGGGATTTTAGGTTTCTGTCTTGAGAAATTATAAAGGAGGCGAGGTACTGAGATAGGCAACACTGAAGGAAGAGCAGGACGGCGGGGAGGTTGTGCGTGAAGGTGTGAGTTCCATATTAGGCATGTGTTTGGAGTGCCAGAGAGACGTTCACATGGAGATGTTAAATAGACAGATGGATATTAGATTTGGAGCTCAGATAACAGTTCTTAACTAGATAGGAATTTGAGATTTCTCTTTGTGCAAGGCGTGAAGTGATGCACTGGAGGATACCATCACTTAGGAAGACACTATCACTTAGGGAGATTGTGCAAGGTCAGGTGAGACAAGAGTATTGCTGAGGTCTTAAGACCTCATTTATACAGCATTTACAGAATTGTATAAAAAAGGATAAACCAGTAAAGGCGACTCAGAAGGAAAGGTTGGGGGGTTGTGTAGAGGAACATGGAAGAGTGTGTGATACCAAAGAAGCCAAGGGTAGAGAGAGTTTTGAGAAGGGAGTGAGAAGAAGCTATGTTGGATGCTACTATTGGGTCAATTAAGATGAGACTAAAAAATGTCCCTTGTTTTTAGAAACACAGTAATAATTAAAAGTTTAGCAAAAAGCAATTCTCATTCTTCTATGTGGAAGCCAAATGGCAGTGGGTTGAAGAGCAAGGGAGGTAAGGAAGGAGAGTCAGGGAGAATGAAGGGAAGGAGGAAGAAAGGACATTAGGGGGACAGGAATTTAGATTGGGAAAGACAGCCTTTCTAAAGATGAGTGAGATTCACACAAGATTAAATACTGATAGAAAGGAGCTAGTCTTGGAGAGATTGAATACAGAAAAGAGGGAGGTTTCTATGAAGATAGGAAGGAAAATGGGTTAAATGGTAATTCTGTTGATAGCCCATCCAGCCATCATTCTTCTACCATGTCTTCCATTATTTCTTCCAGGCAGAGCTCACTTTGCACTGGGAGGCAAAAATGCCAGATACTTGCTTTCAACCTCCCTTTGCAGCCAGTAGGACCTTGTGGGAAGTGGGTTGCGGGGGTTGGAGGGGACTTCTAGAAAAAGTTTTTCTAATAAAAAGACACATAGAAGAAAGCACAACCCTCCTTTGCTGGATGTGGTTGTGTGCAGATGATGCCTGGTACTGCTGCAGCAGCCATTTTGTGGCCATGAGGAAAGACATTGCTTATGCTCTAAGAATGGCACAATGGAATAGAGAAAGCACGTGTCTATGATGACATCACAGAGCTCCTGAACCAACTCTGAGACTACTTGGCCTCTGTAATTCTTGTTTGGTGAGATAATAACTGTCCTCATTGGTTAGGATACTGGAAGTTGGGCATTGTTTCTTGTAATCACCATTCTACACGCTCTGGGGCGGGATCCAGTACAGAGGCAGATAGAAGAGACACCTCTCCATTTTAACAGAAAAAGGAAAGGAAAAATAACAAACTTTGGACATAAATAAGTTTGTAAGTTTCAAAACAATAATTTGAAGATGTTTTCATCTGAAAGCTTTAACTTTTTTTTCTGTGAAGGAGAGGTCATTTGCTGAAAGTGGGTGGTGGGGGGTAAGGGAATTGTTGCCTTGAACATAGGGAAACAAGGTTTGAAATAATGTTAAGCATTGGAGGGCAAGCGAACTAGGGAAACATAGTATGCCAGACAGGGCTGAGGGCAGGTGAAATTGGTGGTCCTGAATTTGGCCAATTGTGTGATTTTTTTATTTCCGGTGGTCATTCAATCCCTGAGTGCAGGCACTAAGACCATGGACTCTTGGATTTATCCAGGGTTGTGCGTGCTAGGAGGCTTGAGATAGAACAAAGGAAAAGGGAATTTAGGAGATTAGCAATGGAATGAGCAAGGTGATAGAACATGGAGTCTAAACTGGTTGGGGAGGGAAGTGAATGCAGAAAGGAGACAAAAACAAACAGGGCGGAGGGGAGGCAATGCCCTCCAGGGCTCAGGGTGGCAGGAGACTGGTCAGCAATATGGGATTTTAAAATGTTAAAATGCTCAGGGTGGGGGTGGGTGGGGAGCCAGTTAGGAATTACAAAAAAGATTCTTGGGTTTTGAAGTCTGGTATTGTCCAATTCAATTAGAACATGCCCCGTCTCGAATCAACACATGTGAAGCTAGAATCCTCTCTTGTATGAAACCAGTCACAGCAATCTTTCAGTTCTTTTGTGTTAATCTTAAATCCTTTTAATTTCTACCACAATGGATTCTGTGGTGCCCATCGAGACCCCTGCTTCAGAACCTGGGCACTCTCTCTCTCCCAGCAGCTGAGAGTATCCAGAGCTGTGTCCTTCTCAGGAGCTGTACTCAGCTGAGGACACAAAGGCCTGGGCCCCTTTCCTCGTTTTGGCTTCTGTGGGGCCTCCCAGCTCCAGCCCTCCCTGTCTCACCAATGTTGTTACCAACTCTCCGCACTCGCTGATAAACGTCCTGTGAGCAGATCTGCTCAGTCTGTTTCTGTGAACTCAACTGAGACGGACCCCGATGCCTGAAAGATCCACGCAACTTTCCGAACTGCTCTTTCTGCCTTCCCTCCCGTCCATCTCACATAATGACGTCATATCCATCTTCCCCGCCCCCTCCCCAAATTATCTGTAGCATGTTAGTTCCTGCTTAAAGATCTTTAGTGCTCTGCAGTGCCTCCAAAAATAAAGTACAGATTCTATAGCCATTCAAAATCCTCTACAATTTGACTTTAACCAACTTTTCCAACATTCATTTCTTCTCCTTCCCCGCTTGGGCTCTCTAGGCCGGTAATACTGTTTTATTCACTGTTCAGGGTATACTCCTTGCTATCTCTGTTTTTGTTCACATCATGACTCTTGCATGGAATCCTCTCCCTTCCCTCATTTAAAGAATATTTGAATGCCTGTTATGGGACTGGCAGTAGACAAGGTGCTGGGATAGAACTATTTGTTAGTTGATTGATAGATACTATTTTTATCCTCAAAAAGCTGCTTGTAGTCAGTCAGTGGGAAAGACCCATACGTAAATAGGTGACCATATACTTTAGTTTGGATAAAATGAAAAAGCCATGGACTGGTTATTGTCGAGCAGAAGGGAGGGTCAGGGATGATCTCTTGGGGGAAGTGGCATCAACGCTATTTTTTAAATAAACCTCAATCACAAACTTAAGCTCCTTTTTATACTCAGGCCCTCAAAACAGAAGTTTGTTGGTGTGCAGCAGGCAAAATATGACATGGGTTATACTCTGTTATCTTCCTTCCCCCACCACCCCTGAGATCTGGAGATAAAAGACTTCCCTTGAGCTGAGTCCCAAGGTTTCATGCACTTCTTTGGTACAAAAGGAGAGGTTTTATTGCAATGAGCTCTTCTTGGAGGGATCTCAGTGCTCAGGCCTGTTACCAGGTCTAGAGCCACCGAAGCGGAAGGTCAGGTTTCAGTTGGTGTCTCTGTGATCTTTGGAAGAGCCCCAGCCACCACAGCTCGACCCACCTGCTTCACTCCAGTGTGCGTTCTCAAAGCTTGGCTTCCTGTCTTCAAAGCCAGAGAAGGGTTTGTCCATGGGGGTCCTGGGCCAAGATGGGGAACCATCCCATTTGGCTTACCACAAATCCTCTGGCCTTCCACCTCTTAAAATCTACCCATTTTCTTCCACGACCGATCACTACGCACTTCCTCTGGTTTGCTCGACAGAGGCCCTGCAAGCTGTTTACCTCATACAAGACCCCTAACGCTCTTCACACCTTGGCAGTGTGGGATCCTCGGGAGTTTTCTGTTTGTTTGTAAATGGAGTCTTGCTTTGTTACCCAGGCTGTTACCCAGGCTGTGTTACCCAGGAGTGCAGTGGTGCAATCATAGCTCACTGCAACCTCCAACTCCTGCCCTCATGCAATCCTCCTACCTTGGCCTCCCAAAGGGCTAGGGTTACAGGCGTGAGCCACATGTGCCCCCTGATGTTCTTATTAGGCCTGCACAAGGTTTTAGAGAGGCTGTGTGTGCTACACTTTGCCACAGCCCCTCCCACTACTAAGCTCCATTCATTTGCTTGTATTAATACTTCGGCTATAGCAGGCACTTGAGTTTGCCATCCTGTGCTGTACACGTGCAGCTGGCATCAGACAGGCATAAGTGTACAAACAGAGTTGGCCAGTATTTCTCTAACCTCAGTACCAGCTTCTATCGTGTCTGGAGGAAGAATGAGTTTCTCATGGTCATTTATATCCCATGAGAATTTTATTTTATATAGTTACTTAAATTTCTGGGTTTATGTCTTCTCTCCTTCACTCATTTAGAAGCAAGGACTCTACTTAATTTTCTTTCTATCCCCAAGTGCCTTGTGTCATTTGCCGAATGAATGAGTTAATCACGTGGTTAAGGCCAAAGTTTCCCCACCACTAAGTTCTATTTCAATTTGCACAGTGAACTCACCACAAATTGAATTCTTAATTCCAGTCACATGAATGTACTCCAGTATTCATAAGAAGGTGAATGGTTCAGTATCAGCCTATTACCATTGTTTGAAAAAGAAATCAAAGTGCATTTCTTATTGAAGCTGAATTGGTAGCATCACCTTGAAATATAAAGTCCCACACCATGCTTTAAAAAAAAAAAAAATTTTTTTTTCTCCCATAGAAGCCTGCACCTGTTTACTACCAGAGAAGGCTATATGACTTAAATATTGAAAAACTAGTTATATAAAAACATATAAAGGAAAAATATTATTCTCTGTTTTCATTTTTTCTTGAGTGAAAATGAGAGGTGTAAAAATAAAAGAGTAAGTAGATTATATAGAGCAAAATCACTCACTGGTAGACCAGTAGAATAGTTTAGATACTCTATAAGGTTTATGGATACATATAAAATAATAAAAGAGATAAAGAACATTTGAATGTGTTCCAAGCTTCACTCACAACAATCGAATTTTCATGTGTAATATAGGATGGCATTCCTCTCTGGCTTCTCATGTAGATCCAGGTGAATAAGACAAATAAAAAATGGCAATTGTTGCTCCATAGATTAATATTGCTATATAGAGACAGAAATGATCTCAGGAGTTTTTCAGGGCTTTGCCCTGAAGAAATATGTGAACGTGTTAGTTCACATATCAAAAGCTGCCTTGCCCTCAGGAGGGCATCTCACAGGTCAGTGGCAGCTGCTTTCCAAGGTGACACTGCAGTCTCAAACCTGTCGGCTTTCGCCTGTTTTGTACAACAAAGCAGGCATGCATGGAGCCACAGGGTGAGAACTGATCAAAGAGTGCCCGCCTGACAGACAGACACCTGCGGCTAAAAACAATTAGCCTAAGGGACAATTCCTTCTTCACTCCTGACTACCTGTCTCAATCAACAAAGACTAGATAAAGAAATATAGAGCCACTATATTTCTGTTTAACCTTTCTGCTAAGTGATAGCTTTATCTTAGAACTTAGAAGTTTGTATTAGAAAGATTTTTGTAACCATTTGCTCACGTAGATAGAGTTAATTAAGGGATCTCTAGAAGCTTTTTGGGAGACTTTTAACCTAAAATGAACTACCTGTTGTTATGTAAATCTGTTACCCCTGGCAACCAATCACTGTACCAATAAATACTGATGTGAAACTTTACTCTGGCCCTCACAGCTCATGAGAATGCTGGAGATCTCCCGACCCCTCAACTATTATAAAATCTATACTTTATAAAACTGTACTTTCATCTCTGTGTATTCTTCTTTTTCTATACTCTATTATTTTCTATTATTTCCTTATCTTTTGCGATGACCCCTGCCAAAGGGATCCGATTTTTGCTGGGAGCGTAGCTAACTCCCTGCAGGCAATCCCTACAGTAGCAAGGCTAGAGGCAGTAACATTAAGTATTTTAGTCTCTGACCTCTGAGTCAGCCTGCCTAGGTCGTGACTACCACCATCAATTATTAGCTGAATGGCCACGGGCCAATTTCTTCACCTCTCTGATGCTCGAGTTGCCTCATCAGTAAACTGGGTAAATAGAATTTACTCTTTAGGGCTACTGTGATGATCACAAAGAGACCCTTGTAAGTGCTTAGGAAGTACTTGGCACGTAATAATTAACTGCTTTACAAATGTTAACTATTATTTCTGACTACCTGCCAAAATCATACTTTAAAAAAAAAAAGCCTTTTTAGGATTCAAAACATTTGCCTGCATCAGATCATTTCTTTGTTTAATCACTGGACAAATATTTACTGAGAAAGGCACTGGTGGTACCATTGCCAGCAATGTGTTAGTAATAAAAGCAATAGGCATTTTCCCTGTCCTGAAGATTACATTCTGATGAGTAGAAAAGTATTTAGCATCTAATAGGACAATTACTCATGTAATTACCATTGTGATAAATGCTTTGAAGAGGAAGTACAGGATATTATTGGCACAAATGACCTAGTCTGGAGGACTGAAGTAGGGACGCCCTGGAGGAAGAGCAGACTGCCCGAAGGAAGTGTTATTTGAGCTGAGATCTGAAGTATGAGTTAACCAGATTAACCAGGAGGAGCTGGAGGGCAGGGTGGGAAGGGTAAGTGTTCCAGGCAAAGGATAAGTTACATGTAGAAACAACTCTCACATTTCAGTGGTTTAACACAACAAAGGTTTATGTCTCATTCACTTCACAGACTAAAGCCAATCAGAGGTGTAAGGGGGCATTGGTGCAAAGGGGCTTACTCCATATAGTCATTCAAGAACCTTTCCTTAGCATCCTAGCGATCTCCATTAGATCTTCTGAGTGCAGCCAACAAGCACATTTCAGTATGTCTACAGATCACCTGGGGACCTTGTGAACAATGCAGATGACTTTGATTCAGTAGGTCTGGGGTGGTGCCTGAGCTTCTGCATTTGTGTCAAGCTCTTTGGTGATACTGATAACTGCTGGTTTCTAGCCACCACTCTGATTAGCAATGGCAGAGAGAATCTCTCAGGAGGTTTTAGGAGCCAGGCATGGGAAGGTACACACCATTTCTGTTCACATTTCAACGGCCAGACCTCAGAGACTTGGCCCACGTAGGTTCAGGGGGCTCAAAAACTTTGTCTGGTAATGTGCCAGGGAAGAGAAATCTTCCCACCTTACAGTTTGGTGAAAAAATGAACCAATCTCTGCCACAGATTGGGACAATTCTAGTTTCAAGCAGAAGCTCACCACTATATAGATTCCAGAGACAAGAGAACATGACATGTTTGAGGAATTGAGGAAAGTCCACTTTGATCAGAACTTAGGCAAGGAGAGGGCAAGTGCCAGACAAGCCTGGAGAGTTAGAAGGGCCAGAGCCCACAGGCCTGGGAAGGTTTTGGACAGACAATAGGAAGTCATTGCAGGGTGTTAAAAAGGAAAGTGACATGAACAGATTTGTGTTTTTGAAAGTTCACCCTGATGACAGCATGGAGAGCAGATGGTGAGCAGAATGAGGGTGAGTGGAAGAGCACTCAGGACTTATTGCAGTTGTCCAGGTGAGAAGTGACAGTACTTTAGACACTACACAGTGCTCTTATGCTGCCAAAGGTAGGTAAGATGACAAGCTGACTTCTCTAGCCCATCTCTCTGCATCTTTTTGAACTTCTACTCTTACATCATACAATCCATACTTGATCTTCACTATATTTGTAGTCTTTGATCAATCAACATTTATTCAGCATCTACTGTACAGAAGACTCTCCTGGACTTCAAAGATAACAGGACCTTATCCCAGTTTTCTAGGACAGTGCTGTCTGATAGAAGTTTCTGAAGTGAAGGGACTGTTCTGTGTCTACTCTGTTCAATATGATAGCCACTAGTCGCGTGTGGCTGTTGAGCACTTGAAATGTGGCTAGTGCAACTGAGAAACTGAATTTCTATCTTATTAATTTAGCTACATGTGGTTAGTGGCTGCCATTTTGGATAGCATAGCTTCAGGAATTGAGATAAAATATTGACATGAAAGATAACCGACTGTACTAGGTGGCACATGATCAAATCCAAATAAATCGCATAGTATAGTAAAAACTATGTTATATGAAATTAAGAAAGGGATAGAAAGTTGAGGGCAGTCTCTGGAGTTCTAACACCTGATGAAATGATTTATTATCTTGTTATTTAATATGCAGTATAGATATCTAGTATTTCTGCCTGTCCAGTGTTCATTCTTCCACCTTGTGATTACAGTATTTCAATCTTCCTTCGAATAGTCACTCAATGTGGTATGTGTGGGGCTGCCCTCATCCTTGTCTTTCAGAAGGAAGCTCATGACCCAGGTTGGCAAACCCATTTTTTTCTGACCACCATGATGGGTTCAGTGAGGGCCTTTGACCCAAGCCAGACCAGTGACACTTAATTTAAGGAATTTTGTAGGAATTTTTAGAAGAGGCCCATTCTCTTTCACTGGGGTTGCTAAAAGAACAGGATAGAACCTAGGTCTGCTGGTGGCTATCTTGTTCCCTAATAGTCTGTCTATTTAAAGCCAAGGCAGAGGACAGAAGACCCTGCAGATGAAGAAAGAGAGTATCCTGATGATATTGAATATCTCCTGGGTCCAGCCATACCTGAAGCCTCTCTCCCTGGTCTTTTCAATTACAGTGAACTGATAAATTCCCTTGGTTGCTTTAGCCTCTTTGAGCTGAATTTTCGTAAGTTTAAGCAAAATAAATAAAACCCTTAGTACAATGCCTAGCACATCAGTGTTTAATAAGCATTAGATATTATGGCTTTTATTTCAGTAGACTTGAGTAATCAGGTAAGTCTTCATGGATGAAGAATGCACAGGATTTAGATAGGTGAAGTGGAGAGAGGGAAAGGGAAATTGCAGGCAAGTAAACAAATTGGGAGGCTACTGAAGTAATCAAGGAGTGAATATTAAGGGGTTAGACTGGAAGAGTGGCAGTTAGAATAACAAGGAATGGGTTAATAAATTCAGAGGTCATGGCATAATCCACTGGTACTTCATTTATTTATTCATTCAGTAAACATTTGCTGAGCACCTACTATGTGTTGGACACCACACTAAGCACTGGAGGTAAAGAAGTGATTGCTTACCTTACAGCCACCTACCCTTCCTTCTTTGCTAACAACTTTGTTTTTATTGGCCTTCTTCACGTGGCCTTGTCCTTCACAGGAACCTCCTAAGTTCCTCCCCACCTAAGTAGGCAGATCTTGATAGTGCTCTCATTCCCCTTACCAAATACTCTCTTTAGATGGAGGCATATGATAGGATTCTAGTCAATGAGAGGTGAAGAGTAATCTGCTGGGAACTGTGAAAGCCATAAAGGCAGCGTTGTTCCCATTTGTTTCTGAATGGTGCCACCTGCAGGTGACACCCAGTACTGCAGTAGCTATGAGAGAAATCAGCCCAAAAGGACAAGCCAGTATGCCCAAGATGGCAGAGTAGAAAGGTGTAAGGAACCTGGGTCCTTGGTGGTGTATTTGAACTGCTGCATTAACCAATCCTGGAAGGGCCCCACCTTAGACATTGTGTTATATAGAATAATAAATGTCATCATTTAAGGCTTCCCTTCCCCCCCGCCCCCCACCCTCCTGGTTATTTGCAGGTAAAAGCTTCCTCATTGGAAGCTCCCACTGTAGCGCCAGAAAAGCATGCGGTTAAACTGTCCAGCCAAAAGGATGGATTTGACATCATGGTGTAGGAACTATGCCATCCTCAAGATATTAGTCCAGAGACTTATCTGTATTTATAACACACTGCTAATTACAGAGTGTGGCTATTGGTTAGGCACACAAGACATTGAATGTGTACATATTGTACATAATGTGTACAAAAGCTTCCTCGTGGCCGGGCGCGGTGGCTCACGCCTGTAATCCTAGCACTCTGGGAGGCCGAGGCGGGCGGATTGTTTGAGCTCAGGAGTTCGAAACCAGCCTGAGCAAGAGCGAGACCCCGTCTCTACCAAAAATACAAAGAAATTAATCGGACAACTAAAAATACATAGAAAAAATTAGCCGGGCATGGTGGCACATGCCTGTAGTCCCAGCTACTCGGGAGGCTGAGGCAGAAGGATCGCTTGAGCCCAGGAGTTTGAGGTTGCTGTGAGCTAGGATGACGCCACGGCACTCTAGTCTGGGCAACACAGTGAGACTCTGTCTCAAAAAAAAAAAAAAAAAAAAAAAAAAAGCTTCCTCGTTGCCTGACTAATACAGCCCCTTGGAGACTGACGCATGAACACATAAGTATAATTAAAAGAAACAAGACAACGGGCCCTAGAATCCACGGTCATATGGAGTGTCATGAAAGGGGGATGAGTTCTGCAGGCGGCTGGGAAGCCAGAAAGGCTGTTCAGAGACAGAGTCATTCAAGCTAGGTCTTGAAGGTCCTGTAGACATTTTCTAAGCAGAAAAGAGATGGGCCTTCATTTGGCACAAGTGAAGGTATTGAGTAATAGGCATGAGGGCATGTATGTGGTGTGGTTGAGAAACAAGAAGTGTGATCTGGTCAGAATACACAGCTGAGATGGAGGAAGTGGCAGAATGTGGGACATGAGACCAAAAGAGAAACATTATATGGGATTTGAGCTTCATCTTATGGAAAATAGGAACTAGTAAAGGTTTGTAGGCAAGGAAGTTCAAACTCTAAGTTGCTCTACTTGACAAAAGGTTGTTGCGATGGTTTGGATGAGAAAAAATAAGGGCTACAGATGATGGTGAGGAGAGGATTCAAGGGAACCAGAACCTTGGACCTGACCCCAGACATGTGGGATACCCGTCATGTGAGTGAGGCCATTTTGGAATTTCCAGCCCAGCCCAGCCTCAGCAAAGGGCAGCTGATATCAGGTCAGGGAAGAGCCAAGCCATCCTCTTCAAGTCCTGCCCAAATTCCTTCTTTAAACCATTAAATTCTGGGTGGTTGATCCCTTGGTATTGTGGGGGATTGGTTCCAGGACACCGGCAGATATCAAAATCCATGGATGCCCAAGTCCCTTACACAAATGGTATAGTATTTGCATATAACCTACGCACATCCTCTTGTATGCTTTAAACCACCTCTAGATACTTATAATACTTGATACGATGTAAATGCTAATGTAAATAGTTGTTATACTGTATTATTGTTTAGGAAATAATGAAAAAAATCTGTACATGTTCAGTAAAGATGCAATTAAAAAATACTTCTGATCCATGGTTTGCTGAATCCATGGATGTGGAATCCATGGAGGGCTGACAGGACTTCAGAAAATGAAAAAAAAAAGTCTAATCATCTGTTGGGCAGGCAGTGGGCTGGAATTGCGAGATCTGGCCTCTGCAGAAGTTTTTATTTTTTTTTTTATAGACAGGGTTTGCTCTGTTGTGGAGTCTAGCGTGCAGGCCACAAGCATAGCTCACTGCAGTCTTGTACTCCTGGGCTCAAGCAATCTTCTTGCCTCAGCCTCCCAAGTAGCTGGGACTATAGGTGTATGCTACCACGCCCGGCTACTTTTTAAATTTTTTGTCACAGCAGGGCCTTGCTATGTTGCTCAGATTGGCCTCGAACCCCTGGGCTCAAGTGATCCTCCCTCCTTAGTCTCCCAAAGTGTTGGGATTACAGGCCTGAGACACAGCAGTGCCTGGCCTCTGCTGAAGCTTTATATTTGCATTTTTTGTTGCTGACAACACGTGGAGAATCCAACTCATCTGTTTCCTGAGATAGCTGCAGATGTGCTGCTTTGACCCTTTCCAAGCCACTCAGGAATTGTGGGTTCAATTCAGAGACTTGTGTTTCCACACTATTCACAGGCTACAGGTCCCTCCTTAGTGTGAGCAGGAAAACATTTTCCTAGCTTGGGGGAGGGTTCAGATCCTTCTTTTGTTGTCAGCTCTGATGCCAAGCTAATTATTTTTAATGACTTTTGGTACCATGGCAAACACAATTTGTACTTCAGATCCACAAACACGAACACAGTATACCTATGTTCTTTGTGAACCAAGGGCTTAAAACCCGTAAGGTGTGGTCGGGCGCAGTGGCTCAAGCCTACAGTCCTAGCACTCCAGGAGGCAGAGGCGGGTAGATTGTTTGAGCTCAGGAGTTGGAGACCAACCTGAGCAAGAGACCCCCATCTCTACTAAAACTAGAAAAATTAGCTGGGTGTGGTAGAGTGTGCCTGCAGTCTCATCTACTAAGGAGGCTGAGGCAGGAGGATCGCTTGAGCCCAGAAGTTTGAGGCTGCAGTGAGCTACGATGATGCCACTGCTCTCAGCCACTGCTCTCAACCCAGGGTGAGGGAGTGAGACTCCGTCTCGGAAAAAAAAAAAAAAAGTAAAGAAATTGAACCTCTCTCCTCACGCGCCCCCTTTCATAGAAAAAAATTAAAAAAATCCATAAGCTATATTCTCAGTTTTCTAATACATACAGTAACAAAAATGGACAGAAGGTTACAAAGTAACCTCTATCATTCACAGAGAAAGGGCTGCTAGACCTGTGAATATTAGCACAGGAAAGAACAGCACAGCACACTTTATTGGTAAATGTAACAGCTGTCCCTAAATATGGTCAGTGCTCTCTCTGGGAAAACCCATGATAAGGATTATTGCCAGGCCTGTGGCTGTCCTTAGAAAGGCTTTGAGTTTGAGCCAAATGACATCTAACCTGCCTCTTCTGTGTGCTCCTACCTCCCACTATTTTTATATTAATACATATATTTCACTTTAATCTTGGACGTGACATAACATTTATTTCTTAAACTTTATTTAAATTTTTATTTTTTACTCCCATGTGACTGTCAGGGAATAAGGTGGTGGTGGCTAAGAGCTGACTCTACAATAGCCTTTGATTTTTTTTTTCAGCTCTAGCATATCACCTATTTCCTTTCCACAGTATTCAACTCCTACAGGGTGAATCAAGAGTCTAAAGCAAAAACTTGGGTTTACCAGAATTCCTACTGCGGGATTTAAAGAGAATATTCAGAGAAATTAATCTGCAGAAACTACGAGGTTGTGATTTTTTTGTTTCCATCCCCATATACGATTGTTGCTGCATTGCTGGCCCTAAAGAGTGTTGTCTCCATCTTTGACTCTCTGTAGGTCAAAAATAATAAAACAGGCCTTGGAAGTGAGTGATTTTCACAGTCCTCACTCTTACTCCTTCCACTGGGTATGGTTCCTTAATCTGACATAGTTCTAAGGTGGCTCCCGGGAGTACAATATTCGTAATTGGGATATGCAAGCTCTTGGGGAGGCCTGGTATTCCCTGGAGTCAAGTGGGACTTTGCAAATGCTCTAGAGTGAGTGCGCATCTGCCCTAGAGTCTCGTTAACACCTGGTGCTCTTTAGTTTCACAGTGAAGCCCTAGTTTGGGCTCGAAGCAAACCAGGCTCCAGGCAAGCTGCAGCTGGCAGATGCCCCCTTTTAGATTTCCCAGCAGTCTGACTTTGCTTGGCTAACCAATGGGGAAAGATGTTCATAAAGCATTTGAGCTAAAGTGGGCAACTGGGTATGTAATGTATAAGCTAAAAACAAATTATCTAACCAGACGTAATGTTCTGTTTTTAGTTGCCTAAGTATGTTCATACTCCAAATTATCTATAACTGATAATGCCTTTATGAGAGAAGAAGAAAAACATGAATCGTACCCCCTAGAAATCACTCCCACAGAGAAAGGAACGCGTTGAGGACATTTGTAAAATGAGAGGATTTATTGTCTTCCATCTCCGTCAGTCTGAAATTGATTTAAATCTTCAAGACAGGTTATTAAGTCTTCAAAACTGACACTCATTTAAAAGGTGATTTAATTAAAAAAAAAACCAAAGCAGGCCTATATTTGTAAACATTTATTCTCTTGAACTGAAAAAGGCTTGCATCAGCACACATTGTACAGCCTTGCAAATTACACAGAGATTGAAAAGAAGGTTCCTTGTTCATAAGTGCAATGAATCTTTGATGTCCAGTGATCCGCTGCAAATAATGAAAACAAATTGTAAACCACTTAAGAAGTTTCCAGCATTCATCAAATACATTTCCTTAGCTGACAAAAAATTCACAAGGAGGAGAATGCAAATAAGTGGCATTTAGTTATTGGAGGGACACATAAAAAAAAAAAAGGTGGAAGTATTTTCCTGTCTAGAATGATTCCTTTTCCCCTTTGAATCTAAGTGGTTTGATAAAGAGGCATTAACAACATAATTTACTTTATACTTAATGTTCATACTGCCAAAATGTGTAAGGAAAGAACCCTATGGGGGAGGAGTTCTGTAGTTTCTGGAAATTATTTCTGTGTTTAGAGATTCAAGAGAAGAATAATCTTCTATTTGTGGACTCTCCTTAGCACCTCTAACTCCCAAAAGAAGACAGAACATGGTTTTGACTTAGTTATTCCACTCCTGCATTCTTTTTCCCCCAAATTCTAAGTTGGGTCACATTGTGCTAGCTGCAAAAAGAAATACAGGTTACAACTGGTTATAATCATTTTGAAGGATAATTTGCTGTACAATAGAGCTTTGGATCTGATACAAGAATTCAGAAATATAAAACAAAATAACTACAAAAGTTAGGAGGCATTTGAACAGCATTTCCTTAGAAAAACCTGCTAACTGTATCATTCCCATGTGAATCCTATAGTCATGTGGGGTGAAATGTGTATCTTCCCCATGCCCGCCGCCCCTTTGCTGGATCACTGGCATTTCTTCACAAGCTATAACGCCATGACCACACATCCTAGGAGTCTCTATAATGTTAACAGAAGCTCCAAATATCAAGCCAATCATGGGAGAGGGCAGGGGAATCATAGAAGTGAAGGGTCCAAAGGTGGCTCTGTTACTGAGAACTTGCCCTTTCCAAAATGTGAAAGTCATAGTGCTTCTTGCTTGTTCTCAGCTTAAACTTGTTAACTGAATTAATTTGCTTCTTCAGTGCATTCTGAGCAGCTGAAATGGAGGGGAATGTGGCTAAGACGGTGTATGTGGAGGCCAAGTCACTGGGTTTAGAGCGTTCAGGGTTGACAGTGTTGTCCCCGCTGCCACAGCAGAGGGGGTGACGACGCAGCTGGGGCTGGGACTGGGGGTCCCGGAGCCACCGGATCTTGGCGCCAATTTTAAAGAGTTCCCCAAAAAGCTTCTCAGCTTCCATGCGAGTTATTCCATCTGGTAGTTCAGTTATTTCCAAGACCTTCCCAACAACTAAAATGAAAAAGGTATAGAATTAATATATCCCTGTTACCAAAAAAGTTGGGTAAAAAAGTACTGCAAATACCAAATAAGACATAATAAACAAACAGATTTTTTGAAACCATTCAGATCCACAAAATTATAATTGTTAGAGCCATCTTTTAAATACTTCCTACCTCTGCCCTCCACTTAGGCAAGGGGTATAGAGCTCATGTTGTTAAGCCACTGACTTCAGTCTTTGCTGAGAGTTGCACATAAAAAATGCAGCACCATGCAGTGGCTTCTCTAAATTAGGAGTGAGATCTTGGGCAAACACTTTCTGAACTTCACATTCCCATTGTACAATAAAATAACAGCACTTGCTCTAACCACCCTCAGGCTGCTGAGTAGAAAGTTAAAATTTGTGCGTTCACACTCTCCCCACATAGTTGTAAGGACAATTCCTTCCTCAGTGAATACAGAGGCTAGAGTTTCACTCTCCCTGCTCCTCTCACATGCTTTTCTCCCTTTGGCCCCTTCGTCCCTCCTAACCCCACCTGCACCTGACCGTACATACTCTCACATCTGAAGTGAGACACCGATAAGAATGCATCCAAGAACCCTAAAGTAGAGATGACAAAATTTCCTATTACTTGAGGAAAACCCATTTCTGTGCTGTGGTTTATTTCTAAAGACTGTCACCAGTTTGTAGATCCACATCCAGTTGCCCCTCAGGGACACACCTGCTTCTCCTGCTCCAAGGTCCGTGGATGCAGCTTTTTTAGCTTGTCTTCTTCCTCGGTTTCCATGCCGGCTGCCAGGCTGACTCTGAACACCCACGAATAGTTCAGAAATAAGGTTAATAGTGCTGAAAAATGTGTCTGTAACGTTTAAAAATTTAACACCTAACCACACTTAATCTGGGTTCTTCACTTTGGCAGAAATAACCAGCCCCAGGCCTTCTGAATTCTGCCTCTGCAGCAGGGCATTCTGCCCCTGACGATGACCAATTACTCGCTGACTATCCTTCATTAGCAAGGGTGAGCCAAATCCCAGACACCACCCATCTTTGGGTGGCACTAGTGAATTACTGCTTCGCCAAGCAGAGCACTACCTTCTGCTCTGGACTGTTCCCAATGGAGCTAGTGGTAACTGAATAAACCAGCTGGCTGACGCATAGAGCTCTCTTTGGGTAGCACCGACAGGTGGGCTCAGAGGTGCCCCCTACACTCTCAGCAACAGAAGTACGATGTTCTGCAACAAAGCCTAGGAGGTCAGACAGCGGCCTTTCATACCTGTTGGTTTGGAATGTGTCCGTGCAGAACAGCAGGAGAGTTGTACTGCAGTGGTTGCCCAAGTAATGGATACCTGGCATCTCCTGAAAGTCAACAAAAAACATTTTTACATCTTTCTCTCCTCAGTTAAAAAGTACTTGCCAGAGTTTTTCTAAATTGTTCAGAATAATTAAGATGAACAGGGGAAACACGTTTGACAGAATAAAACAAGTAACTGACATATTTTAAAAAACAATTAAAAATTTCACATATTCTTTAAAGGGCTGGGGCAAACTTCTGAAAAGATTAATGACTGGTAACAGTGGATATGAAGGAGGGTGAGTGGTAGGAACTAGGTGGACAGGGGATAGGATGGAGAGAAACTTCTCTGTATACTTTAAAACTATTTGTTAATTTTTGAATCATGTCACTATATTATGTATTAAAAAAAGTAAATAAATTTTAAAAAGTGGATGAAAATAAATTTTAAAAAATTGAAGATATGGAAGAGAAAGAATCTAAGAAAACTATGACGCTAAATCCTAACATTCTATATGAAATCCACCAAAAAAACTATAACACTCATTCTAACCACTTTTGATGCTAAAATCTGCATCTTTCTATGATGATTATTAATAAAAACTTACATTTCAGAGAAAGGATGAAACTCTGGGTAAATATTAAGCTCTATATTTTCCCAAATTCACTATTAGTTGCTATAAACATATGCATGTAATATATGCACGTATACATTTAATATACTCACATACATTTTTATAGTTTTTTTTTTTTTTTTGAGACAGAGTCTCACTGTGTTGCCCTGCCTAGAGTGAGTGCCATGGCGTTAGCCTAGCTCACAGCAGCCTCAAACTCCTGGGCTCAAGCGATCCTACTGCCTCAGCCTCCCGAGTAGCTGGAACTACAGGGATGCGCCACCATGTTGAGCTAATTTTTTCTATATATTTTTAGTTGTCCAGATAATTTCTATTTTTTTTTTAGTAGAGACGGGGCCTCACTCTTGCTCAGGCTGGTCTCGAACTCCTGAACTCAAACAATCCGCCCGCCTCGGCCTCCCAGAGTGCTAGGATTACAGGTGTGAGCCACCGTGCCCGGCCCATTTTTATAGTTTTAACCAATGGGTATATATGTATGTTCTAGGTCCCAAGTCTGCTCTTAATCTCTCTTTAAATGACAATCTGTATTTGTAATTTGAACTTGCTTAGAAAGAGTGGTACAGCTTCTAGTGTCATTCATGAGTAAGTATCCCCTATCTAAATCAGCAAGTGTAGGGTAGTCAGAATAAAGATCTTGCAATTGTTTTCTTTCACTCAGTAGAGCCTGAAGTCATCACAGAGTAAGGGGCTTAATAAATGCTGACTGCAAAAATTTTGTCTCAAAGAATAACGTTTTCAGTTGTGTTACATTCTCATTTTATTTTAACCGTAAGCCCCCAGATTTAGCACATTCTGTGTTTGGAGTAGGGTTATCAGTAGGTAGACTAATAGAAGACTGGGGCATCTTCAGGAAATCTTATACCCCTTCTGCCAAGAGCTTCATAACAGAGAGAAGCAAGGCACGGAATTCCTGCCATTCCACAAGACTCCTTTCTGATGATCACTGTGAAGATGCTGGGGCAGCTCCCTGGCAAGACACATCCACGACACACTCACAACTTCCTAAGCTGAAGAGCAGACATGACATGGGGACTCAGTACTGAGACTGGGGATGCATTGTAAAGTGTGAAGATGCATAAAAAATAGTTGTAAAGCAGTCAGAGTTAAGTGTAAAAATAATGAAATGTAAAGAAAATAATTAAGCCTCAAAACCTTAGATGAGCAGAATACAGAGACTGCTGCTTAAAAATCCTGGAAACCCAGGACTTAGTCATATGTAATGTTATTTTTTCAAATATGGAGATGACACTGTAGTCAGCAGTAACCAAAGACCCCTCCTTACAGGCCAGGCTAGGTGTTCCTCTTGGGGCATTCATCTCAGACTGCATGCCACATACTGTTTCAATTTATTTTTTATAATATGCTTTATTTTTCTAGATTATTAAGGTTACTGGCTTTGTAGAAAATTTGAAAATAGAGAATTACAAAGGAGGAAATAGAAACCACCGTGGTCATTCCATCATTTCTAACATTTTGGTACATATCTTTGTTCTATATATGTGTGTGCTCATACTTGCGTATGTGTATAATTCTTTTAAAAAATTGAGATATAGTTAACATACAATATAAAAACCATCTCCATCCTTGGAAGACTTCCCTTCAGCCCCTTTCCACAACTCACTATCAGTTCCCCACCACTAGCTGATTTCTAACTTCACAGATTAGCTTGTCTATAGCTGGATTTCATATAATTAGAACCATATAGTATATATTATTCGTTTTTTGGTCTGTTTTTTGCTTAACATAATGACTCTGAGATTTATCCATGTTGTGTGTTAGTAGTTTGCTTTGCTCACGTTTATCGCTGAGTAGTATTCCACTGTAAGGACATGTCACAATTCGTTTATTCAGTGTTCTGCTGATGGACATATGGGCCATGTCCAGCTTGGGTTATTATTTTTTTTTCTTTTGAGACAGGGTCTCGCTCCGTTGCCCAGGCTAGAGTGCAGTGATGTCATCATAGCTCACTGCAACCTCAAACTCCTAGGCTCAAGTGATCCTCCTGCCTCAGCCTCCTGAGTAGCCGGGACTACAGGTACATGCCACCATGCCCAGCTAATTTTTCTATTTTTTGTAGAGACGAGGCCTTGCTATGTTTCCCAAGCTGGTCTCATACTCCTGGCCTCAAGAGATCCTTCTGTCTTGGCCTCCCAAAGTGTTGGGGTTACACGTGTGAGCCACTGCGCCTGGCCAGTTTAGACTATTATGACATAAAGTTGTAAGTGTTCTTGTACAAGTGTGAACATGTTTTCATTTCTCTTTCCAACACTGGAGTAGAATAGCTAGTTTGTATGGTAAGTGATTAACTTGGTAAGAAACTGTCAAACCTTTTCCCAAAATGGTTTTATCATTTATACGCCCACCAACGATGTGCGAAAATTTTAGTTTCTTTGTATCTTTACCAACATTCAGTGTTGTCGGTCTTTCTGATTATAGCCATTCTAGTGGTGCTAAGCGGTATCTCGTTCTGGCTTTATTATTCATTTGCCTAATGACTAATAATGTTGAGTACCTTTTCAAGGGCTTATTGGACATCTATATATCTTCTTTGTTGAAATGTCTGTGTAACTTGTTTTTCAAAATCACTCATCACATTGTGAATATTTACTCTTTTTATGATTCTTTAAAACATGATTTTTAGACAGCTACACAGTATTTCTTGTATAGATATACCATAATTTAACTATTCCTCACTGATGAACATTTAGGCTGGTTTTGAATTTTTTTGCTATAGGATAAACTATCCTGTGCATAAATCTTTGTGTGCATCATCCTTAGGATAAATTCCAGAAATAAGATGAACGGTTTCCATATTAGTTTTACAATCATCTGCTTGCAGCCTGTTCCTCTGAGTAGACTGAGAGCTGGTGAGGATCAGGACTTCTCCTTATTCATCTTTGTATACCAGGGGCCCAGTAGGTCCTTAATAAATGTTTTTGAATAAACTTTATATTTGATATATATTACTCTAATATAGGAATTAAAAATATAGAACACTGTATTACTACTATGGAGGAATGGATTCTAAGAATAAGTTAAAACCATTTTAATTCTATCATGTAATTATTGAGTATAAGTAATTAATGAATTAATAATCAATTAGCAATGAAACATTAAGGTTAGGAAAGTATATGGTAACAAATAGATATGCCTGAGTGGAGGGGAAAATGCAGCTCTGTGGAAAATTGAAAGGCAGTATTATTGTACACACACACACACACACACACACACACACACACACACACATTTTTGAGACAGAGTTTGTTCTGTTGCCCAGGCTAGAGTGCTGTGGCATTAGCCTAGCTCACAGCAACCTCAAATTCGTGTGCTCAAACAATTTTTCTGTGTCAGCCTCCCTAGCAGCTGGGACTAGAGGCACACACCACCATGCTCTGCTACTTTTTTTTCTATTTTTAGCAGAGATGGGGTCTCGCTCTTGCTCAGGCTGGTCTCAAACTCCTGACCTCAAACGATCCTCCTGCCTAGGCCTCTCAGAGTGCTAGGATTACAGGTGTGAGAACTGTGCCCAGCCGAAAGGTAGTATTATTAATACCAAGATAGATTACCAAGTGACTGGGAATGGATGTCTTAAATTCTCCAGAGCTGTGACTAGTTTCATGTACACTTACCTTGCCCAGGGACAAAAGGTCTAGAAAATTGGGGCATGATGGAAAGTGGTGGTCCAGAGGGACGTCCAGTTTTCAGGGTAGACAGCTGAACTGGTGCTGGCGACTGAGCTGGTGAGATAATGGGGCTACTGAGTTGAGGGCTGTGCTGCAATTACAATACATCAAGAAAATGGGTCAGCATTTTGGGCAGGCTTTTTGCAAATTTCCTTTTGGACAAAAATTTTTATTCTTCCTGATTACAAATATATACTTGTTAGAAAAAAATTCAAACGTTACAGAAATATATAATCTCCAATTCCCAAAGATAAACATTGGTAACAGATTGTTTCTATGCATATGCATTCACACATCCATTTTTTATAAAAATGGGAACAGACCATACATCCTATTTTTGAAACTTGCTTTTGTAAGGTGGCAATAATCGTGTTGATAACTTTTGTGTGACAGAATATATACATCTATTTCATTCTTTTTTTAATATTAAATGTTTAACATTTCATTTTTAAATAATTTCATCCTTAGGGAATAGTTACAAAGATAGTACAAAGAATTTCCAGATTTCCGAAGTGATGTTAACATTTTATTGTATTTATCCCCCCCCATATATATATTATTGCCCTTTTCTGAACTGTTTGAAAGTGAGTTGCACATGATACTCCTTTACCCCTAAATAATTAGTGTCTACTTGCTAAAAACAAGGACATTTTCTTACATAACCACAGCAGAATAATCAAAACCAGAAATTAAAAAAACTATTATCTAATCTACAGAGTTTATTCCAATTTGCCAAGTGTCCCACTAATGTCTGTTATAGGAAAAGAGAAGAAAAATTTTCCCCTTCAGGAATCCAGACTAGAACCAAGAACTACATTTAGTTGTCATGGCTCTTCAATCTGGAACAGAACGAACCTCAGTCTTCCTTCTCTTTTATGACTTTGACATTTTTGAAGTTCTGTTTCTAAAGATCATTTTGAAGATCAGTTATTTTTTAGAATGTCCCTCAATTTGGGTTTGTCTGTTGTCTCCTCATCAAAAAGTTGATGAGGAACCTGATGTCGGTCTGTTGTCACATTACTAGTGATGTTTACTTTGCTCACTTGGTTAAGGTGGTGCCTGCCAGGTTTCTTCATTGCATGTTACCATTTTTTCCTCTGTAGTTGTAAGTATCTTGTGGGGAGATACTTTATAAAAATATTCTGCTTCTCATAAAAATTTTACCCACTAGTTTTAGCATCTAGTAATGACTCTTGCCTAGTGGTTTCCTGGTGGTGATTTTCTACTTCTATGATTCCTTCTATAGGTATTATTTCAGATTCTACTGTAAGAAAGAGTTTGACTCTCTCCTGTATTTATTCATTTGCATCACTATGGACTCATGGATTCCTATTTTATTCTATGGGTGGTCATTCATATGTTAATCATTCTTTTATGCCAAACTTTTAAGCCTGATCTTGTATCCTTTGACATATCCTTATCATTCTTCCAGCCCTTCCTTACTTTCTTAGCAAGATGGTCTAGGCTCATCTTGTGCCTTCCCTGAACAATCCTGATAATAGTTATTTCTCTAAGAAGCCCTGGTTCCTTTTAGTGGAGAATGGTATTTAGGAACTACCATCTGGGTAGCAGGTGTATCTCGTTCTTTTCAGTATTATACACTTAAGGGTATTTTCCTAAATGACACAGTAATTTATTTAATCAGTTACCCGTTGATAAATGTCAAGGCTGTTTATAATTTTTCAATGTTATAACAGGCAAGAAAGAAATACCACTATACACACATTTTTATATGCTTGTTCCACAATTTTTTTTTATTTTATAGAAACAGGGTCTCACTCTGTTGCCCAGGTTGGAGCGCGGTGGCACAATTATAGCTCCCTGCAGCCTTGAACTCCTGGGCTCAAGGGATCCTCATGCCTCAGCCTCCCAAGCAGCTGGGACTACAGGCACATGCCACCACGCCTGGCTAATTAAAAAAAATTTCTGTTTTGTAGAGATTAAGTCTTGCTATGTTGCCCAGGCTGGTCTAGAACTCCTGACCTCAAGCAATCCTCCTGCCTCAGCCACCCAAAGTGTTGGGATTACAGGCATAAGCTACCACACCCAGCCTAGTTCCACAATTTTTACTGGATAAAGTTCCAGAAGTGGATTTGTGGATGAAAGGCTTTGTACCTTCTATATTTTGAAAAATGTCACCAAATCACATTCCAAAAAGAGTTGTACTGATTTACAGTACCACCAAGAGAGTATTAGAAAGCTTGTAACTAGATATAATAATTTGCAAACACTGCAAATTATTGATTTTACTGAATTTTCCCAATTATACAGGATAAAAAGTAATTTTATATTTTCATCTGTTTAATGGCCATTGTCCACTTATATTTTGGAGCTGATCTATAAATGGCCTTTGCCCTTTTAATTCCACTATGATTTTGTCATGTGTATTGGAAATATATTTTCTCTAATTTATCTTTAAAAAAAATTTAAAAACCTTTTAATTCTGTAAAATTTGAAGTATATAAAAATGTAGATAAAAAAGCATAATGAACTTCCATGTACTCTTCATCCAGTTTCAACTGTGATCACCCCTCCTTATTTTTCCTAAAGTACTTCAACCAAATCTCAGATATTACAGCACTTTACTTGTAAAATATTTCAATATATAAATATTTCTATCTATTTTAAACATAACCACAATACTATTAACATACTAACAAGAGTAACATATTTAAATATCCTTTTTGCTCAAAAATCTTCAGTATCCAAACAAAATCCATATATTGTATCTGATTATTATACCTCTTGAGTCTCTTTTAACCTAAAACAGACCTAGCTCCCATTTCAAAATGCCATTTATTTGTAAAAGAAACAGGGTCAATTTGTCCAGTAAAATATCCCACTGGTACCATGTAATTTGTTTGTTTTCTTCCTATATTTACTGTAAATGAGTAGCTAGATTTAGAGACTTGATTAGATTCAGATTCAATTTTTCTGATAAGAGTATATGCTAGGTAATGCTGTGTACTTTCTTCTATACCACATAAAGAGCCAAATAATGTCTGACTGGCCCACTTTTAGAGATGCTACAGTTTATCAGTGGGTTCAGGGCTGTCTGCCCTCCATTTCAAAGCTCCCTCCTGTATATTTTTTACCTAACATTTTAGCATCTCCTGATGATTTTTTCTTGATGCATTATTTTAATAGGGTTCCAGAATGATGATTTTCTAATTGTATCATTGCATCTGCATTTATTAACTGGAATATGAATGAGAAATGTTCCCTCATCAACTATTTGGTTACACTGAAGTACAGTTCATATGGGAAAGGCAGGATAAATGCTTGAGTCTTTTTCTTTACCAAATTTTAGTTGTAGTTTATCTTTTGATTTTTATCTTCTGATGTTAAAAGAATTTTGAATATGCAGAAGTTGGCAAATAATATTTAAATAGTGAAATATATTGTCTGAATATAAAGAATGTTCAAACTTTAAGAAAAATTCTTTTTATTTCAAAATATTAAAGGGGTACAAATGTTTTTGTTACATAGATAGCTTTTATAATGCTTCAGTCAGGGCCGTAAGTGTGCCCATCACCTGAATGGTGTTCATTGTACCTGTTCAGTAGGTTTTTACCCCTCCCCGCTGTTCTTGATTTCCAATGATTTTTACTTTTTTCTGGCCCCATGTCAAACTTCTTTATTAATCTGCTTGAGAGGATTTCAAATTCAGTGTCAAGCCTTGTAGGTCAGTCTTAATATATGTCAAAAATGTTAAGTTTCAAAATGATAATGACCAAAAGCATCTTACCTGGACAATATTGTCTACACTGCTAAATTCCACACACTTCTGTCCTCTCTGGTGATCACAGTAATATTTGTTTTGTTTCCACTGGGGAGGTGAGTGAGCACGAGATTGTGGATTGTTTGGTACATTGAGCTGCATCATCACCATTCCTCCACCAGGTGGCGGTGGTGGCACAGCTGAAAATCAGTACCGTAAAATCAGTATATTTCACCAACTAAATGGTATCTCTGAACATTAGGATAACAGCAATAATTTTACATTTCTGAACAAACTTTTAGATATGCAAACCTGATTTAAGCCCTAATGCATCATGCTACAAGTTCTGTGTGTTTATAAAGGCATTAAAACAAACCTTAAGGTCTTAAACGTCTCACTTATCCTAAAATAAGTTGGATCACTCAGGAAGAGCTGGAAGGGTAATGAGAGGAGGGCCTAGGAAAGGAGGATATCAATACTTATGAGAAAGGAGAATACAGAGAGCAGTAGTAGAAAAGGAAGAAGTGGACCACACGTGTGAGTCTGATTCAGCATGGCACCTTAAATATATCTCACACATCCTGAGTTGAGAATCTTTTTGTAGAAATGCCTAAGGAAATTCACTGAACTATCTATCACATGGACAAACCATTACTTTTTTTTCAGTAATTGATTCATACTTGCACACTGGTGGCCTTGAAGCTGCTGGGAATTGCATGGTGAAGTAGTCCGAGGAAACTGTACTTGTTCTGATCCTGGATGCTGCAAGTAACTGACTGGAGAGCTATGTGGGGAAAAATCAAATAAACACAAAAACACAGCACAGTGAGATGGGGATGACTGTAAAGATTCTCTGAATGAACAGTTCTGCAAATTTATTTAAATAAAATTATTTTTCAAATTGGTTAGCAGTAAAAGTCAAATTTAACTCTTATCTGTGAATTATAATTACTTTATTGCATAAAAATCATTTTATGTTTATGGTAATAACACTGATTTTTAAAGACCAGAAAAAAAAAATTCCTAATTCCATTACTCTTATGAATTTCAACTTATTCTAAATGTCTTTTATATTGTTTAAATAACAATGATAATATTTTTTGAGATAGGGCTACATTTTAGAAAAGAGAATACGCAGCTGGTCCGATGGTAGCGGGTTATCAGAACTTATTAACATCAGTTTCACTGAAGTTGGTGTATAGCCCCCCCACTGCTATTTGACTAGCTTAAAAAAAGAGAGAGGCGGGAGTGGGGGCGAGGGCAACATACATAACCTAAACATCTGTACCCCCATAATATGCTGAAATAAAAAAAAGAGAATATGCAGTTTGATAATGATGAGACCCAGAAAAAAACTTTTCTATCTTAGAAAATATATTAAGAATAGAGGAAATAACAGAACATATTTTGACATATTCGGACAAAAATAAAAGGCTGTTTAGTAAAGTTATTGCTGTCTTTTTGAACAATCTTTGAGACACAAATTAACATAAGGGTTGTCATACTATGTCTCTGAAGTTTTCTGTTTAACAAATTCTTTCAGAATAATACTTTAAAATCGTAGAATACTGTTTATTCTTTCTGAGAATTCTCAAGTAATCAAGAACCTTAATTTATATCTAAAACCCTATTAATTATCAGTCTTTTATCATCATTAAAAATAAACTCCCTTTATAAAGCAGTATTTCTTAACTTAGCTTAAACAATTTTTTGCATCTATGTAGTTGCATTAAAAATACAACTTTACATACAACTACTGAATTACGGAGAATACAGAGCATGGTGAAATAACAGCATGGTGAAGCAATCAGTAAAATCCAGACTATGGGAAACTCTGTAAGACAAATGTGTAAAACTTAAGCAATATTTGCAAGGTAGATGGAAATACAAATATCAACTGGATAAGGAATTAATTGTTAATTTTTTAAAGATATGAAATGGTATTGTGGTTACATGGGCTTTTAAAAGACCTTTAGGGATACCTATACTGAAATACTCATGAATATGAAATACTATTAATATGATACCTGGGATTTACTTCAAAATAATATGGAAAGGGAAAAGGCTGAGATTTAGATGAAAACAGATTATCATTAGTTGATAATTACTGAAATGATGGGCACATGGAGATTCAGTACCCTTTTGTTTATATTTATATATGTTTAAAACTTTTCATAATAAAAAGTTAACAAAAGATTCTGTAATTTTTTTTTTTTTTTTTTTTTTGAGACAGAGTCTCACTGTGTTGCCCGGGCTAGAGTGCCATGGCGTCAGCCTAGCTCACAGCAACCTCAAACTCCTGGGCTCAAGCAATCCTGCCTCAGCCTCCCAAGTAGCTGGGACTACAAGCATGCGCCACCATGCCCGGCTGATTTTTTCTATATATTTTTAGTTGTCCAATTAATTTCTTTCTATTTTTAGTAGAGACGGGTCTCGCTTTTGCTCAGGCTGGTTTCGAACTCCTGAGCTCAAACGATCTGCCCGCCTCAGCCTCCCAGAGTGCTAGGATTACAGGCGTGAGCCACCGCGCCCGGCCAAGATTCTGTACTTTAGGCTGACAATTCCCCAGTTAATAAGAATTAGTAAAGTTTTGCTGTTTTTGTTTTTTTTTTTAGTGGCAGTAACTCAGTGCAGTTCAATAAAAAGGAGAAAGAATGTGATTTAATGGGAGGATTTCACAAAAAGTGATTTTGGATCATATGTGAAAATAGTACTTTTTGAAATTGATGTTAGTTATGATTGGAATGTGTTAATGTGAGTATTAGTTACCTATAGAAATAATACAACTTAAGAGATAGTCTGTAAATGTGTCCATACTGAGGAAAACAGAAAGTCCACATGGGGGTAAGGTTTTTTTAGGCTCTGTTCTAACCTACGTACACAGTTCCATTGGGCCACGTGGTACCTCTCACCCTGACCTTGCTCACTAAGTACATTCTAATGACTTACCTAAGTTCTGAGGGGCATGGGTGATAGGAAGTTGCCCGGCAAAAGGAAGAGAATATTCAGGTCACTGAAATAAGGATATATCCCATAATATTAAAACTACAAATTGCTATTCCATTTTACCACTGTAGTGGGTTTTAGTTTATAGTTAGTATAAAACAATTTTCTAGCACTAGATTACCCCTCACGTCAGGGGCGGGGAACCTGCGGCCTTAAGGTCACACGTGGCCTTTTATGAAAAGGATTTGTTCCCTAAAATTTGGATTCAGTTAAAAGGCTTCAGTTAAGGATCTAGAAGGCCACATGTGGCCTTAAGGCTGCAGGTTCCCCACCCCTGCCTTAGGTAAATGAATAAAAACCAAGTTTCGGAATTATAAAATTCTTAGGCTGGCCTCAAACTTCTAGCCTCAAGCAATCCTCCCGCCTTGGCCTCCCAAAATGCTAGGATTATAGGTGTGAGCCACCATGCCTAGCCCTCTCCAGTTATTTCTTTCTTCATTCTTATTGTTTAGGAATGATAAAAAAAAAAAAAGACAAATGTATTATATATTTTTATAATCAGAAGGCTATTGTAGTCTACCAAAGTATGAAAAAAATTTACATCATATGGACTCTTTTTTTTTTTTTAATTTCAGCATATTACAGGGGTACAAATGTTTAGGTTACATATATTGCCTTTGCCTCACCTGAGTCAGAGCTTCAAGTGTGTCGATCCCCCAGATGGTGCACACTGTACCCATTACATATGAAATATACCCATGCCCTCCACCTCCCTCCCACCTGTCCAACACCCAATGAATGATTTTTTGTGAATGGTTAAAATTGGTCTGCTACGGGTAGTATTGATGCCTTTTTTTTTTTTTTTTGAGACCAGGTCTTGCTCTGTTGCCCAGGCTGGGGTGCAGTGGTGCGATCACAGCTCACTGCAGCCTCAAATTCCTGGGCTCAAACAATCCTCCTGCCTTAGCTTCCTGAGTAGCTAGGACTACAGGTACATGCCACCCTGCTGGCCTAATTTTTTTTATCTTTTGTAGAGATGAGGTCCCTCCATATTACCCAGGCTGGCTGCAAACTCCTAGGTGATCCTCCTTCCTCAGCCTCCCAAAGTGCTGGGATTACAAGCCTGAGCCACCACACCTGGCCAATTGATGCCATTTGATTAGACTATGGTAATCTATTTGATACATCATAGTATGAATGAAAATTAATGCTTGATATTAAGGTATCAACTGTTAGATACTATCACTAGATATTCTTGCAAATTCAAGTGATGTCACATTGATATTTAAATGGCTTTTGACATTTAATATTTGACCTAGCACAAAGCACCTGGATTTGGGTGTCAAAGGGAGCATGGGTTTGAATTCGAACTCCACTTTGTATTTGTTTTGTGACTTTCAACATATTATTTGAACTTCAACTCTCTCTCATCAATAAACATATGATTAATACCTGTCTTACCAATCTATGATAAAAGATTTGGCCAAATAATTCAAAATATAACAAGACAGATGTCAAAGTGCACAACTTCATTAATAATCAAGGAGCCAAATTAATATGAGATATATTGCCATTTATGAAACATGAAAACTAATAAAACAGAGTCAGTAGATACTGGGATTATAAATAAAAGATTTTGTCAAAATGTACCAAAGATGTTAAAAATAGTCATATCCTTTAATCTATCTTTTTATTTTATTTCAGAGATAGGGTCTTGCTATGTTGCCCAGGCTGGTCTCAAACTCCTGGGCTCAAGCAATCATCCCACCTCAACCTCCTGGGTAGCTGAGACTACAGACAAGCATGTGGCATGGTGCCTGGCTTCCTTTGACTTATTAATTCCCCTCCAAGGACTCACACCAAGGAAGGAATTAAAATTGCTCACAAAACGGTTCAATAAAATAAAAAACTTGGATGTGATCTAAAATGTTCTGCAGCAGGCTAATTAATGTGTATTCACAATGGAATAATGTAATCACTAAAAATTATATTTATAAATAAATTTTTAATAACATGAAAAAATGTACTATGCCCATTAAATAAAATATATGCAGTAGTATCTCAACTATATTAGAACTACATATGTATATTAGAACTACATATGAAAAGAAAAATACTGAGAGAAAGGTATTAACAGACCAACAGTGCTCAATTTAGGGACTGTGGCTGATTCTTGGTCATTTACACTTTTTTGTATTTTCCAAAAAAGCATGTATGAATTTCGTAATTGCAAAAAATATACACTAAAAATGCTTTTGAAAACTGACTGAAAAGTTTGGCTTTTAAATATTGTATAAGGGATTTAATTTCAACTAATTATCTGAATCTGCTTCGGAAATACTCAGCAGATGTCAGAGCATGGCTATCTGGAGATGCTTACACTGCTATTTTGCAACATAAAACTCCAATTCATTTGAGGGTCAGATGCTTGGCCAGGCTTGTTGTCTCTGGAAAAAAATACTAGCTTTCTGTCTCATAAGCTTTCTGCGAGTCAAGGTGAAGTCCATTTTATGTATTTTTGTGATGAGGGCATATACTTAGGACAATATAAATAAACTTGCAACTAATCAGAATTTGATTAAACTGTATGCTCAATTAATGAAAATAAATGTCAAAACTTTTACTGTACAATATTCTGGGGCTGGGTGCAGTCGCTCACACCTATAATCCTAGCACTTTGGAAGGCTGAAGAGGTTAGGATCGCTTGAGCCCAGATTTTGAGACCAGCCTAGGCAATATAACAATACACCATCTCTACGAAAGAGACGTGGTGGCACATGCCTGTAATCTTAGCTACTTGGGCAGGATAGCTTAAAGCCCAGGAGTTTGAGGTTGCAGTGAGCTCTGATCTTGCCACTGCACTCTAACCCAGGTGACAAGAGTGAGATCCTGTCTCTAAAAATAAATAAATAAATACGTACATAAATAAAAAATTGGGTTTTCCTTTAAATGCTAACAGTCAATTTCTCTGGGCTTTCTAGTTAAATCCTCATTTCTAGAAATATTCATTTATAGCTCACCTGCTCTCAAATGTGAATTTAAAAAAAAACTGAATATGACTAAAAAATAAAGAAAATATTAAAAAAAAAAAAAAAAAAAGAAAAAGGAGCAGGGATACCTGGTCTAAGACTGTTGCTTTCACGGAGCACTGGATGTAGCTCTGTGTTTCCTGGCAGCTAAGACAAAATGGTGAACCCAGAGGATTATATAACTCTGCCAGGATGATAAGGAAAGTAAGCAGTTAAGCCTCTGGCAGGTACTGGATTGTAGAATACCATAACTGTTATTCTATTATATTATAAATTTAAAGCATGCAGTTATAGAGTAATCGAGTCTCTCAATACCACATTGTATGAGACACAATTTATATCTTACTAAGGAAACTTAGGACCTGGACTGGAAATCTTGCCCAAAGAGGATTATTTCCCATTTAATAAATAGGTAGGATGCAAAAGTATATGCAAGTAGGGCTAATATTTTCCCTAAACGGGAGCTCTAAACTTTTCAAGTATTTAAACAAGCACTTGTATGAAACCCAAAAGAGTCTACATTAAACATTTAATAGAAACAATGCCTTTGGCTTGAGAAACCGTATGGCAGGTATCATCAAACATAATCCACCACAAAGATGTCTCTGGTGCTCCTGGAGAATGACTTTAAGATGGGCCCTATTTCGGCCAGCCCACCAGGATAAACTAGTCATCATCAAGCAGCTCCATTAGTGGACCTGTTCGATATATTACCTTAGCATCTCAATGAAGTGGTGGGAAACATTTACCAAACAATAATTTTATTTTTAGTACAGCTCATCCTACGCTACTCTTCTGGGCAATAATTTAGCTACTTAAGTTTGCTTCCTAGAAAGAAATCCTAAAATTGCCATTGGCATTGGGGATGATGATTATCTGTCTATACAATACAGCTGAAGAACATACATCTTGTTCCCCTGACAATTCCATCGAATCTTTTAAATAAAAGGTAATTAAAAAAAGGATGCCAGAATAGTATCATTTCATACTTTTTGAATAAAAATTTCATCTATTGGAGAATATGTGACATGACAGCATGAGGCGTTCTGTTGACCTATATCCTAGTGAAACTGTGAAAAGTATAAAAAAGCAACCACTTAAAGCCTCTGGAAAAGGTCCCAAGGATGAATAGGAATAGGAAACATCTGTTCAAGAACGTCTACAAAAATTTGGTAAAAAATTCAAAAGTCTGGTATTTGAATCAAGACTGTTCCCTCTTTCCCCCTCCCAGCATAGCGAGGTAGAGACACCACTCCAGATAGCTGCCAGAAATACAGGGCTCCCTCCCACCGCAGCACCAGATAGAGAGCTTTCTTCCTAGGAGGAGCAAGATATCAGCATTTCCCCTCCTGCCCCCAGGAGACTTTTGCTGAAGTCCAGGGCAAGTAAGTTTGTGAGGTGGGGGCTCCCTTTGCCACCTAGTCTCTACTTGTAGCACTGACAGTATCACTCTACCTTGGGTGTGGCACACTGAGAATACTGGTGTCCTGATCACTCTGTCCTTAAATGATGAAGTGGTAATTCCATGCCACCAGGTAAGCTGAAAAGACTGGAGGCTGTGGTTCCCTAACCCCAACTAGCTGTTCAGCTCCTAGAACAGGGTGTCATTCAGAGAAGCTTGTTATTGTCCTCACCTCCAGCTCCCCATCCCTCGCTCAGAGATGTTGCTAGGGGCAGAAACAGGCCATAAAACAGCACCTAGTATCTTCCCAAAGAAACTGTCTTCTTTTGCAACAGGGAGGGAGTGGGGAAGTTCAAGCCTACAGGTGCTCTCAAGAACAGCAGAGGTTTCGGTAAGGACAAGAGGGAGGAGATTCAAGACTCAGGCTAAATGGTAGCCCCCCTAGCTTGAGAAGAGAAACAGGGTACACGATAGCTGGGAAGAGCCCTCCTGTGGTGAGAACAGAAATCAAAGACTAACCCCAGAAATTATTCCTTCAAAGGAGCCAGATTTTTCTTTTTTTTGAGACAGAGTCTCACTCTCTTGCCCAGATAGAGTGCAGTGGCATCATTGCAGCTTACTGCAACCTCTAATTCCTGGGTTCAAGCAATACTCCTGCCTCAGGTGCCCCAAGTAGCTGAGACTATGGGTGCGTGCCACCACGCCTGGCTAAATTTTCTATTTTTAGTAGACACAGAGTCTCACTCTTGCTCAGGCTGGTCTTGAACTTCTGAGCTCAAGCATTCCGCCGGCCTCAGCCTCCCAGAGTGCTAGGATTACAGGCATGAGCCACTGCACCTGGCCAGGAGCCAGAATTTGATTGCATTAGTTTGTAGAACAATTTATGCTACAGAGCATTATTGAAAATAATAGAGCAATCAGCTGGCAATTAGTAGAGTTTACCTGTTAGGTGTTGTCAGAGAAAGAGAGGAACAGAATCCTGCCAAAACCACTGTCATTCCAGGGTGGGAATATTCAAAGCTGTGCCACCCTGAGGAATAACATCCAAGGCTGAACACTTTGGGAGCAGGGGGTAGTGGTTAAAGAAATGAAAATTATCAGTCGCTAAATATGCAAACATGCAAATTACAATAACATACAGGGGAAGGGGGAAAGGCCAGTACATAGAGTTGCTACAATATATTATCTAAAATGTCCAATAAAAAACAAACTATGGCTGGGCATGCTGGCTCATGCTTGTGATCCTAGCACTTAGGAAGGCTGAGGGAGGATTGTTCGAGTCCAGGAATTCAAGACCAGCCTGGGCAACATAGTGAGACCCCATCTCTACAAAAAATAGAAAAATTGGCTGGGCATGGTGGTATGTGCCTGTGGTCCTAGTCCCAGCTACTCAGGAGGCTGAGACAGGAGGATCACTTGAGCCCAAGAGTCTGAGGTTGCAGTGAGCTATGATGATGCCACTGCACTCTAGCCTGGGTGACAGAACAAGACCCTGCCTCCAAAAAGAAAGAGAAGAGAAGAGAAGAGAAGAGAAGAGAAAAGAGAAGAGAAGAAAAAAGAAAAGAAAAGAAATGAAAAGAGGAAAGTATAACAAATACATTGGATAAAAGCAGGGAATAGAAGCTACCTCCGAAAGAGAACAGATTTTCCCCATTTATCAGAAAAAGAGGCCACTATAAATATGTTCAAAGAATCAAAGGAAACCATGATTAAGAAAGAAGGAATGATGACAATGTTGCACTAATAAATAGAGAATATCAACAAAGAGACAGAAATTATTTATTTAAAAAAATGAAAATTATGGAGCTGAAAAGTACAATAGCTAAAATAAAAAAATCACTAGAGGGTCTCAACGGTAGATTTGAACTGGCAAAAGAATAAGTGAATTTGAAGATAAATTGATAGAGATTATGTAAATCGAAGAACAGAGAGAAAAAACAAAGAGAGCCTCAGACACCATAATATAAGCACATTAACATATGCATAATAGGATTACCAGAAAGGAGAGACAAAGGAGCAGAAAATATATTCTGAGAAGTAATGGCTCAAGTATCCCAAATTTACTGAAAAATAATAATATATTCGGCCAGGAAGCTGAAAACACTCCAAGGATGATAAACACAGAAATATCCACAGAAACATCACAGTAAAAACACTGAAAGTCAAACCAAGGAGAAAATCTTGAAAACAGTAAGAGAAAAATGAATCATTACTTATACGGGAGCTCCAATAAGATTAACAACTGACTTGCAACAGAAAAGATGGTGGCCAAAGGCAGCAGGATAACATATTCAAAGTGATGAAGGAAACGAAAAAAACAAACAAAAAAACCCCAACCAACCAAACAAACAAAAAGCCCCCCTATCAACCAAAAATCCTATATCCAGCAAAACTATCTTTCAAATATGAAGGTGAAATAGACTTTTCCAGGTAAACAAAAACTGAGACCATTTGTTCTTGGGAGACATGCCTTACAAAAATACTAATTCAAATCCACACAAAGTGACAAAGAACATCAGTGTTATAGACTATGTATTTGTGTACCTCTTACCCCCAATTCATATATTGAAAAGCCTTAACCTCCAATGTGATGGTATTTGGAGAAGGAGCCTTTGGGACATAATTAGGATTAGGTCAGGTCATGAAGGTGAGTCTTGGTCCAATGGGATTAGTGCCTTTATACAAAGGGATACGAGAAAGCTTGCTCTCTCTCTCTCTCTCTATGTCCACACACCAAGGAAAAGACATATGAGCACAAAGTGAAAAGGTGGCTGTTTGCACCACAAAGGAGAGCCACCACCAGATACCAACCCTGCTGGCAACCTGATCTTGGACTTCCAGTCTCCAGAACTGCGAGAAAATAAATTTCCATTGCTTAAGCCATCCAGTTTATGGTATTTTGTAATGGCAACCTGAGCAGACAAATATAACCAGTAAGGTAATTATATAATTGTAAAAGATAGCAGAACTGCATAGTTTTCCTCCTTTCTCCTCCTAACTGATTTAAAAGCAACTTTATAAAACCATGTATATTATGTATCGCTAGGCATATAACATATGGAAACATAATATATTCGCCAATAATAGCAAAAGGAGGTGGGTGAGACAAAGCTGTACTGGGCTAAGGAAGTGACTACAGATGACAAAGTCATAATTAGAACAATGTATTGTTGTGTTTGTAACATTAATAGATATAATATGTATAACGATAAAATCACAAAAAGGGGGAAACAGGAATAGGGGTATATAGGAGTACCTTTTCTATATATCACTGGAATTAAGCTAGTATAAATTACAAGTAGAATCGGATAAATTAAGACGTATATGGTAAATCCTAGAGGAACCACCAAAACATAAACAAAAATAAAAGTAAATCATTTAAAAAAACCTAAAATGCTACATTAGGAAATACTTAATGCAAAAGAAAAAAGGGATAGAGAACCAAAAACAACATAAGAGATATAAAAAACAAAAAGTAAAATGGCAGATACAAATCTAATTATATCAATAATATATATTTCATTATATCAATAATATTAATACTAAATGTGAATGGGCCTAGAGCCAGTGGCTTATGTCTGTAATCTCAGCAATTTGGGAGGCCAAGGCAGGAGGATTGCTTGAGGCCGGGAGTTTGAGAACAGCCTGGGCAACATATTGAGACCCTGTCTCTAAAAAACATGAACAAAATTAGTTGGGCATAGTGGTGCATGGCTGTAGTGCCAGCTACTTGGGAGGCTGAGGTGGGAGGATCAATTGAGCCCAGGAGTTAGAGGTTGCAGTGGGCTCTGATTATGCCACTATACTTCGGCCTGGGTGACAGTGCACAATCCTGTCTCTAAAGAAAATATAAAATAAAAAATGTGAATGTGTTAAACAATCCAATCAAAAGACAGATTGTCAAAATGGATTAGAAAACGTGATCCAGGCTGGGTGTGGTGGCTCACGCCTGTAATCCTAGCACTCTGGGAGGCCAAGGTGGGAGGATCGCTTGAGGTCAGGAGTTCGAGACCAGCCTGAGCAAGAGTGAGATCCTGTCTCTACTAAAAACAGAAAGAAATTAGCCAGACAACTAAAAAATATATAGAAAATTAGAAAAAACAGAAAAAATTAGCTGGGCCTGCTGTAGTCCCAGGTACTCAGGAGGCCGAGGCAGAAGGATGGCTTGAGCCCAGGAGTTTAAGGTTGCTGTGAGCTAGGCTGATGCCACAGCACTCTAGCCCAGGCAACAAGCAAAACAGATTTTAAAAGAAAAAATGTTACTAGAAATAAGGAAAGCATTGCATAATGGTAAAAGGGTCCGTCAGGAAGATATAACATATAGGCATCTTATGAAGGAGCATCAAAATACAGAAAGCAAACACTGGCAGAAATGAAAGAAGAAACAGACAATTATTAAAAACTTCAATATCCCACTGTAAATAACAGAGCAACTAGACATAAGATCAACAAGGAAATAGAAGACTTGAACAATACTATAAACCAATTAGACCTAATAGACATCTACAGAACACTCCACTACCACCAACAGAATACAAAATCTTCTCAAGTGCACCCGGAACATTTTCTAGGACAGACATAAGCTAGGCAATAAAACAAACCTCAGTTAACTTAAAAGGATAGAAATAATATAAAGTATGTTCCCCAAGAAATGAAATGAAATTAAGAAATCAATAGCAGGAAAATATCCGTGACATAAGTGGAAATTAAACAACACAATCCTAAATAACCAATAGGGTAAAAAGGGACACCAGAAAAATAGTTTGAAATGAATCAGAATGAAGATGTAACATATCGTAACTATAAAGCAGTGCTTACAGGAAAGTTATAGCTGTAAATTCCTGTATTAAGAAAGAAGAAAGATCTCAAATTAATAACCTACACTTACATTGTAGCACCCTGGGAGAGAAAAACAGCAAATTAGACCTTAAGCAAGTGGAAAGAAGTAAATAGTAAAGATTAGAATGAAAATAAACAGAATGGATTACAGAAAAACAATAGAGAAAAATGTTTAAACTAAAAGCTGGTTCTTTGAAAAGATCAATAAAACTGACAACCTTTCTGCTAGATTGACCACGTGAAAAAAGAGAAAACTCAAATTACTAGAATCAGAAAGGAAAGAGGCTATTATCACTGACCCTACAGAAATAAAATGGATCATAAAGAAACAATATAAAAAACTGCACACTGACAAATTAAATTCCTAGAAAGATACAAACTATCTAAACTGACTCAAGGAGAAAAAGACAATCTGAATAGAACTATAGCAAGTGAAGGGATCGAAGTAGTAATAAAAATACAATCCACCAAAAATGAAAAAATTAAAAAAAACCCCAAAACTAGCTCAGATAGCTTCCTCACTGAATTCTACCAAAAATGCAAAAGAACAATTAACAACAATTCTTCATAAGATCTTCCAAAAATCAGAAGAGGAGGGAATACTTCCCATATCATTTCATGAGGCAAGTATCAATGTTACCCTGATACCAAAACCAAAGACACCGCCCCCACAAAAAAACCCGACAGACCAATATTTCTTGTAAATACATATGCAAAAAGCCTCAAACAAAATACTAGCAAACTGAATCTAGCAAGAAACAAAAAGAGCTATATACCATGACTAAGTGGGATTTATCCCAGGAATGCAAGGGTCATTAAACATCTCAAAATCAACTAATACAGTATAATGTATCAATAGAATAAAAAACAAAAATCATATGACCATTTTGATAGGCTCAAAAAAAATTTTTTTTGACAAAATAAAACATCGTTTGATGATATAAACACTTGATCAGGGACAAGCATGGATGTCTGCTCTTGCCACTTGTATTCAACACTGTATTGCAGGTTCTAGCCAGGACAATTAGGCAAGAAAATGAAATAAAATGTACCCAGATTGAAAAGGAAGAAATGACATGATTTCTCTTTAAAGATTTATATATAGAAAAGCCCAAGAAATCCACTAAAAAACAATTTCAGGTTAAGTGTCCCTAATCCGAAAATCCAAAATCCAAAAGGCTTCAAAACCTGAAACAGAGTGACAATATGACACTTGAAGGCAAAACTCACTGGAGCATTTCAGATTTTTAGATTTGGGACATTCAAGTGGAAAGTATAATGCAAATATTCCAAGAATCTGAAAAAAATCTCAAACACTTCTGGTCCCAAGCATAATCAACCTGTATATCTAATAAATGAGTTCAATAGGTCGTAGGATATAAGATCAATATACCAAAGTAAATTGTATTTCTGCATACTTACAATGAACAATTTGAAAATGAAATCACAATTCCATTTACAGGAGTATCACAAAGAATAGAATACTTAGGAATCAATTTAATAAAAGGAGTCCAAAATTATACTCTGAAAATGACAAAACATTGTTGAAAGCTATTAAAGATCTAAATAATTGGAAAACATCACATGTTTATGGAACGAAAGACTTAACATAGTTAAGATGGCAATACTCCAAATTAATCTAGATTCAATGTGATCCCAATCAGAACTCCAGCTGACTTCTTTGTAGAAACGGAGTACATGATTGTAAAATTCATACGAATTACAAAGGACTCAGATTAGCCAAAACAATCTTGATAAAGAACAAAGTTGAAGGACCTCCTAATTTTAAAACTTCACCAAAACAGTGTGGTACTGGCACAAGAACAGACATATAGAATAATGGAACAGAATTGAGAATCGAGAAATAAACAAATCTATAATCAGCCGGTTTTTGATATGGTGCCAATACCATTCAATGGGGAAAGAATAGTCTTTTCAACAAATGGTGCTGAGACAACTAGATTGTCATATGCAAAAGAATGAAGTTGAATGCATACCTCACATCATATATTTTTTTTAAAACCTCAACATGGATCAAAGACCTAAATGTCATAGCTAAAACTATAAAATTCTGAGAAGAAAATATAAACAGAACTCTTTGTGATCTTGGATTTGGCACATAATTTGTCAACATGACAATAAAAGCACGAGTGGCAAAAAAAAAACCCAAAAAAACAAAAAAAGGTAAATTAGACATCAAACTTGAAATCTTTGTACTTCAAAGGAAAGCATCAAGAAAGTGAAAAGACAACCCATAAAATGGGAGAAAATATTTGCAAGTCATATATCTGATAAAAGACTTCTATCAGAACATATAAAGAAATCTTACAACTTAATAACAAAAAGACAACCTAATTACATTGGGAAAAGTGTTGGCAAGAACGTAGAGAAACTGGATCTCTCTCCTTCACTGCTTAGGGGAATGTAAAATGGTGCAGACCTTTGGAAAACCGTTTGGCAGTTTCTCAAATAATTAAACACCAAGTTATCATATGATCCATCAATTCCGTTTAGGTATACACCCAAGAGAAATGAAAACATATGTCCACATAAAAACTTGGACACTAACGTTTATAGCAGTACTACTCATAATAGTCAGAAAGTGGAAACAACTTAAGTGTCTATCAACTGACAGAGGGATCATCAAAATGTTGTATATTCATAAAATGGAGTATTATTTAGCTATAAAAATTAATGAAGTACTGACACATGCTACAACATGAATGAACCTTAAAAACATTATGTTAAGTGAAAACATCCAGTTACGAAAGACCACATATTACATAATTCCATTTATATGAAAAGTCCAGATGAGAGAAATCTATAGAGACAGAAGGTAGACTGGTAGTTGCTTAGGATTGGGTGACGGTGGTGGTGGTGTGTGCGTGTGGCAGGCGGTACAGGGTTTTTTCCCTTTGTTTTCTTTTTCAGTATGTTCACATTAAAACAATTTAAATGTGGTGAAACACACATAAAATTTGCCATCTTAACCATTTTTAAATGTATAGTTCAGTACCATTAAGATATATTCATATTGTTGTACAACCATTACCACCGCCCATCTCCAGAATTCTTCATCTTGCAAACTGAAACTCCATACCCACTAAACACTTACCTCATTCCCTCCTCCCCCCAGCCTCTGGCAACCACCCTTCTGCTTTCTGTCTATGAATTTGACTATAGTCATGTATTGCTTAACAACGGAGACACATTCTAATAAATGTGTCATTTGGTGATTTCATTGTTGTGTGAATATCATAGAGTGTATTTACACAAACCTATATGGTATAGCCTACTACACGCCTAGGCCCACTGTTGTATATGCAGTCCATTGTTGACCAAAACATTGTTACTTGGTGCATGACTGTATTCTAGGTACCTTATAGAAGTGGAATTGGATGGTATGTGTCTCACTTATTTCACAAATAATGTCCTCAAGGTTCATCCATGTTACAGCACTTGTCAAAAATTCCCTCTTTTTTTTTCGAGAGACAGTCTCACTCTGTTGCCTTAGCTAAAGTGCCGTGGTGTCAGCCTAGCTCACAGCAACCTCAAACTCCTGGGCTCAAGCAATCCTTCTGCCTCAGCCTCCCGAGTAGCTGGGACTACAGGCATGCACCACCATGCCCGGCTAATTTTTTCTATATATTTTTAGTTCTCTGGCTAATTTCTTTCTATTTTTAGTAGAGACGGGGTCTCGCTCTTGCTCAGGCTGGTCTAGAACTCCTGAGCTCAAGCAATCCTCCCGCCTCAGCTTCCCAGAGTGCTAGGATTACAGGCCTGAGCCACCGCGCCCAGTCAAAATTTTCTCTTCTTAAGGCAGAATACTACTCCATTATATGTATACACCACATTTTGTTTACCCATTCGCCTGCTGATGTACACTTGAGTTGCTTCCACCTCAGGGTTTCTTTTTGAGGGTGATGACATATTCTAAAATACTGTGGTGATAGTTATACATATCTATAAAGATACTAAAAAAATGCTGAATTGTACACTTTAAGTGGATGAATTGCATGGTATCTGAGTTATTTCAATAAGACTGTTTAAAAAACAAGGTAAATAAGGACATGGCAGAATGGACAAGAATGGTGCACATAAGCAGGGTGTGGTGGTACATGCCTGTAGTCCCAGCTACACAGGAGGCTGAGGCAGGAGGATTGCTTGAGCCTAGGAGTTTGAGACTAGCCTGGGCAACACAGGGAGACCCTGTCTCAAAGAAAAAAAAAAAATGATATAGTATTTGTGGTATTATTTACCCATGGTTTCACTTTCTGTGGTTTCAGTTACCCTCAGTCAATCACAGTCCAAAAATATTAAAATGAAAATTCCAGAAATAAGCACTTTGTAAGTTTTATACTGAGTAGCATGATGAAATCTCGCACTGTCCCACCGGGACGTGAATCATTCCCTGTCCAGCGTATTCATGCTGTACAATGTGCCCACCTGTCAGTCATTGACATCATCGGCTCCCGACATCCAACAATTGACACTATCATGGCTCAATGATCCAGGATTGCCTGAAGCAGATGATCCTCCTTGTGAATGTACTGTCCGAAGGTGAAAGGTAACCTAATGCTACGTCACAAAGCCTAAGTCACCTATGTCATTCTTTTCACGTCATGGCATCACGTGGGCATTTTACCATCTTACAGCATCACAAGAAGGACGAGTATACAGTACAGTAAAATATTTTGAGAAAGACCATATTAATATAACTTTTAATACAGTATATTGTTAAACATAGTACATACAGGATTTAGTATTAATTGAGGTTTCAGGCATTCACTGGGGGGCCTTGGAACGTACACACTATGGGTGAGGGGGGACTACTGTACGTAAAAGGTATCCATAAAGAAGTCCTATTATAAGTCACACACAAAATGGTTGACACTTAGGAAAATTAATAGCATGGGAAATTCTACATCAGAAATATTACTGCCATCATACATCTCTTCTCTTTATGGTTTACAGATATTTCATGGTTGCTATTTCAAATTATTATCATTTATTATTTTTTGGAGACAGAGTCTCACTCTGACAGCCAGGCTACAGTACAGCAGTGTCATCATAGTTCACAGTAACCTCAAACTTCTGAGCTCAAGTGATCCTCCTGCCTCAGCCTCCCGAGTAGCTGGGATTATAGGTGTATACCACCATGCCCAGCTCATTTTTTTTTTCTTTCTCTTTTTTTTGTTGAGACAGAGTCTCGCTCTGTTGCCTAGGCTACAGTGCCATAGCTCACAGCAACCTCAAACTCCTGGGCTTAAGCAATCCTTCTGCCTCGGCCTCCCGAGTAGCTGGGACTACAGGCATGCGCCACCATGCCTGGCTAATTTTTTTTTCTATATATTTTTAGTTGTCCAGTTAATTTCTTTCTATTTTTTTCAGTAGAGACGGGGTCTCACTCTTGCTCAGCCTGGTCTCCAACTCTTGACCTCGAGTGATCCTTCTGCCTCGGCGTTCCAGTAGTGCTAGGATTACAGGCGTGAGCCACCACGCCCGGCCCTCATTTTTCTATTTTTTGTAGCGACAGTGTCTTGCTCTTGATCAGGCTGGGGTAGAACTCCTGTCATCAAGCAATCCTCCTGTCTTGGCCTCCCAAAGTTCTAGGGCTGCAGGTGTGCACCATGGCACCCAACCTCATCGTTTTTTTTGTTAAAGTTGCTATAATTCTCATTTCTTGGATTGCTGGTAAGACTGAACATTTTCCTATGTGATAACTTATCATCAGTTTTTCCCACATCAGTAAACTATCTCTACGAATTATTTATTTTTAGAGTCTCACTGTTGTCATTCTAGAACATACAGAAGTGATAAAAATGTTTTTTTTTTTTTTTTTTTGACAGAGTCTCACTGTGTTGCCCGGGCTAGAGTGCCATGGCATCATCCTAGCTCACAGCAACCTCAAACTCCTGGGCTCAAGCGATCCTCCTGCCTCAGCCTCCCGAGTAGCTGGGACTACAGGCATGCACCACCATGCCCGGCTAATTTTTTCTATATATTTTTAGTTTTTCCAATTAATTTCTTTCTATTTTTAGTAGAGACGGGGGTCTCGCTCTTGCTCAGGCTGGTCTCCAACTCCTGAGCTCAAACAATCCGCCCGCCTCGGCCTCCCAGAGTGTTAGGATTACAGGCGTGAGCCACTGCGCCCGGCCTGATAAAAATGTTTTACATAACGAACTTTTATCAGGCATTATTTGCCACATTTCCCCCATATCTTGCTTCTTTCCTTTGGATATATGTCTTAATGTAATTGCAATGGATCTTTATAGTCAAAAAAGCTTTAACACATTCAACTACTCTTTGATAATGTACTTCGTATCTTTAATCCTAAAACTTCACTGAAAAAACCAAAGCAATCAGAATTTTTAAACTCATCACACTTATCCACCCACCCATATCTGTACCCTTATACTCTGCTTTTCTTCCATTTATTAATATTATCCATGAATCCTCTGCAGTCTTATCTAAGTCTAACCTGCTTCCATTGCTTGCATTTGTGTATGATGTCATCTTCCTTGGGGACTTACAACTCTCTCCCTTGCAGTGGCAAATCTTCCCTTTCTACTAAGTCTTTCCTTTTAGCATATAAACACAGACATCTTTCTTTCAATTAAAAGAGAATGTTCTCTCTTGATCTCATTCCCTCTACCCACATATACCACTCTAATTCAATGCTCCTCCTAGGAAAGCAATTCTCCTCAAAGGCTGTCTCTACTGTCTCCAATTCCTCTCTTCTCACTGTCTTAGCTTTTTTCTCCTTAAGTCTATCTTCGAGTGACTTCATTACTTCTTTTTTTGGTTTGAAATATATATACAAGAGTGCCTAGAAATATATTACACAGTTTAATTATAAAATAAGCACCTGTGTAACCTCATTCAGATTGGGAAACAGAACGCTGCTAGTATCTTAGCAGTCTCCCCACGTTCCCCCACCATGCGCCTCTAACTGATAGTTCCCTCCTATCAAGAGTTTTGTGATAAGCACTTATTTGCTTTTTATTTCTTTTTATAGTTTTACAACCTATATGTGTATCCTGAAGGAAAATAGTTAAGTTTTGACTGTTTTTGATTCTAAATAAATGGGGTCATACTGTATGATTTTATGACTTGTTTCTTTTATTCAACATTTTATCTGTGAGACTCAATCATCTGGATATACACAGTTGTAGTTTAGTATTTTCTTTGGTGTATTGTGTTCTGAATTGAATGCAACATAACATACTTACCCATTCGATTCCATTTTATCTGGGTTGCTTCTAGTATAACATTGTTGCTACATACATTCATGAATATGTCTCTGATATACATCTGTCAAGGTTTTTATAAAGGCAGAGGCTGACAAACTTTTTCTTTAAAGAGCCAGTGAGCACATATTTTAGCTCTAAGGAACACAAATGGTCACTCTGATTTTTAAAAGAATAAATCTTAAAAATTTAAAAACCATTCTTTGGGGGCCATAATTTTCTCACTTATATTTTAAGACATAAACCTAGCAGCAAAACTACTAAACATAGGGGGCACATACCTTGAACATCACAAGATGGTTTGGGGAATAAATGTTTTACACATATTTTGTTAGA
>NW_012148952.1:5415818-5482440 GCF_000956105.1 Propithecus coquereli
TTTTTAGTTGTCCAATTAATTTCTTTCTATTTTTAGTAGAGACGGGGTCTCGCTCCTGCTCAGGCTGGTTTCGAACTCCTGAGCTCAAACAATCCACCCGCCTCGGCCTCCCAGAGAGCTAGGATTACAGGTGTGAGCCACTGTGCCTGGCCATGTTTGACTTTTAAAACAAACTTTTTCTCAAGGTTTTTTTTTTTATTATTAAGGTTTGAGAATTTCCCATATGTTCTTCAGGAAAGTCCATTGCTAGATATTTGATTTTTAAGCCTGGATATTGTTTGCCTTTTCATTTTCATTCTTTTGTATACAGCCAATTTCCATTTGGTATCATTTTCCTTGTCAGAAAAACTCCCTTAAACATTTCTCATAGTGTAAGATGGCTGGTAGTTAATTCTTCCAGCTTTTGTGTACTTGAAATGGTCTTTATTTAACCTTTTTTCCTGAAAAATATTTTTACTGGTATAGAATGCTAGTTTTTTTTCTTTCAGTACTTCAAATAAAGATGTTGGTCTTTATTCACTATCTTCTGTCCTGTATTGTTTCTAATAAGAAGCCTGCTGACATTCTTATCTTTGTTACTGTATTTGTAATGTGTCATTTTTAACTCTGGTTGCTTTTTAAGATTTTCTCTTTACAACTTTTTTTTTTTTTTTTTGAGACAGAGTTTCACTGTGTCACTCTGGGTAGAGTGCAGTGGCATCATCATTGCTCACTGCAACCTCAGACTCCTGAGCTCAGGGGATCCTCCCACCTCAGCCTCCCAGAGTGATTACAGGTGTGAAACCACACCCAGTCTCTTTACAACTTTTAAATTTTTAAATTTAAAATTTTTAGGCTGGTCAAGTGAAGAAGGGAATGTCTTTACAACTTTTAAAGATGTTTCCTTCACACTTCTTTTGCTTGGAATTTGTTGAGCTTTTTGGATTTGTAGGTTTATAATTTTCATCATATTTTGAAAAATTTCAACCACCACTTATTCAAATATCTTTTGTTCCTTTTTTCTTCTTTCGAGGATGCCAATTACACATTTATGAGGTCCCCTGAAGAGCAATGATGCTTTGTTCATTTTTCCCCCTCTGATTTTTATACTGGCATTGCTTCACAGTTTCAACTCACTGATTTTCACTTCATTATCAGCCTTAGTTTCCTGCTTCTTTGCATTACTGGTAATTTTTTATTGGATGTCAGGCATTATGAATTCAACCTTGTTGGGTGTTGGATATTCTTGCATTTTGTAACGTTTTTGAGCTTTGTTCTGGGCCACAGTTAAAGTTCTCTGGAAACAATGTAATCCTTTTGGGTCTTGCTTTTATGCTTTTGAAGGCAAGACCACAACAGACTTTAATCTAGAGTTAATTTCTACACTCTTGAGACAATATCCTTTTAAGTCATCTACTTGATGCCTCATGTATCCAGGTTTTCACACTCTAGCTGGTAGGACTAATAAACTATTTCTGTCGTTGGGTAAGCTCCAGAGATTGTTTAAGCCTGCTCCTTTTGAGTGGTCCTTTTCATGGCCTAGGTAGTTTCTACACACACACACACACACAAATCAGTACTCAACTGAGATTCAAAAAGGGTTCCTCTATAGATCTCCAGAGCTCTCTCTGTAGCTCTCTTCACTTCTGTACTCTACCCTGTAAACTCTAGCCATCTTGGCTTCCTTAAGTCCCAACTTCATCTCCTAATTCAGAGACTGGGTTTCCTCTCCCTGAGCTGTGGCCGGGAAACTCTCTTGTGGAAGTAAGCTGGGGCAATCACTAAGACTCATTTCTTTTGTTTCCTCTCTCTCAGGGTTTACTGTCCTTCACAGCCTAATGTCCAATATCTGAAAACTGTTGTTTCATATACTTTTCTGGCTTTTTAGTTAAAGAAGGTAGGAGTTGATAAATCCAGTCTCTACCACTGCATTTTGGCTAGAAACAGAAGTCAGGAGGACGCAGGTTTTTAAGATCCTTTTTTCAGTATACCTCACATTGTCCCTTACACCAAGTTAGATACAAAAGTCAGTACATTCTCAAGCCTGAGAAATTATTCACAAAATAAAATATAGAGGATATGCCAGGGGGAAACTTCCAACATACATCTCTTCTACTTCATAAACTGGGTTGGCCTATCTCAGGGGACTGCTTATTATCTAGGTTACTTAATAGCCTGAAGATATATCTAAAATGGTAAGTTTAGGAATAGCCACTCAAAATCTTTGACAGTAAAAAGTCACTGCGGATTTTAAAAAACGATTTGGAAAAGCTTAAAATTTACTTGAGGAATAAAAGCTACAAAAATCTATACTGGGTTGGTTCAAGTGCAGTGGTGTATACAACTAATTGATCACAACCAGTTACAGATTCCTTTGTTCCTTCTCCACTCCTACTGCTTCACTTGACTAGCCTTAAAAAACAAAACAAACAAACAAAAAAACAACTATACTGAAGAATAATTAGAAAGTAGGCAGGGAAGATTTAGAGAATTACTCTTTTTCCTCCCATATTTTAAAAATATTTAATCTTAATTTCTCTCTTTTTTGTTTTTGAGAAAGAGTCTGGCTCTGTTGCCTGGGATACAGTGCCATGGCATCAGCCTAGCTCGCAGCAACCTCAAACTCCTGGGCTCATGTGATCCTCTTACCTCAGCCTCCCGAGTACCTGGGGACTACAGGTGTGTACCATCAGCCCGGCTAATTTTTTCTATTTTTAGTAGACATGGGGTCTTGCTCTTGCTCAGGTTGGTCTTGAACTCCCAAGCTCAAGAGACCATCCCACCTCGGCCTGTCAGAGCTAGGATTATAGGTGTGAGCCACCACTACTCTGGGCCCCTTCTATTTTTCAAAATTATCCTACCGTTCTTCTTTTTGAATAAATACTACAACCTTTTATCTACAAGACTTCATGATCTAAACTTACTTTCTTCTTAAGAGACCTCTACCACTGTGCTCCTGAACCCCGGTCTGTGTCCTGTTAGGAACTGGGCGACGCATCACCACCTGAGCTCCGCACACCTCCCCATCCCCTGTGGAAAAATTGTCTTCCATGAAACCAATGAACTGGGACACACAGCAAGAGGTGAGTGGCAGCTTCATTTATATATACAGCTGCTCCCCATTGCTGCATCACTGCCTGAGCACCCGCCCCTGCCCCTGTCCATGGAAAAATTGTCCATGAAACCAGTTCAAGGTTGGGGACCGCTGGTCTACCACATACTATGTCAGAGGTTACAAATGACCTCTTCTGGTCACATCCAATGTCTCTTCCTCTTTATGGTTTTCATTCCTCTTCCCAGCCAACAACATCTGACTGTTAATCTTTGAAATCTTGTAGATTGGCTTCCATATCCCTTTTTCCTATGTTGTTGGCCTTCATTTCTGACCATTTCCTCTTGGTCTTTTTTTGCTGGCTATCAATTACCTGCTACAGGAGAAGGCAAACTATGACCTACGGGCTAAATCCAGCTCAGTGCCTGCTTCTGTACTGCCTGCAAGCTAAGAATTGTTTTTACAGATGAACATTTGCAATCAATTTGATGACAGAGAATCCTAACTTTGAACCCCAATTAAGTAAAATGTTATCCACAACCCAAAATAAACCCATACTTCTTATTAGAAAAACTGTATTTTTAAAAAATTGTGTTCAATTTTATTTTGAATATTAGTGGTAAAAATTTGTGGGAATTAATTTTCTCCATGTCATGTAAATACCAAAATAGTCCCCATGATTTTGTATCTTGGCCTGCAAAACTTAAAATATTTCCTATTTAGACTATTAAGAAAAAGTTTGCCGACTTTAGATCTAGTAAGTATTTTAAGTAAATGGCATCCAAATTATAATTACAAGCACAGAAAGATAACTCACATGATCTCACTCATATGTAGGAGCTAAATATTAGAAACAATCGATCTCAGGGAGACAGAGCAGAATGTTATTAGGGGCTGGGAATGACAGTGGGGGGGGATAAAGTGGTTATGGTTAATGATGCAAAAATATGTTAGATAGAATGAACAATATTTGATAGCACAACAAAGTGACTATAATCAATAACAAGTTAGTGTATTCTTTAAAATAACCAAGAGTGGAATTGGAATGTTTCTAACATAAAGAAATGTCAAATGTCTGAGGTGATGGACACTCCGGTTATCCTGCTTTGATTAATTCACATTGTATGCCTGTATCAAAACATCATATGTATCCTATACAGATATACAACTATACTATTTTGAACCCACAATGATTAAAAATTTAAAAAATTAAAAATTAAAAAAATCAAAAATGGTAAAATTTTATATCCACTACAGAAGAAATTAATGTTCTGAAAAGACAGTATTTTAGCAGTGTAAGTAACTTTTTTCTTTTGCATTTTAGTTATTCAACAATTATATATTTCTTCTTCTGTAAATGTTACAAAATCACACATAGGTTATCAGGCATGCTGTAGAGTATATTGGTCTGCTAATTTTTAAAATAAATTTTATTGTGGTAAGAGCAATTAACATGAGATCTACTTCAGCAGATTTTTAAGTGTACAACACAATATTGTTATCTATAGGCACGTTGTTGAAGAGCAGATTTCTAGAACTTATTCATCTCTCCTAACTGAAATTTTATTCTTCACTACATTTTACTTCTCTAAGCTGGTGTTAATCACTTCCTTGATAACAGTAACAGAAGAGAAATGTCACTAAAAGATATGACTCAGATTGTCAGACTTAATTACCAACAATTATTTCAAAGGATGGCTAAGGCAAGCAAAAAACTAAAAATGTAAAACTAGAAGCTTAAGAGAAACAAAATGAATCCAGAAGAGGTATCTTAAGGAGGACAAAGAGGACACTAGAGGAATACCAGGATACCAAAATGAGGAAAAACAGACTGTGGAGAGGAAAAAGAGAAAAGACTTAAAAGTAGGTTTTCCATTTCATAAAGATTCTGTGAAATATTTTTTTTAAAGAGTTCTAAAAATAAAGGTTACAGTCTCTGAAGTTCCTCTCTATGTATGTTAGCCCTTTAAGATTACAGATCAAAGATAAAGGTATATTATCCTTTTGAGTTTCAAGATAAAAATGGGGAAAATGAAAGGTGAAATAGGAGAAAAACCACTAAAAATGAGAGTGTTTTGAAGATACCCGACTCATTTGCCACTTTTGAAGACTGCAGGTATCAAACTAATTTTCTCTCCATCATAAAGACAGAAAAATCTCATTATGAGTTGTTGTAAAACTAGTATCCCTGACCAGTACATTGCTTGCTGAAAGTGACAGGACACGTGACTTGTATCAGGCCGTGCTCAATCTTCATAGTGATACATAACAACACAATCTAATCCAAACACAAAGTTGCCTCAGTGATAATTGAAAGGTGTGCTGAAAGTAAAAATAATTCAAATTCTACTTTTCTACACAGGAGCCTCTGCAAGAAAACGAAGTTGCTAAGCAACCCAAGCTAAGTAAGATGTTTTTTCAAAACAGAGGCTCACTTAGTGTTCTTATTTCTTATAATCTTATAATGGAGTGAAGACTATTACAATCCATTTAGTACCTAAAACATAAGACCATTTAGATCAGGACTCTGTAGCTTAGAGTTTAAGATAATCTTTTCACCTAACAAATAGAGATTTATTAACTTGTTGATATATAGTAATCTACACTGTTTTGTATCGGAACATTGGGTTTTGGATGAAAATTTAATTAACAGTGACACACATGATGACTTTTCTCCAAATGTGTCAAGTATTACCGGGCTATTGCTACTTATGGACAGCTGAAGTCATGGATGAAAACGAAACTAGAGGGCTGGTCAGTGAAGGTCCCATTAGGTGCTTGGTGCCCATTAGGATCACCTGGAGGTTGTTAAAAAATAATGATGTTCAGGCTTAAGGGATCAGACCCAGACTAATTAAATCAGAATATATAAGGCTGGGGATATGACTTTTTTTTTTTTAAGAGACAGGGTCTCACTCAGTCACCTAGGCCGAAGTGCAGTGGCATGATCATAGCTTATTGTAACCTTGAACTCCTAGACTTAAGTGATCCTCCTGCCTCAGCCTCCAAGTAGCTGGGACTATAGGTGCACACCACCATGCCTGTCTAATGTATTTTTTTGTAGAGATAGGGGTCTTGTTACGTTGCCCAGGCTGGTCTTGAACTCCTGACCTTAAGCAATCCTTCCGCCCTGGACTGAGCTCCACAGGCCATTATAACATGCTCCCAAGATTAAGAATTGCTTTTAGATGCTGTATCAATAAGGCAGGGTGCTAGAAATCAAGAAATTAAGAGTTCAGGCCATCAGGTACAATTCTATGGTTAACCTTTTCTGTGTTTCATAGTATCTACATATAAACCAAAAATAAACACATATTCTTATCCTTTTTAGAAGGACACTGTGAAGACAAATAAGGTTCTAGAAATGTAAAAATTTGAGGGAGAAAAAAATTTGGAAGAAAAGTTTCATCTGCATTTCTAAGCTTTCTGTAGTAAAAGCACCATTTTAGAAGGAATAAATAAATCTGAAGGTAAAGAAAATGTTGACCAGGTCAGTAGGGCTCATATTCTAATGCTAAGGTTTCATATCATCAAGTTAGAAAACTGCTTAGTGTCTAGACATATATTTTGTTCCTTATTACTTTCAAATTAGCCCTTCCTTATATTCATCTTGCATTATTTTCTGTTTCATATTCACAAATTTAGCTTCCCATAAAAACTGTAGCTACCTAAGGACGAGACTATGTCCCATCTTTCTTCCACACATAAATATATTTAAATACGTATTTTCATACTGGATTGAGTCTGGCATTAGAGAGATAAGCAAACATTTTAGTGTTCTGAAAAATAAAGGCTTACAAATGTTATCCCTTTGACTCAAACACCATGCTTTAGTAAGATTTAGCAGGCTTTAGCTATGGAAATAACTAAAACCCACTAACAGTATGAACTCTAATATTGTTAATGCATTCTGCATACCTTTATAGTGCCCAACACAGTGTCAGACACAAAATTCAATCAATTCTTGGTATTTGCAGCAGTTACACTCTATAAAGTTGCATATACATTGAAGCAGCAATACTGAGCCATTGCCCCTAGGGGAAATACAGTTAGGTTTCTGCAAGCCTCAAATCAATATTTTGCCAACTGATCAATATATAACCTTTTTATGTATGTATCTGTTTAAAGATATCTCATTAATATGTATTTCCTATAATAACTAATTATATGCAGTATTTCTTGATATTAAAACACTATTTGAGAAGTGTTTAACATTTTCCTGATCTTTGGTAATATGAGTGTACATTTCTTTGGCTTCAGTCTCTTAACAATGCTGTCCCAACTGATCAATATATAACCTTTTTATGTATGTATCTGTTTAAAGATATCTCATTAATATGTATTTTCTATAATAACTAATTATATGCAGTATTTCTTGATATTAAAACACTATTTGAGAAGTGTTTAACATTTTCCTGATCTTTGGTAATATGAGTGTACATTTCTTTGGCTTCAGTCTCTTAACAATGCTGTCCACTATGCTTTTTGAAAACTCAGTAGTCATCACATGAATCCACAAATTTAGCCACTTCTCCATCTTTTCTCCATAACTTCACCATACATTCTGGATGTTACTTTAGCACTTTCCAGAGTGCCCTCACATAAACATCTGTGAATTTTCTCTTCCCTTCTCTGGATGTAGCCTATTGTTGAGTCCATTAACAATGAACTGATGGCCAACAGTAATTATAAGACCTGGAACACACACACCAGAGCGTTCTTGTGCTTGGGAACACAAGACAGAAATTCAGCATTATGCTAGGGGGCCATTTTAAACAAACAGCACAAAAATGTGAACAAAGTTAAATAAGACCGTGAAAAGGATACTTGGTTACAATATGAGAACTGAAATAGGGAAACAGAGGGTCCCGTTTGACCTCAGGTGGGGACATGTCTGTCTCAAATTTTTTGCCACTCTGATCCTGTGCACAAATGAACAAGAAAGTGCTGCAAGTATAAATTTTAGAGTTATAAATAAATTTTAACAAATAGGCAAATCTGCAAATACAAAATCCACAAATAATGATGATCTGCTATACATACTTTTCTTTATGTAACTGTGAAGAATTAATGTGATATATTTTTCATTTCTCAGCTGAGTGGTCTTGTAAACACGTAGACTTCAAATTCAGTGAGGTCAACAAAAAGACACATTTTTTTAAATTCAAAAAAGGTAGTGTGTTTGAAGAAGTATTGGTTTGGCGCACCAGAAAAGAACAATGATGTTGATTCAGATTACACAGAGAACACAGGTAAATCAGAAAAGAAAAAAGTTACACTAAAGAAATTCACATCTTACTATTTTTAGTCTAATTGGGGGTAATACCAACCAAAATAGTATTTGTTGCTTTAAGAATAAACTAATGATATTTTATGGTTTCTTCCAGCTTTCATATTTGTTTTTTGGAGGAAGTGTCCAGTCACACAATGATCCAGAACAGAGCACAGAACAAGGTAAATACTAAAGGGATATGAACTATTAAAACAGATGTCACAAATTCCTTGACTACACAATTTTTTTTATTGTGGTAAGAATAATTAACATGAGATGTGCGCTCTTAACAAAATTTGTTAAGTATCACTAACTATGGGCACAATGTTGTACAGATCTCTAGAACTTACTCATCTCGCATAAATGAAACTTTATATGCACTGAATAGTACTCCCCATTTCCTCTTCTTCCCAGTTCCTGGCAACTGCCACTCTACTCTCTGCTTCAATGAGTTTGACTCTTTTACACTTGATCTTAGCCAAAAGGCCAAGAAGTGATAGAGTTTGACTATTTTAGATACCTCACACAAATGGAATAAGGGAGTATTTGTGCATCTGTGACCAGTGTATTTCACTTAGCATAATGTCCTCAAGTCATCATGTTGTTACATATTGCAGGATTTCCTTCTTTTTAAAGGCTGAATAATGTCCCACTGTAATATACGTACACCACATTTTCTTTATCCCTTCATCCATCCAATGGACATTTAGGTTATTTCTACTTCTTGGCTATTGTGAATAATGCTGCATGAACAAGGGAGTGCAAATATCTCGAGATCATGATTTCAATTATCCTGGATACATACCCAAAAGTATTTAGGATTGCTGGATCAAATGATAATTCTAAATTTTTGAGCAATCCCTATACTGTTTTCCTTAGCAGCTACACCATTTTACATTGCCACCCATAGTATACCAGGGTTCCCTTTCTCCACATCCTTGCCAATACTTACTATCTTTTTTTTTTGATAACAGCCATTCTAGCAGGTGTGAACTGATATCTCATTGTGGTTTTCATTTGCATTCCTCTGATTATTAGGGATGTCCAGCATCTTTTCATCTACCCGTTGGCCATTTATATGTCTTCTTTGGAGAAATTTCTATTCAAGTCCTTTGCCCATTTTTTTTGCCTGGTTACTTTTGTGCTATTGAATTGTAGGAATTCCTTATATATTTTGAATATCAGACATATGGCTTGCAAATTTGTGATTTCAATACACAAAGTTCCGGACACATAATTCCTTACACCAGTCCTGTAAGGTATTATTCCTATCTTACAAATAAGAAAACCCAAGGTACAAAGAAACTAAGTAACTTGCCTAAGGTCAGATCGGCTGAAGGGCAGGTTTGTTTGAATCCAAAGCCCATGTTGGTTCTAACCACATCATGCTACCCAATAACTAATGCCTAATGGTGTAAGATTGAGTTATCTGAAAAATTAGCTTTAGACCAACTCATGTCCTGATATCAGATCAGTGAGATTCCATGATGAAGAGCCTCAAGGAGTAGCGTAAATTGGGAGAAATTACTCAGATATTTATCTGAGGAAACAACAGAAGACTGACTATACAGTTATGCAGTTACAAGTACAGTGTGGTAAAGTAAAGAAACAAATGTAGGCAGGCTGGCAGAAAAAAAAATCCAGTATTTCAGTTGTAATATTCAATGTGAATGGATTAAATTCTCTCGCCACATCTCAGACATATAAAAGTGGTCATATTAAAAATGGAAAACCAAGTTATAGACATTTTATATTCAAAACTTTATAAACTCAATTTCCTGTGCATGTGTGTGTGCTAATCAATCTCTCTCACGTTTCCACATCATATCTGTGTTAGTATATGATTAACTACAAGGAGAAAAGTGAGGAAAGATACAAACCAGGGTAGAAACATGGGTTACCGAGCATGTGTGTACCTGGAAGACGGTCCAGGTGGCAGGGTGCAGAGAGAAGGGAGGTTAGAACACCAACAAGAAACTGCCTGTATGACATGATGCCATATAGATAAAATTATGCTTATCAAGAAATTAGAAATAAAAACACAATGTTTTAGACTAATATTTACTAATCTGATATACACAATGGGTTCAGGGAAAAATGTAAGACAATATGTATTTCACTAAACCTACCACCCAATTCCTATGTATGTGTATATGTATGTATATTTATATGTGCATTGTTTGTACAGGCAGGAGGCCAAGGTGATAAAACACACACTAGGGTGTGAATGTTGGTGACCAGGGGATTTGGGGGCAGAGTGGGGCATGATGATTAGCTTTCCTTTTACTCAGCTTTGTATTGCTACAATTATGTAAACAGCATTATTTATTTTGTAATTTTAAAAAACACTGAGGAAAAATTTAAAAAGTGTATAGGTTATGGAAACAAAATGAAGGCCAATAATTAATGACATATATGTAATATACATATGTGCAAGCTGGCCTTTGCTATTTAAGAAGTATGTTCATTCAGTATGGATATACCAAGCTCCTACTCTGTGCCAGACCCTGGTTCTAGGTGCCTTGAGTATTCAGAACAACCTTTTGCTTTTCATGTAACTATACTAAAATGAGAAAGATAAAATATAATTTATATAAGCTACTAAATCTAGATTTATGAAGGAATGGCCTCTATATATTAGCTCTTAGATGGTAATTCAATTATCTGATTAATTAAAAATACCAATAGTTGATTTTTTTTTTTTGTTTGCTTGTTTGGAGATAGAGTCTCACTCTGTTGCCCGGGCTAGAGTGCCATGCCATCATCCTAGCTCACAGCAACCTCAAACTCCTGGGCTCAAGCGATCCTCCTGTCTCAGCCTCCCGAGTAGCTGGGACTATAGGCATGTGCCACCATGCCTGGCTAATTTTTTCTATATAGTTTTAGTTGTCCAGCTAATTTCTTTCTATTTTTCAGTACAGACGGGGGTCTCACTCTTGCTTAAGCTGGTCTCGAACTCCTGACCTCAAGCCATCCTCCTGCCTCAGCTTCCCAGAGTGCTAGGATTACAGGCGTGAGCCATCGCGCCCGGCCAATGGTCAATTTTTTAAGTGATGGTTCCAAGTGCTGAAATATTTCATATTATGGTGATTTGTCTATTAAATATTGACCAGAAGCAGAAATGAGATTTTCTGTAAAGACTGCTGTTAATTTTTGAAAAGTGTCATTAGTTAATTACAAATTTTTTTTCACCCAAAGGGATCCTTAATTCTGTACATGACTTGACTTCCTACCAAGTAACTAGTCCAAAAGGTACTAGGATACAAGTCTGACAGAACACACATTCCCTACTCTAGGTACAACCCATTTCATTTCTCACACATTGGTAATCTATAGTTGGAATATAGCTCAATGCCAGTTTGCTACATGGTGACCAATTCTACTGCCAATTTACAACTACCTTATTTTAAATTTATCTGTCTCATTTGGGTCCCGGCCTTAAGCTGTAATTCCAAAGATTTTTTATCAAGATTCATTTTAGAGGTTTTTGGGGAACCTCATCTATCTTTTAACTGCTATGCTCCAGGCTATTCCTCAGGCCAAGGCTAGCTCTCCAAATTTTTATCTTCTTTGCAGAAACAGGCTGAGGGACTAAATCTATAGTTTTTCCAAAGTATAGTCACATCAGCATCCACTCGACAGCTTTTGGATTCTACCATCATGCTTAAAATAAGGCTGACTCTAGAGGCAGGTACAGAATTGTGCTCTCTCACCTGTATCCATACTCCTAGGGCCAGCTCCCTCAGAAATCAAGTATACAAAATCTTTTGTTTCAAGGGATTGACAAATATAACTGACATGGGAAAGTGTTAAACCCTAAGCCATTTACAGGTTCTTACAGGCTTGATCTCCTTCCTTCACGAAAGACCCTCTTCCCAGTATGTAGGCCTACAGAGGTAACTTAGTACCTACTTCTCTCAGCCTCTGCTCTGCATAGGAATGATTACTTTGGTAATTTTCTTTGATAAATAAAAGGTTAAACTTTGGCTTAAAAAGCAGATAATTTGGTAATTTTCTCACCCTTCATTTCACTTACATTTGCACATAGAATTATGCCTCTAATTGGCAATTCAGAAACTGATTTGGCATTCTAGATTCCAAACTTACATATATAAGGAAAAGAGCCTCAGATTGAGAGTATTTCTCCTTATTTGTAGAATTTAAACTCAGACAACAAATGGGAAATTTAACTCAGTACACATTTCTATCACATAGTAGGTCTACCTCAAAAGAGCTGGGCCTCAAAATTATATAAATTTACAAAGTTGCCTGTGAGATTCCCAAAGAATTTGCCATTTAAAAAGCCTGGGTCTCTTCAAACACATGCCCCTTTGCCGAAAAATTGGCAGCCACAGAGGGAAAGGAGGGGAAATGTGAGAATTTCTCGGGGGGGGGGGTAGGGAGGTCTGACAACAAAGAAAATCAGAACCAAGCTCCCATCTTTAAAGCAGATTCCAATACAACAAGGTGTGTCAATCCTTTCTTCACCCCCAAATGCCATCTGTAACCATAACTGGGTGACAAGCAACTTCAGAGGAATGTCATGAGAATAAATGAATGGCTTTGTAACACATTCTGAACAATGGACTAAAGGGATCCAATTGAAGGGAAGTATAATATTTTCAACACATTAGGCTTGTCAGAGAAGCTTCTGCTCTTCCACATTTAGGAAGCTGATGGAATATTTCATGACTTGCTTTAATGTAGAGCTAAATGACTTATCATTTACTTTCCTTATATGCCTCCCTCCCGTACTGATGAAAAACAAACTCCCCAGAGCCTAAAAAATTCCAGCAAGATATTTTGCTGCTAAGGTTATGTACAGGGAATATAATCTCTCTAGACTCCAACAAAAATCTTAACTATCAACAAATAAACACTCTAATCTCCAATGGCCAATGGCCAACTATTACTCCATTTGGGTGAGTAAGAGGAGATTGGCCTAAATTGTAGGCCCAAGAGAGATTTGACTCTTCTTTAGTTTACACAGCAAATGCTTTGCATATACTGATTTTGCTAAAATAAATATTTAAAAAATAGACCGTTTTTCTAGGCTACATTAGAGAATGATCTCAGGCAATGCCCCTTGGTCAACTTTAAAACTAGCAACAGACCACGATCCTGGTAAACAATTAGAAGCTAGAGGATTAGGTTTCTTAGCATACTCACCTTAAATTATTTTGTTGGCCAGATGGAATGACACTATAGTAAACGGGCATTCCTGCTGTGGGCATAGATCCTTGATTAGACTGATTTGGGAACATAACAGGCTGTTGATAAGTCTGATGGGCAATTCCTTGAGAACCTTGAGGCAGTGAAACCTAAAATTTGAAAGACAATTTAAAGTAAAAACGTTTTTCAAAGACTTGCAAATGTTCATGTGTCCAGCCTCCATTAACTTTTAAAGCACCAGCACTTAGGAATAAGCTAATACTGCCAAAAGGCTTTCCTGATAAGTTAGCCACAGCGCTATCACTTTATTTCTATGTTCCCTTGAGTCAGCTGTTGTTTTTAGCTAGGATTTACCAACTAAACACACTGTAGACTAGATGCATTAGATTATGAAAAGATATGACATATGTACCTAAGTAAGTTATTTTGAAAAAAGAAACTTTCCGCATAAGGATGACCATCCGACATGGAAAAAGTAACACCATTTACCTCAGGGAGAGCTAAGTTAAGACTCAGGCAGCGGCTGGGCGCGGTGGCTCATGCCTCTAATCCTAGCACTCTGGGAGGCTGAGGCAGGAGGATCACTAGAGATCAGGAGTTCGAGAGCAGCCTGAGCAAGAGTGAGACCCCCCGTCTCTCCTAAAAAATGGAAAGAAATTAACTGGACAACTGAAAATATACAGAAAAAATTAGTCAGGCATGGTGGCACATGCCTGTAGTCCCAGCTATTCGGGAGGCTGAGGCAGAAGGATTGCTTGAGCCCAGGAGTTTGAGGCTGCTGTGAGCTAGGCTGACACCATGGCACTCCTGCCTGGGCAACAGAGTGAGACTGTCTCAAAAAAAAAAAAAAAAAAAAAAAAAAGACTCAGGCAGGGCATCAGTGAAGTATAATGGATCAGAGACAGTGAGAGCTTGGCAGCTTAAGGTATCTAGATATGATAGCTGCCGGGAACGTGGCCAGTGTTCCCTGCAAAAAACCGGGTGCCTTTGGTAGAGTTGCAAGGGATAAGAAAATCATAGAGAAAAATGGAAAATAAAAGAAATAAAAGAATACACTGAGACAAAGATATAGTTTCATAAGTTTAATAAAGATTATAGGCAAAGTGGGATCTCAGGGGGCCTAGACCTTCTCTGTGGGTCTCAAAAAGCCCCAAATGAGGTCTTACATGGTAACTTATAGGGAATAGTGAATAATTGCCAGGGGTAACAGATTTACATAACAGTAGGTAGTTCCTCTCAGGTTAACAGATTTTCAAAAGGCTTCTACAGATTCTTTAACTAATTCTATCTATGTGAGCAAATGGCAATAAAATCTTTCAAAGGTTAACTTCTAAGTTCTAAGGTAAGTTTATCACTTAACAGAGGGGTTAAACAGAGATATGTTGGCTCCATATTTATTAGGTTATTGTGAATGGAGACAGGTAGTCTAGAGTGTTAAAACAAGAGCTTTGCTTTTAGCCATTCGGGCAGCTGTCTGTTCCAGGGGGCACTCCATTGTCAGCTCTCGTCCTGTAGTTTTTAACAGATTCACTTTGCTTTACAAAGCAAATCCAAACCTTTAGGTCTGAGAAACTCGGTGCCTTGTGGCATATAGCCGCTACTGTCTTTCAGAGACACCTTTCCGAGTGTAACAGCATTTGAAATGCAAACCAACATGTTCCCATATTCCTTCAGGGCAAAGCTCTGCAAAACTCCTAAGACAAATCCTGTCTGCATACACGTTTACTATTAATTCATGGAGCAACAGATAGCAGCGCTGTCACCTTACTATGTGACACTGGGCAAATGATATAACTATTCTGAGGCCCTTCAGTGCCTTATCTAAAAAAATGAAAACAACATCTTCATTACAGAGGAGGTATTACTTCCATTATGAGATAGTACATCTAAAGGATCTAGTATAGCAGGCATTCAGTGAACGAGTCTTTCAATTCTGTTTTATTATCTGCATGAAACTACATGGACATAATGGACCCTTCAATTCTCTAGTTTCTACAGTTTCTAAAATAGAAATCACATAGGCATAAAGGGCTCTTAATTTACAAATGTACCACGATATTAGAGTTGGATTATAATGATTTTTTTTTTTTTGAGACAGAGTGTCACTCTCTTTGCCCGGGCTAGAGTGAGTGCCGTGGTGTCAGCCTAGCTCACAGCAACCTCAAACTCCTGGGTTCAAGTGATCCTTCTGCCTCAGCCTCCCGAGTAGCTGGGACTACAGGCATGCGCCACCATGCCCAGCTAATTTTTTCTATATATATTTTTAGTTGGCCGATTAATTTCTTTCTAATTTTAGTAGAGGCGGGGTCTCGCTCTTGCTCAGGCTGGTCTCGAACTCCTGAGCTCAAGCAATCCGCCCGCCTCGGCCTCCCAGAGAGCTAGGATTACAGGCATGAGCCACCGCGCCCGGCCGGATTATAATGATTTTAAAAAATAAAGCCAATATAAAAACTTGTACCGATGAAGATGATGTTAGCAACAGTAGTGATAATGAGGGGTAATATTACTGAGTACTTACTAACATGTATCAGGTTCTGTTCTAAGTGCTTTCGGTGTATTATCTCATTAAAGTTTCCTTAACAACTTAAGAAGGTACTTTTATCATCTCTGATTCACAGATGAGTAAATTGAGGTTATGTAACTTGCCTAAGATTGCATAGCTAGTAAGTAGGAAAGTAAGGATTCAAAACCATGCCCTCTGGCTCCAGAGCCTCAGTTCTTTAACCATTTCGCTATTCTCCATACCTAGCTCTGCGATTTAAAAGTCTTGCCTATGTGTTTCTGAAATGCACTAGTCCTCTCAAAATTACAGTGGTCTCTTAATTACTTTCCCTTTGGCTCATTTATCTCAAATAGAAAATTACTGATCTGCTTAATCTAAGTCTGTACTATACAACATATTTCAGACTTTTTGTCTACTAAGGCAGTGTAACTTTCTGAGATTATTATTTCTGTGTGTATCTAAGTTAATATATATGCAAGGCAGATCTGGGACAAATGACATAGCTCAATCTAGATGACTTAAACTATTGGAATAAATTTATAACCAGGTAAAGAAAAAAATATGAAGCACCAAAAACGAGAGAGTGGCTATTACTTGAGAATATACAGCCACAGAATTCACTACTGACAGATGACTTTTCTGGCTTATTTTTTAGATGACAGTTTATCACTAACCAGCTTGTCTACCAAATATGGTACGGAGCATACTATAAAGCAGGTGAGTCATTCATTGCTGGTCAGAGCAACACTTCCTACAATTATTCACTCAATGTGAGGATTACATGAAATACTATGAGAAAATAATTTTAATTTGTAAAAATGTATGCTATAGAAATTATAACTCTTTTATCTTATCTCTGGAATACTTTCAATATCCAGCTCCATTAAAAAAGACTATACTAATAAGGCTATAATTTATTTAAAAATGACATTTCTCTGACTAGACTGTGAGCCCTTAAAGATCAAAGGCAGATTTTACTTAACTAAATCTTTAGCACCTAGCACAGTGCCTGGGCATCTAACAGAGGTTCAACGTATTGGATTAGACAGCACGACCAGGATCTTTGAGAAGGGAGTGATGATTCTAATGTTTAGCTATGGGGGAAACAGGAAGGGCGGGCTCAAGTGCCTAGGTTTAAGCATGGAGGATAAGGACTAAAAAACATGGGGGATATGAGAGAAAGGAAAGACGCAAAGCCTAGCTTCATGACGTATCTTTTCTTTTTTTGTAGTTGCTTTCTATTATTAAGAGGCTTCAAAAATGGGCATACTCTTAATGATCAATAATACTTCACAATTCCACATTTTAATTTGAATATTCTGGAACTATATGGAATATGCTTGCACCTTTGTTTATATCCAGGATGTCTTCTTAACGAATTCATGCCCATAATTTTCTTTTAAGAGCTAAAGGTTTCTCACTTCCCAGAAGCTTTCAGTATCAAGTACCTAACCTATTCATTGCTTTATTTCATGATCCTTTCAGTTACTGGTCTGTATACTACCACCAATTTGTTTACGTGTGTCCAGATAAAATACATATGTATTTTATATTCCCAACTAGATTATTTTTTCCTTGTTAAGATAAATCAAAATGGTCTTTGGAGTTCTTAAAATTAGACTCAGCTATGAAAAACCATGAGGCTATAAAATGAACACACTTGTAAGTTATTCCATAAAGATGAAAGAAGGTAAAACGAATTCTGAAAATGTGTCCTATTATACTAAAGACATCTGCTTATTTATGAAATAATAGGTATTTCTGCTTTAGAACTATAAATTAAAACCTATGACATTTTAGATACATGACATATCACCCCTTTCTGTGATTGAGATGGGGGAAAAATATCATTCCCACCATGAGAAACTGCACATACTTCCCTATTCTATAAATAATGATTTATTATCTATACTTTAATAATTCACTATTTCAAATGCCTATCTCCCCACCTCTATTTTTCTTTCTATTCTTCTCTTCCCTGCCAATGAAGACTTTCTAAGGAGCTGAAGAATAGAGTAAGACACTTGCTTACATCCATATATCACTGGAACTACAGACAATGCCAGATAAAACTTACATGCCAAAATCAATGTGGTTCAGATATTCTAAATATTAATGAAGTGAATGAATAAAGCAATCAAATGAGGATAAAACAAAGCTGTTATGACTAATATAACTGTTAAGACTATAAAGTTGCATATTACAGAAGTGTTTTCCCTGTATTAAAAGAACATAAAAGACATATGGTAGTCATACATTTAATTTATTCAAAATTATGTCTACCCAAAGTAGGTAAAAGAGACAACATACCTGATATGATGGCACTGTGGGATAGGGGATGACTACTCCTTGAATCTGATTTCCAATGCTGTTGGGTTGGCCACTGACTAGGTTCTGACTCTGGGGTTGCTGAACTCCAACTATTCCTTGGTAGTTTTGCTGCTGGTTGGGCACAACTTGATAACCTGTAATAGCACAATGAGTTAAATCCTGCTTTGAATTTTATTTATTTCATCTAATAAAATTTTTAGCAAGTACTTTTATGTTCTAAAATGACAGAATTTTGATTAAAGGGCAAATCCCCCAAACACTTAGATAACATTCAAAAAGTTTACTATGTAGGTAGGTAACCCAAGACAGCTACACTTACTTCCCCCCTCTAAAATACATTCAAACAAAACCTATGTACAAATATTTCTTCTACAGTTAAGGAAAGTTAAAGGGTTGCACATTTAGTTAACACAGGAAATTACTATTCAGCGTGTTTTACAATCTGTTATGACAACTAGTTTCTGGGGAGCATGACTGGCTACATGATACGTGGGGCCCAGTGCAAAAGAAAAATATGTAGGGACCCTTGTTAAAAAATTATTAAGCATTTCAAGTTGGCAGCAGAAGCACATTAGCACAGGCATGGGCCCTGTGCAACTGCAAAGGCTGCATGCTCGTGAAACTTGCCCTCAAGAAAAAGAGGTGGGGGAAGAGAATCACTTTTATAGAAAGGTTGCATGTTTGAAAAATCACACTAAGATATGACTTCTTATATTAGGAATGTGTCAAAGATAAAAGGCAAACTGAGTTATTTAGTCATTTTTTATATTATTTCCTAAGGGACAACTGTCCCTAAGCTAAAAGCACTATTGATAATTTAAATAGTAAATTAAGTGTATAAATTTACCTTTATCAAGCGAACTTACTTATTTAAATAAGAATCTATAATGATAAGCTCTGAGTAGTGAATATGGACTGTATTTTGTGTTCTGATCCTAAGAGAATTCCTTTAGGTACACTGATGAGCTCAATATTCATGTAAATTACTAGAAGCTACCACAAATTCTCTCCTTAAAAAACCAGGTAAAAATAATCATCTAGCTTTAGGGCATTGAAAAAGTTTTTATAAAAATAAACTGAACTACAGCACTGCTTATACAAACATCAACAGATAAAGGGCAATGAAATTATTTGCCTGATAACAACATAAATATATTTTGCTATCTTATAAATAGCCATTTTTCATTTACATCTTCATTAATCCCTAAAGCAACAAAAACTGCAATTTCAAGTACTGATTATAGACAACAGTATCATCGTGGTTGTCTGGTATTCTTAATGTAATGATTCTGCTCAAGGACTAAATAATTGAATGAAATCTAGTATCAACTTTCTCTAAAAATACAAATACAAAGTATATCTGATAACCAAGCAACATATTAACAACAACAAAGTAAAAATGCGGTCACGGTAAATTCTTTAACAGTGAAGGTTTTTGTAAAATGATGTTATTTCTATGGCAGCAGTGCTTTATGGCCATGTTTCAAATGACTTCCTACCAATCTAAATTGTACAAAAAAATGTATAATCTAGTCCTTATCTGTAATACAGTGATTGAGAATATGCTGTTTGCTAAAACTTTCTCCCCTGTGAATTTTCTGTATTACTTGAACTTTTAGGCATGTAAAGCAGGAGAGCAGAAGAAATTTCTTTCTTGCCTTTTAGCGTAACAATTAATATTCAACCCTATTTTCAGTTCATCAAATGACAAGTGTTTCAAATTCACACCCAAAATCCCAAACACCATCAAAATATACACTGACAAATTCCCACCCATAGGAAGATAAAGGACAGGAATGGAAATGGGATTTGAACATGAGACATTTTCTTGTGTTGGAAGCATCACCTCTCAACACAAACGCACACACACACACCACACACGCATGCATCTATTGTTAGCATCAGAATTTGGGCTTTACCATAGACTGGGATAATAATTTCTTAAAACAGTTTTGGCAGAATTATAGTCTATTAAAATGAAAACAAGCAAACTATGGATATCTGGCAGAATTCGCTGTAATATAATCTGACTTAAAATACTTTTGACTTAAAAAGTCACATCCCCTTAAGAAACTTAAATGTTTTATGTACCTTTTACAGTTTATTCAAATATGTGCAAGGTTATAGGTTGCCTTGAAAGCTTTATAAAAAACAAAGCCAATTCATGTGCACATGTAGTTCTGAATTTTTTATTTACCTAAATTTACCTATTTTTGGAGACTCATCTTGGAGGTCTCTTGCCTAAAATTCTTTCTAATGATAAAAGGTCTGAGACAGAAGGCTTTCAGTAAATAGCTATAGAAACCATGTCATAGTGGTTTAATGTAGGGTCACTTGGACATTACATCATGGAATTTGCATCATTAAATTCCTAATGGTATTTTAGATTCCTTAATGCATCTAACCTCCATTAATGTCCATGCCTACTAATTGCCATACACATACACCACGCACATTTTGAAAACGTGACGACATGAAATCTAAAACTCTAAAACATGTGACCCTAGCATCTGGTCATTTGTTACAGAGGGTAGTAAAAAGGATGCTGTGATCCCAGGACATGCCAGCTGGGCTATATAAAGATGGGTATGACATGGTCCTTGCCTCTGAAATAAGGTATTCTTAGCCATGATACCATATGAAGATAAGAGTATAAGTGGAGAGGGAGAAATTAATTCTGACTGATATTCATGGAGGTGGTGACATTTGAGCTTGGACTTAAAGAAAAAGGAAAAGAACATTCCAGTAAAAAGCAAAGGCCTGGAAAAAGTAAAAAATGAATAATATGTTTGAGGAGTAGGGAATAGTTAGGAGTGTCTGGACAAGGTATGTGGGGTGAAAAGTGAAAGATGAAGGTAGAATAGAATACTGGTGGAGAATCAAAGGTTTTACAAGTGGAAAAGGGATGAAAACTACCAGGAAGTTCTAGATTTTAAAGACTGTGAAAGTAGAAAAAACATTAACATTAGTACTTCCTTCACAAGTAACATAAATACACTAGGAATGTGTCCCTTAACAATAGGGGAGCTATTAAAAATAAGAATGCCAAGCACTTTAAAAGAAAATACCTTCCCTAATAAGCTCTCTTATTAATCCCTTCATGATTTTGTCCATTTCCTTATACCACATCTCATGAAACTCTACAGGTAATACCAATGTTTTCTTGCCAGTTGTTCTCTCGTTGTTTGTGTATGCCTTAAAAAAATGCAAATGGTATGCTTTTTAAAAGTAAAGGCAGAAATTTTAACAGTCACCCCTCCCCTTTAAAACAACTCACACATCAATTATCACACAGCTAAGCCAAAAAGTAAGCAGTTAATATTTATACTTAGTGAGTGAACAACAGGGAAAAACTTATTCTTAACAAAATGGTACCAAAATAATATATGCTTCTACACAAAACCAGAAGCTTACTATGTGCTGACAGGCTAAGAATGGCCAGTTTCTCATGGTTCACATTTAGAGAATGGTTTCTCATAAGAAAAGCTGAATTTAAATTTTAAGATAAGATTAATTTAGAAGGTTAAATACATTTAATCACCTTTTCATTAAAACCACACTTAAATTCCATGAATACAAATCACATCAGTCTGGAATTCATGGATCACTCATTAAATATCTCCTAGAAAATTATACAAGTGAATCACAGATCTCATGTAATTAACCTAAAAGTGCTTACTTGATAAGGAAGAATACAAAATTGTTTCAATTTATATCTAATATTGATATAAAGCTTGAAATGAAGGTATTATTAGAATATTTCTAAAAATGTGAACATTAAAAACACCTTTTAAAAAAACCTTATTTGATCATAAAAAAGATTTTCATGGTAGAAAATCTGGAAAACACAAAGAAAAAGCCACTGTGAAAAAATAATCACTTATAGATAATTACCATTTACATGTTGTATATATGGCTAGCCTCATTTTCTATGCAGAGAGAAACACATATACTCATTTACTTTATTTACAGAAATGAGATTATATGACACGGACTGTTTCAAAGCCTTTTTCCATGTAATGTTTCCATACCTGATCAACAGAGATTTTACAGTCTATCGGAAGGAAGTACTTAAGCAATTTTCTTAAAACATACTTATACCTCAAGTTTAACAATCAAAGGATGAAAAAAGAACTCAACTGATCTCTGCTGTACTTTCAAGATGAAGGCATGTGTCAAGAAGCAAAAAAGACAAAGGACTAAATATTTTAGGACAAATTATGTCAGCTCCCTGTGTCTGGCCTGGAACGCAGCCCAAAATTCCTATGCCTTTTTATTTAAAATACCATATAATTATCACTGCTTCAATGGCACCACAAAGTAATATTAACAGCTAACACTCATACAACATTTATTAGAATTCAGGCACTGCATACTTTATGTAACTCATTTAGTGCTCACAATCTTATGAAATAGGTAAAATTATTATCTCCATTTTTCAGATGAGAAAACAAAGGCACAGAGAGGTTCATACCTTGTCCAAGGTCAACAGCTTGTAAGTATGTAGCTGGGAACTGCACACAGCTGTCTGATTCTAAAATTTACTTTTCTCAGGGACAAATGTTGAAGTAGAAAAAGTATTACGGTAATACTGATCAAATAAGCACAACCTGGCCTCTTTCCATATTCTGAGAATTTTGGTTAATGAAGACTTATGTTATAGTTTGATATACCTAAGTTGCAAGATAAATTTAATTGCAGGAAAACAGAGAATTATTGTAAATAAAACTCAATCAACCAGGAAACTCTCTGTTCATCTGAGTTAATGATTATTTACAAGTATTATTATTCAAAATAGGAATCAGGATGAAAGATTGTTGAGTAGTTTGTCCAGGTGGTAGTTATATGAATGTGGGAGCTAAAAAAAGACCAGGTGTAAGAGTTTATTTATATGATCAGTCCATAAAGTCTTTTCCCTAGGAGAGATTTTCCTTCACTTGTTTTGTCCACTACTCCCAAGATGTATGGTTTGACACCTATGTGACCTATGTATTTCAAAATTATACTTCCTTTCCTTATTATAATTAGATTATATATATAAATTGTATGAAACTACCGGGAAGTGCAAGAGGAAGCTCAAATGGTGATGTATTTATTTCAGGTTCCATATTCCATGGTTCTATGTCTCTCAGCCCAAGTATTTCCATGTTAATCTCCAATGTTCTTTGGGTTTTTAGCTTGGCTGTTATTTTATTTATTTTATTTAATTAGTTTAATTTTATTTCAGACTATGATGAGGGTACAAACGTTTTAGTTACATAAATTGCTTTTGTACCATTTAAGTCAAAGTTGTAAGTGTGCCCATCTCTCAGAGAGTGTGTTAACCCTCAGAGAGTGTGCACTGTACCCATTAGGTGTGAATTTACCCATCCCCTCCCTCCTGGCTTGATTACCGATTAATGTTATTTCTATATGTGTACATAAGTGTTGGTCGATTAGTTCCAATTTAATGGTGAGTACATGTGGTGTTTGTTTTTCTAGCTTGGTTGTTTTGCCTCAGAGGCTGCTTTTGCTCAAAATGTATATACCCTATTGCCATATTCCAGATAAGTCTATAGATGATTTCTCTAGCAGAATATTGATAAAATGTTGGCTGTCTTCTCCACAAAGTCAGGTTGCTTTGCCAAGTCGGACTTTACCCAGTGGGGCAATGCCAGCTTTAACCTGGACACCTTGTGTGCAAGGGGAGCTGTTCTGTTTCATGGGTGAAGTGAAACAAAGGCTTTTTTCCATTTACTGAGTAGCTTTCCATTCTTTTTACATTCAAGGCAGGAAAACCCGCCAGGTTTGAACCACAATGGGTAGGAAGCCGTCAGGACCTGAGGAACCTTTCTAAGCTGTCACAGCTAAAAGTGTCATTTAACATTTGATGCTGTATATATATGACTGGTACCCCAGGAGGGAAATTCTACTAGCATTAGGACAAGTACCTGAACTGTTTTTTTCCAGAAGTCACAAAGAAATGTTTTACCACTCATTCTGATAATTATAACAAACACACAACACACCAACTGGCTAAAAAGTATATCCTTTTTGGATTATGCTCTCTAAAGAGCAGGATATTAAAGGTTACTAAAAGACTGTTGGACTTCTTTTTTTTTAATGAAAGAAGACTGTGGAATCTATGTTGGTTAAAATTATTATAGTCACAAGCAAAACTAGAAATATTCAGTTGGAAGGCACTGAAAACACCCCCTACCCATCATTCTACTAATCCAATCAAAGGCAAGAATCTTATTATTGTCTATGTAAGACAAAATTATTAATAAAATAATTATCAACATAAAACAGAATCATTTAATTACAAGCATGCCTCACTTTACGGACACTTGCTTAATAAAATTTACATCTTGAAAAAACTGAGTTGTTCACAAATTCCTCTGAACCTTTGTTCACACAAAGGAATTTCAGGCTGCTGAGCATGGACTGTGTTTACAGAATGGCACCTACAGAAGTGGCACTGTGATTCAGGTTCCTTATCTAATTATTCAGACAAAAGGAAGAGGGGATACATAGTTCTGATAGTTTCAAAAGCATAGTTTGAAGACTGCCAAGTAACAGAAAAAAAATCCAGTGACCTGGAAAAGAGGGAGAAGGTTGAGGATTAGGAAGGAGAAGTAGATTCCTAGAGAATGAAAAGTACCATTAGGTTTTTTAAATGCTACAAGAGTATTTCCAGTATTCTGACACTCAGTTTATCACCAACTTGGCTATCATATAAATTATTCTTCCTTCGTTAAAAAGCACATTTCAGCATATTAGAATTAAAAAAAATTCTTCCTGTAATATATCTGAATTTAACCTGAAAGTTAGAGGAAAACAGGATATCTTTTATAGACATGTGTGTCAATATTGTGGGAAAGCCTCCATTATGTAAAGCAAGCAATGGCAATAGTAAGTGACACCAAACAACGGAATAAACATCTGGATCTCAACATAGGTGTTTTTTAACACTGCCATTCTCCTGGTAAAGAACTGCACTGTTGCAATATTATCTGATTTCTTCTAGCACTTTCAGAGGAAAGCACAATCGATTCTGCAAGCTGAGAGAACTAGGACAATATAAACTGATGGCTCAGGCACTTCCCTGGAGGGCTCCAAAGAATATTCTATTTTTAACTCTCACTTCAACAGAGAAGAGAACAAGAAGTAAATGCAGTGCTCAGCAGAAAAGTATTGTACAAGCTTTAACAGGCTGGTTTTATTTTATATAGGTGACCTGAGCTAGCATTTGTGATAAAGGAAAGCATTCTTTTTTATTTTTTTGTCCAGCAGAAAGCATTCTTAATAACATGGATTAGACATAATCAGAAAAATAATAAAAAGAATTAAAGAATTGCTTAGTCAGAATACCCGTAAATCCAACGTTATTTCACTTAAAAATACTACTAAATTTTTCAAGACTGAACTTGTACAACAGCAGCACTGTGAAGGCAGTTTTTTTTTTTTTTTCAAAAGAGCCATTTTACTAAATCTAAATTTATTTGTAACTAGGCATCTGCAAGACAATTTAGAAGAATTCTATCCAAATCATCAAAACCTCATCTTATAATCCTGGTCAGTCTTCTCTCTGTGGCATGATTTTAGTGGGTAGGCAAGTTCAACTAAGGCTAGCCCTGCAGGTGTATTTGGAAGGAGACAGAGGTGCCATCACACCTTCACTATCCTTTCTCCTCTATCATCCTCTCCTCTCCTACTCCTGTGCCTGAAATAAACATATACACAAACAAAAAACAATTCTATAAAAACAGCCACACAAAGGTTATAGCTCACATCTACTTAATAACTATCTCATAGAAGAGTCTATACAACTCAAGGAAATCTATGGGTACTTACCAGATATATTTGGCTCCAGATTTCAGTGGCGGCAGGTTAATGGAGAAGGGAAAAGGGAAATAGGTGGATTTGTAGGTATTATACAATGTCTGAATCTGTGCTGGTCACACAATACATACTAAGAAATGCTCACAGAATCAATGAAAAAACAAAGCCAGGGGCCACCACCTAGTAATACAAATACAAAATTCCTATTACTTGGGTCAAAAGTTGTCAATGAAGAAATTATTAACTTTTGTGCCTTGAGTCCCTATTTGACATAACTGACTCTCTTCTCAATAAGCCCTCTCCCCTGCTTACCCAATAATATTGTTTTTCCCTTGCTTGCCTTTTACATCCAGTTACTCTCAAATTTCTGCCTTGCAATGCTGCCAATGTTTTGAATACCTTAAAGACTGTTCATCCTAAAATGTTCCTCCTACAGAGTGGTTCATCAGGCTCCTACCACAGTCTGCTGGTAACAAAGCTTAATCAATTTGGAATGACATGGTTCTGAGTTATCTGGAAAGCTAAGACTAAAGATATAATGTATTGATATTTTTTGAATTTTTCAACTGGTTGCAAAACTAAAATTATATTTAGCATCACAGAATCACTTTGGTTCCCACAGGTGTGCAGTAACATCACAGTTTGGAAAAAAAAAATTGAATTATATCCTTGGTAGGAGCTCAAGTAGCTTCAAATGCACTTAGGTGTCTTAGGTCCATTTGATGGTCTGCTTTAATGAATAATAGTGTCCTTAAAAAGTTATGTAGCAATAGGGAAAGAGACATATTTGACTTCTGCTAATGAGTTTGGCATGCTTAAAAGGCATTACAATTAATGAAAAAATGTAAGCAAATGGAAATACCTTAATACAGCATTAAAAAAAAAAAAAAAGCAAAAAAGCAGTGGAAACCTGAGTAAAAAGAAGCCAGGAAGCAGCTGAAAAAGAGACCGGTTCACTGTGAGAAATGTAAACCTCTCAGACAGTGCTACGGCCCCGAATCCAACAGCTCAGGAACAAGGCCAATTATTGCAAAATATTAAACATATATGGTGAAGCTGCAAACTTTTCAAAAGAGTCATAAGAATAGAAGCAGCTACAAAGAAAAGAGCCAGGGCTTCATATACCTAAAATCTTTGCTATAATTACTACAAGCAGGAAAAGTTTCTTAATATTAATAGTTTACCAAACTCTTTATATGTAGTGTACTTCATAGTATTCAAACCGTATATTTTATGATAAAAGGTTAAGATAATAAATCTCTATTATTACAACTGGCAAGTAACCAGATCTTTTGAAACAGTTGTTTACATAACTCCAGTTATTGACAACAAATTGCTAAGCTATTTACAAACAAATTCTCTAATATTCCACCATTCTGAACTAGAAATGACTCACATGAGACACAGAATCATGGAATTTTAAAGTACACAGAGGCTTCAATAGACAATATAGTAAAACTTCCTTACTTTGCAAGTGGGTAAACCGAAACCCAGAGGCTTTAAGTGATACGCTTAACACCAGTTAAAATGACTAAGGGCCATCAGGATTCTGACTCTTATTTTGTTGTTCTTCCATGTTATACAATGCATTGTTCAAAAAGCCTAATATATATATAGCCAGAATTTCTTTTTTGTTCACGGGGTAAACTCAACTCTGTTTAGAATGACCATGATAGTAGGTTCACATTCATAACAAAAGACTAGTACATTCACTCCCCAGCAGTAATGTTAGCACTGAGTTCAATTCTGTTCCCATAATAGATGGAGGTTTATTGTCAAGGAGATCAAAACTATTGTGCTCCACTGACACACACACAGATAGAAGATCCAAAGCATTTTACCCTTGAGATATTTTACTAACCTCTTCCTTGCCTCCAAAAGAGAAAATTACAGAAAATCCTGTATTTCTTTTGCCCATTCCCTATCTGCTCTAAGAAGAACACTTGGCTCAATTGGGTTTGTTAATTTGGGGTAAAATTTCTTTAAATTTATATATAAACATTTAAACATTTGTGCTATGGTGAAGAAAAATTATTCCAACACTACCAATGCTTTCACTATTTGCTGGCATAATTAGTTTACCCTTTTTATGTTAAAAAAATGCTTCTTGACACTTTGTAGGGTAAGCAAGTATTGTTTGACAAGAAATAAAAATGTAAGGGATATGACAAAGCATTTCTCATTTTAATCAGATTGGGATAGTGAAATGTAGGGAAATATAAAAAAAATCCAAAAAGGAAACCCAGAAAGTATTGTTTACATACAAAAATATAAATTGCTGAGAGAGAAATTGCTATAAATGTGTAAAAAAAAAAAAAAGAAATAATAAAATGTTCATTTCCCAGTACGTTTTACTTTTCTATTAAGACACAAACATAATTGTACACTTTTCTGTAAGTTTTGATATTAAAACATAACCATTAGCTCACTATAAAACAGTCTTTTAGATTATAACTTTTAAAAGACTTCAAATTCCTACTAATTCTATAAAAAGGTTCAATACGATTACCAACACAATAGCTGGCACTGGCACTGCTGAACTTTTCTTTTAAGGGAAATTTTCTATTATACTTATTAGCATAACAAAATTTCTTTCCCTTTCAGATAAGGATGCTTTGAGGATTTATTTCCTTTTTATTCTTCAAACTGAATGAGATTCAACTAATTTAAGCTCCAAGTTGAGTACACTAAATAAAATAACTGAAAAGGCACAGCCAGGTTATTAATATAAAGTGTTATATTATGACTGGCTCATAAGAGTCAAACACAATGTCAAAAACTATTCAAAGGTATGATTCTCTTTTCTGTGCCTACACTATCCAGATGCAATCTGACTTATTGTTTACTTCCTTCTTATCATAATTAGCATTAGAGAAAACCCCACAATTAAAAATATCCCTGATGATAAACACATAATGTCAACAGATATTTTAGCCCCCAAATAGGCATTTTTAGTTGTTTTCTATTAAGTGGTAATATTTTTTTGCAGGGATGTGTTTGTACTAGCGCACCAGTCCCAACCTGTGATGAAAAGATTTTATTTTCTAGACAGTTTGACCATGGACAGGAATAAATATTTTGCCATGGAAAAGAACAAAACTATAAGCTCACACAAATACAGAATAAAGAATCTTCGCTTGCCTCATTAATAGGGTATACTAATGAACTAAGTTAATTAGTCACACAAGATATTTAAATGAGTTCATGAAGATAAATTTCCTTCTTTATTTTCATGACATCAGCTATAATCTGTGTTATAACTTTGGAAGAAAAAAATAAAGATGGAAACAATATGAAAAGGCAGTCACTTGAGGCCCAGAAAATCATTTCTATTAGAATAAAACAACAATGTATGCAAAGCCAAAGAGCAGTGTGACAACCAATGTGCTCATGTATAAAGAACAACTTTTGAAGCCTTTTGAAATTAGAGCACATACCTAGTCTATGTTATTTGACATAGACTGTATTATTAAACTTCAGGTAAACCTGAAACTAAAAGAAGTTACATTTGAGACAGAGAAAAAATTCTAACTTGGTTAAAATGACCAATGTTTGTACTCAACATCCTTTGAAAGAACGTCTGTCACATGTACAATACAGAGCTAGTAACATACAAAACAGGGAAGAACCTGCATGCTAAGTATAAGACAACTCGCAAGGGTAACAGATGAAGGAAGTTCTCCTGCAGGGTGAACTTGGTGAGTCACAATGATCACTGACGACTCTGTACTGGCAAGGAGAAGCAAGAACACTTCTCATCAGATGGGCCAGTGCAGAGATGTTTCTCCTGAAACGGTGGTAACCCTTAAGCATTCCACACAATATCAAGAGCAATAAACTGTCTCAGTGAAGATGGAGGTTACAGTGCCACAGTGAGTCACATTCACATAGTCTGAGAGCCTTCACTAGCGATAAGCAGCTAAAAAAGTTCTAAAGAAACCAATAGTAAAATTCTACCTCAACTCCTAGAGTTACGAAAGGCAGGATAAATACCTCATTAAACATCTGGGACAGAAGTACACATCTAGATGGAAAGCATATAGAGAAATGAGTTCATTAAAATCAGTAAGATAGTTTTTTTACACTGAGATCACAGTTGTTTTCACTGAATGCTTGAAAAAAATTTGAAAAGTATGTTGAGTTTTAATATATTTTATATGTCTAGTATTGGATTGTAATTTGATTTAAAAATACTTTTCACTATACATCAACAAAGTGAAAAACAAAACAGAAAATATGCATAAGAACATCATTCCTTTTAAAGGCATTCCTACTAAGACATCAAAATACCATCCCTAAGCTATAATTTTCAGTCAAAGGTAGTTTTAGTCTTTGCTTCTGGTTAGCCATTCAGAAGATATCTTGTGCCCTGCCTTGCCTCTATTTGGCTGTTATCGTAGGTGGATTATCAGGCTGCAAAGAGGGCTTCAACTGCAATGGCATTGAGGACTGGCAGCCATTCAACACCGTGTGGCCTAGTAGGATCTTGCCATTACGGCTCCCAGCCCTTTAGCATATATATAGACTTGACAGTATCTTCTGGGGGATGCTAAGACTTGCCCACTCTTTTAAACTCATGGGTTTGCATACTCATATATATATGTACATATCTGAGATACATGACAGACTGAATGTCATAGTATCTTAATAGGAAGACTGAAATAAAGTAAGATGAAAAAAGCAATGCCCATGGCTAAGAATTTATAGCATCTGAAACTCTACTCACCTGTCTGTTGTGCAGGCTGTGGCAGTGGTTGGTTTAGATGTGAATTGTAATGGACAGAAGGGACTGGGCGAAATTGAGGTTGACTGGAGTGATAGTGGCCTGGAGCGCAATAACAGGCTGGCATCTAGGACCATAAGTATTGAGGGAAAAAATTCAATTTACTTATAATAGAAATTTTTTTCTGTCAGGAGTATCAGAGTTTAATGACTAAATCTTTCTAGCATCAACCACCTGAAGACTGACTTTATTTTTAAATTTAATTCAAAAAAAATTAAAAAATTCAAACATATAGTATACATAAAAAGAGACACCTACAAATGTGCCTACCAATCATATTTCGATTTTAATTTTTTTTCCCGTATTTGTTTTAGCACGCTCTCTCTTTTTACAAAACCAAACATTACTGAAATAGCTAAAGGTTCACTTCATTTCCTTTACTCTACCTTCCATAGAAAAGCCATTATCCTATAGGTGGTGATTTTTATTATATATCTATTATCCATGTATGTATTGTGGAATATTTAAAAAACCTACATTTATGGTACAGGTTGAACATCCCTAATGATAAAGTATCTGAAATGCTCCAAAATGCAAAACTTTTTGAGTGCTGACATAATGCCACAAGTGGAAAATTCCACATCTGACCTTAAGTGAAACAAAGGCAAAACTTTTTGTTTCATGCACAATATTAATAAAAATTTTGCTTATATAACCTTAAGGTTATGTGTATAAGATGTATATGAAACATAAATGAATTTGCTTTTTAGACTTGGGTCTCATCCCCAAGGCATTTCATTATGTACGTGCTAATATCCCCAAATCCAACAAAATTTGAAATCTGAAACTTCTGGTCCAGAGTATTTCAGGTAAGTGACACTCAACTTGTACTCTCCTATATATAACTAAATGAAAATCACATTGTAATAAACATTGTTTTTGAGACTTAATTTTGTTGAAATGTACTCCTAGCTCATTCAATTTAACTACTGAACAGCATTCACTGTACAAATAAACCATTTTACCCATTCCCACATTAATGCATAGTTGTACTAGTTCCATTCTTTAATTTTTCTCATACAGTCACATACCACATCACAATGTTTTGGTCATCACAGACCCCATAATACAGTGATCTTATGAGATAATGGAGCTGAAAAATTCCTATTGTCTAGTCACATCATAGCACAATGCATTACTCACGTGTTTGTGGTGACACTGGTATAAACAAACCCACTGTGCTGACAGTCATATAAAAGCACAGCACAGACAATTATGTACAGTGTGTAACACTTGATAATGATAATAATGTTACTGGTTTGTGTATTTACTATCCTATTGTTTTTATTAGAGTGTACTTGTTCTACTTATTTAAAAAAAAAGTTAAGTATAAAACAGCCTAATAAGGTAGGTCCTTCAGGAGGTATTCTCAAAGATGGCGTTGTCACAGGAGATGAGAGTTCCGTGTGTGTTACTATCCTTGAAGATCTTCCAGCGAGACAAGATGTGGAGGTGGAAGATAGTAATATTGATGATCCTGACTTTGTGTAGGCCTGGGCAAATGTGCGTGTGTCTTAGTTTTTAACAAAAAAGTTTGAAAAGCAAAAAAATTTTAAAGATAGAAAAAAGCTTATAGAATAAGGATATAGAGAAAGAAAATATTTTTGTATAATTGTACAATGTGTTTGAGACTAAGTATTATTACAAAAGAGTCAAACAGTTAAAAAAATTAAAACACTTATAAAGTAAAAGAATTACAGTAAGCTAAGGTTAATTTAATATCAAAACAAGAAAAAAAGTTTTTATAAACTAAATGTAGGCTAACTGAACAGTGTCTATAAAGTCTAAAGTAGTGTACCGTAATGTCACAGGTCTTTCTATTCACTCGCCGGTGACTCACTGACTTATGCAGTGCACCTTTCTTCTAGTCCTGCAAGCTCCATTCATGGTAGGTTGGTAAGTGGCCTATGCAAGTGTACCATTTTTATTTTTGTTATTTTTTAGAGACGGGGTCTCACTGTCACCCAGGCTGGAGTGCAGTGGCATGATCACAGCTCACCACAACCTCAAACTCCTGGGCTCAAATGATCCCCCTGTCTCAGCATCTCAAGCAGGTGGGACCGTGCCTGGTTAATTTTCTTTTCTTTTTTGTAGAGATGGGCGTCTCACTATGTTGCCAAAGCTAGTCTTGAACTCCTTGGCCTCCCAAAGTGCTTACAGGCGTCAGGCGCGAGCCACTGTGCCTGGCCCTTATAGAAGACACTTTAAAAACAGAGGTTGCAAATAAGAGGACAGAAAAACACATGCTATTTAAATGCTACTCAAAAGAATGCTTAAGATATTTTTTTTTTTCAGAGACAAGGTCTTACTTTGTTGCCCAGGCCAGAGTGCAGTGGCATTCATCATCATAGCTTACTGCAACCTCAAACTCCTGGGCTAAAACAATCCTCCTGCCTCAGCCTACCAAGTAGCTAGGACTACAGGCGCACTCCAAGATGCTAGCTTAATTTAAGAAATTCTTTTGTAAAGGCCGGGCACAGTGGCTCATGCCTGTAATCTTAGCACTTTGGGAGGCCAAGGTGGGAGGATTGCTTGAGGCCAGGAGTTTGAGACCAGCCTGAGCAAGAGCGAGACCCCATCTCTACAAAAAATAGAAAAATTAGCTGGGCCTGGTGGCTCGTGCCTGTAGTCCCAGCTACTCCGGAGGCTGAGGCAGGAGGATCACTTGAGTCCAGGAGTTTGAGGTTGCAGTGACCTGTGATGATGAATGCCACCTGCACTCTACCCTGGGTGACAGACACCCTGTCTCAAAAAAAAAAAAAAAAAATTTTGTGAAATGGGGTTTCCCTATGTTGCTTAGGCTGGTCTCAAACTCCTGGCCTCAAGTGATCCTCTCGCCTTAGCCTTCCAAAAGCTGGGATTACAGGTGTGAGCCACTGTACCTGGTCAAGACACTCTTAATGTCAGATAAAATAGGTTTCAAACAAGAAATAATATTATAGACAGACAAAAACATTTCATTAATGATATAAGTCAATACATTTATCAGGAAGGTATGATAAATGTAAATTGCCTAACATAGCTTCAAATACTATCAAAAACTGACATAATCTAAAGGTGAAAAAGACAAATCCAAAAGTAATAGAATATGAAAGAAATCAATGATGACTTAAGTAAATGAAAAAACATTCCATGTTAAGATTGGAAGACTTAATATTGTTAAGATGGCAATAATACCAAAGAGATCTACATATTTCATGTAATACCTATCAAATTCTGATGGCCTTTTTTGCAGAAATGGAAAGGACCATCTACAAATTCATACGGAGTTGCAAGGCACCCAAATACTCAAAACAATCTTGAAAAAGAAAAGCCAAGTTGGAGGACTCATACTCCCCAGTTTTAAAACTTACTACACAAAGCTATAGTAATCAAAACAATTGGTGTAAGTATAGAAATATATAATGGAGTAAAAGTGAGAGTCCACAAAAAAACCTTTACATTTATGGTCAACTGATATTTGACAAGGGTACTAAGACTATTTGATGGGAAAAGTAAAGTGTCTTCAATAAATGATGACAGAATAACTAGATATATACTCGCAAAAGAATGAAGCTGGACCCTTTCCTCATACCATATTTAAAAATTAACTCAAAATGAATAAATGACTAAATATAGGAGTTAAAAACATAAGATTCTTAGAAGAAAACATAAATTTTCATGACCTTGGTTTGGCAACAGATTCTTAGATAACGACACCAAAAGCACAAGCAACAAAGGAAAAAAATGAATGAAGTAAACTTTATCAAAATTATAAACTTCTGTATATCAAAGATGTTATTAAGAAAGTGAAAAGACAACCTTACAGAATGGGTGAAAATATTTGCAAATCACGTATCTCATAAGGGTCTAGTATCCAGAATATATTAATACAAAGAACTCTAACAATTCAACGAAAAAGGGCAAATAATATGATTAAAAAATAGTCAAAGGATTTGAGTAGACATTTCTCCAAAGATATACAGATGGTCAATGATCATCAGATAATGAAAAGATTTTTCAGCATCACTAAGTATGAGGGAAATTCAAGTCAAAACCACAATGAGATACCCCTTCACACCTACTAGGATGGCTACTATGAAACAACAACCAGAAAATAACAGGTGTTTTGGCAAGGATGTGGAGAAATTGGAACCCTTGTATTAATACATAGCTGGTGGGAATATAAAATGGTGCAGCTACTGTGGAAAACAGCATGGCAGTTCTCAAAACATCAAACACAGAATTACCACATGATCTAGGAATTCCACTCCCAGGTATTAATATATACCCAAAAGAACTGAAAACAGATACTCAAAAAAATACATGCACCTGAATGTTCAAAACAGCACTATTTATACCAGCAAAAAGGTAGAAACATCCCAAATTTTCATTAATGGATAAAAAGATAAATTGTGGTATTAATATATATGCAATGGTATATCATTCATACTTAAAAAAGAATGAAGTACTAATACATGTTACAACGTGGATGAACCTTGAAAATATTATGTTAAGTGAAAGAAGCCAGACACAAAAGGTAACATATTGCATGATTCCATGAATATGAGCTATCCAGAACAGGCAAATCCAGAGACAAAACCCACAGGCAGACGGGTGTTTGCCAGGGGCCAGGAAGAGGGAAGAATGGGTACTAACTGCTTAATAAGTATGAGGTTTCCTTTTGGGGTGATGAAAATGTTATGGAACTAGATGGAAGGGTGGTTCCCTAACATTGTGAATGTACCAAATGCCACTGGATTGTTCATGTAAAAATGGTTAATTTTATGTTATGTGAATTTCACTTCAATTAAAAAGATGCAAAAAAATCCCACAATTTCCAAAAACAAAAAGCCACATACAACTAAAATGACAGAATACGAATTCTTTTCCAAGTGCACATGTATCGTTCCAAGAGAGAATTTGTTATGGACCACTCAACAGAATCTAAAACACTGAAATCTTAGAGTTGGTTCTCTGACCACATATAATTAAAATAAAAATTAATAAGGTAACTAGAAAGCTCCCAAATACTTGGAAATTAACACACTTCTAAATAAGTCGTGGGTCAATAAAAGTCACAAAAAGAAAATATTAATATTTTGAACTAAATAATAACAAAAACAACATATCCAAATTTGTTGATGCACCTAAAATGGTGCTTAGAAATTTATAGCATTAAAAAACTTATATTAGAAAAGAAGAAAAATTAAATTCAATGATCTATGCTTCTACCTTAACCTAGAAACAAAGGATCAAATTAAACCCAAAGTAGAAGAAAATAATAATAAGAAAAGCAGAAATAGTTCAAATAGAGAATAAAATAATAAAGAAAATTAATGAAAGCATAAGTTGTTTTTTTAAGAACATCAACAGAACTCACAAATCTCTAGCTGAACTAATTATAAAGGAAAAAGAGGAGATCAAAGTCATCAATATCAAGAACTAAAAAGGGGGCCAGGCGCGGTGGCTCACGCCTGTAATCCTAGCTCTCTGAGAGGCCGAGGCGGGAGGATTGTTTGAGCTCAGGAGTTTGAAACCAGCCTGAATAAGAGCGAGACCCCGTCTCTACTAAAATTAGAAAGAAATTAATTGGACAACTAAAAATATACAGAAAAAATTAGCCGGGCATGGTGGCGCATGCCTGTAGTCCCAGCTACTCGGGAGGCTGAGGCAGGAGGATCGCTTGAGCCCAGGAGTTTGAGGTTCCTGTGAGCTAGGATGACGCCACGGCACTCTAGCCCAGGCAACACAGTGAGACTCTGTCTCAAAAAAAAAAAAAAAAAAGAATTAAAAAGGGGAAACCATTGCAGATCCTAAAGATATTAAAAGTACAATAAAAAATTATGAATAATTTTATGACCATAAACTTACAACAAAATGAAATAAACACAAACTACCAAAATTTATCTAAAAAGAAATAGGACATCAGAATAGCTCTATATTTGCTAAGAAACTGAATTTATAATTTAAAAACATTCCCTACAAAATAACTCCAGGTACAGATGAATTCATTGGTGAATTCTAGCAAACATTTAAGAAGAAATAACATCAATCCTACACAAACTCCTTCAGAAAACGAAAGGAGGAGAGAACAATGCCCAGCACATTTTGAGGCCAGTACCAAAGACATTACAAGCAAACTACTGACCAATATCCTTCATGAACATAGATGCAAAAATCCTTAACAAGTATCAGCAATACAGCAATATATAAAAAGAATACTGTATCATGACCAAGTAGAGTCTGTTTCAGAAATTAGAAGTTAGTTAAACATTCAAAAGTCAGTCAATACAATTCACCTTATTAATAGAATAAAGGAGAAAAATCACATAACTACCTTAATAGATGCAGAAAAACATTGGGAAAACTTAACACCCAAGCGTGATAAAGAGTCTCAGTATACGAGGAATTGAAGGGAACTTCCTCAACCTGATAGAGGATATACATAAAAACTATGCAAATAACATCACATTTAATGATGAAAGACTGAATATTTCCCCCTGAGAAACGAGGCAAGAATATGTATTTTCAAAACTTCTGTTCAACATTGTATGGGAGATTCTAGCTAGCACAATGAGGCAAGAAACAAAAGGCATACAAATTGGAAAGGATCATGTATATAGAAATAATCTTGAATGTAGAAAATCCTAAGCAGTCCACTAAAAAAACCCTACCAGAATAACCAAATTGAAAAGTCTACAGGTTACAAGATCAATATGCAAAAATCAACTTTATTCCTACATACTAGCAATTAACAAGTAGAAAATAAAATTTAAAAACATTTCTCTTTAGAATAGCATCTAAAAATATTAAATACTTCGGGATATATTTAATAAAATAGGTACAATATCTGTATAATGAAAACTGCAAAATACTGTTGAGAAAAATTAAGAAAGATCTAAGTAAGCGGAACGAGATAATATATTCCTGCATTGAAGGAGCCAATATTGTTAAGATGTTAATTCTCCCCAGACTAATATATTTATTCTTCAAATTCTATCATTTTATTTTTATAGCGTATTTACACCACTTATTGTATTTCTCTTAGGCTAATTAAAAAAATTTATCTCTCAGAGTCAGAAAAAAACTCAAAGGTCACATAGTTTTAATCATACAACTGAAATGTTTTCCTATCATGTGGTTGTCTAGCATGTGCTTGAAAATCTACAGAGGAGGGAAGATAACTAAATGCTTTGTTTATACACTCTCACAAATTCTCTCCATGAAAAATTTAAAAATAACCTCTTTGAGGTTAAAACTGATCTTAAATGATAGGCTCCCACGAGGGAGAAAAGATGAAAAAGTAATGTACCTGTGGTGATGGCTGCTGAATATATCCCTGCTGCTGGAGCACAGGCTGGCTGACAGGATGACCAGAGGCAGAATAGCCAGCAGTAGGGACTGGCTGCCCAGGCGGTAGGGGCGGAGGAGGAGGTGGTGGTGGTGGCGGTGGAGGAGGATGTGGTGGAGGGGCTGCCGTCATGATAAAACCAGATTGCTGTGGAGACTGAAGAACAACAGTGGACTGGAACATGGTGGCGTGAGGGTCAGAACCATCAGCGGATGGCTGGCGGGCAAGACTCATGTGGCTAAACTGAGACCCAAGGTTATCCTGTTAAAAAGGAAAAAAGTTAGAAATCAGTAAGCCTTCTACAATAGGCCAAATTTATCAAAGAAAAATGCTTTATATATTTAAATGAGTGGCTGTAGCATGTATTATGGAAATTATATATATTCACAACAGAAATGATGTAATAGAAGAGCAGCTTCAAGAAAATGATAACTCTAAGGCAGGAATATTACATGTCATTATAAATTATTTATAAAACATATCTAATGGAAATGTATAGCATGCAGAAAAGAGGAGGGTACAAGATATCACATTAAAAAATTAAAAGACATGTATTTAAATAAAGATTAAAGGCACATTAGGACATGGAAGTGAAATTGTACATATTAGCATTTTCTGAAAGAACTTCAAAGACCAAGCAATGAGCAAGGTACTAATTACTCTATATGTGAAACTATCTCCCCTCTTTCTAGAAGTCAAGATTCAGGTTCTGTGCATCTTTGTATCTCTAGCAATCAAAATTACTTGTAGAAATTAAATACATAAAATCCAACCACCTAGTCCTTTCTCTAATCTCAAAAATAATTTGGCCATAAATTCTACTCTTCCCTTGTGTTTTTCAGTCTGTTCCTAAAGTTAGATGTTAGAAAAATATAATCCAAATGTTAGGTTTCCTACTGCTTTTGCTAATTGGTAGCAACTAATGGTGCCCTGCCAAGATAGAGGTTATGATTTATGTGTCATCTGATAAACATTTCTCTGATTCAAAAGCAGAAGGACCAGCTCTTACTGTTATAGAAAATTATCACTAAAATGACAATATGGGGTTAAAATGGAATTCTTCTGTTCCCAAGGAGCCATGAATTGGCAACAAAATATACCACATTTTGTTCAGGTCAACACTCAAAAAAGTGACTTTACAACATTGCGGCAACTGAGTTGTCAGATCAAAGTTGACATGTCTACAGTTTCTAGAGTCTGCTTGTTTTTGTAGAGTATAATAAATTAAGGTTGTGGAAAAGATAAAGGATTGAAAAGGGGGAATCTGAAGATATATGGTTTTATTTTTTCCAAATTGTCACTCTGACACATTCTAGCACTATTAGCCTAATTCAATGGATGGTTTCAAAAAGAAAAAAATGTACCTACTAGCTGTAATTTCAAAGTTATATGGCCAAATGTTTTTAAAAGAGGTACCGTAACTGTATATCACTGTCAGAGTCACACTGGAAAAAAGTCATTTTCTTATTCCAATAAAAATTCCATTTTCCAAAACATTTTTGAAGCTTTTTTTGCTTTTCTTTTCTGTATGTTTTCAATCTTTTTTTTTTTCCTTTCTTTTTGTTATTTTTCCTTTTAACAGCCCTTGGAGAACAATCTTTTCAAGACTGGAATAATTCATTTTTTCAGACTGGAAGTGATTTTTTTTTTTTTTTTTTGAGACAGAGTCTCACTCTGTTGCCTGGGCTATAGTGCCGTGGCATCATCCTAGCTCACAGCAACCTCAAACTCCTGGGCTCAAGCAATCCTTCTGCCTCAGCCTCCCGAGTAGCTGGGAATACAGGCATGCACCACCATGCCCGGCTAATTTTTTCTATATATTTTTAGTTGTCCGATTAATTTCTTTCTATTTTTAGTAGAGACAGGGTCTCACTCTTGCTCAGGCTGATTTTGAACTCCTGACCTTGAGTGACCCACCGTGCCCGGCCTGGAAGTGATTTTGAAAATCATTCAGAGCCAAGGCTCGTAAATAGGTTGCCCCAGCTCAAAAGCAAACAAAAACACCTCTCAAAAAGAAAATGTTTCTAAAAAGTGTTAAGAAAGATTTTCATATATAGCTTATAATCTGACTTGGAAAGCAATTTCAAAATGTGACAGCCATATAGTCTGAAAAATAACAGTATCACTGGGAAAACTATACAGGCTGTTAGAGAAATTCATTTTAAGGAAAGGACACTAACATTTCTTGAATTACTACTTCACGTTAGGCACTATGCAGAAGGTACTTTATATTATTGTCCCATATGCTTAGTAACCATTGAAGGTCAAGCAGTTAAAACATAGCAGAGTGAGTCAGATCTTACTGAGAGTTATAGCTTGGGGCATACTTTGGATTAAAGGAGCTACCATTACTTTACAGACATAGACTAAATATCTAGAGATCTTCTTTGGAAACAGAAGGATGTCCTTTGTAACTGTAAGCTACAATTCATGCTAGTAACTTGTACTGAGTCTACTAGACCTACAGTGCTGGGGTGAGAATAGAAAGCCTAAACCCAGATGAAAGCTACCATCCAAGGACAGCACAGATCCTGCAATGACCTCAAAGAGAAAAATAACTAAAACATCTTAGGACTAGTCAACCTGGAAATTATTTCATTATGAAAAAGCAGAAAAAGATTAGAGCTTAAACAATCACTATAATAAGCCAACATAACTAATTTTTTATGGAAGAGAATAACTTATTTCTAATATGGATTAGAAACAACTTTTTTGGTAGATATGTATCCCTGACTTTAAAAAATCACAAAAGGTCATAAGCATTCATCACACATCCACCCACAGAAACAATGCAGGAGGTGAATAGAGATATAGTACCACGGAGTATTGCTGGGTGGGTGAGACTGGCAGGAGCGGGGATGGGTAAGGGACTGTAGAGTACTGAACAGGCTGTGAAGAGGACTGCAGAGGACGAACAGGCTAAAGAATAACAGGTTGGCAAACAATGTTAATGTCAGAATAAAAACTTAGAAAAATTGCATAAAATGGAAATTTACACTTTTTTTGCAATAGCTTTAATTACATTTAGAAAGTCATTTAAAATACAACAATACAGGAAACAACAAAAACAATACTAAGTGAAGAAATTCTACATAGTAAAACTTTTGAAAACATACATAATAAAAATATTTCTTTATTACAAATGAACTGAAACAGGTAATTTAGGCACTTCAAACCCTACATCTAACGAAGCCCCCCTGGTTAAGTCGGTAAAAGAAAAACTGCTTATCCTTATTCCCTGGTTTTATGAAAGGGCTGCCCTATTTAGCTATATAATATTTAATACTAAATTATAAATGAAAAACATTATTCTTTCTTATTATCAGACTAATAACTTACATAATATCTATGCCAATTACCCTATTTGATAAGGCATGATTAAATACTCTTTTGGGGTCTAAGTCCCAAAATTTTCGCAATTTTATAAAAATGTACTATGGATATTACTAAGAATAACAGCCTAAGGAACAACACACACATACATACAGACACATGCACACACATAAACATACCTCTTTTACATACATAAAAAGAAGATTAAACACTTTCTTGTAACTAAACACATTTTTATTAAGAACGTATATGTTAGCAGCTGAGAAACTAATTACATGAAATCTTTGGCCATTAGTGAAATACTCCTGAGTTTCAAGGAAAAAGTGTCTTTATGTGGGGCATAAAAATTCTTTTTTAAAAAGAGTGCCTGAAGGCCCTCAAAAATAGGTATTTTAAAAATAGAAAAAGTATTAATCCCTTCTCAATCCTGGGAAATATAGCTGGCCATCCATAAACTAACACTGGCACCCAATTTAATCTCCTAATCTTGTATTTTTCTAGTTTATTACAAAAAGGTAATTAGTATCCATATCAGCTTAAAGACTATAGTAATCCACTTTACAAATGGCAATCAGACTAAAGTAAATTAAGTGACCTGTAGACAGCCATGTAAGCAAGCAGATAATGACCACAGGTAATCTTATCTGATGAAAACTCTTACTTTTGGTTAAAATGCATATATATGAATCTCCCTCTGGACAGTATCTCCGAAGAGAATACTTTTATGGGGAAATTCTTATGACAACAAAGATATATAATGATGAGTCACACTTTTACCGCAAAAATCAACACAATAGTTTCTAAAAAAACTGAAGGCCTAGATTAGCTTAGAAGCCAGAAAAAAAAAAATCTAAAATTACGGTAAACACTAAAAAAAGTAAAAGCTAAAAGATCTATATAGTCGTCTCTGGTCCCTGACAAACTTTTTGACTAGAAACAAGCAAGCTTCCTAATGGATGATGGCACATATTACACTAAATGTGGTGTAGCAGCTTTAGAACTTCCAAGAACAGGCTATTTGATGTGTTATTAAGTGAGATAACCATTAAGACATAACTTTCTTCCAGACAACCTGACCTCCTATATAAATGTCAGATGAAACAAAAGTTTTAGCCTACTAGGAGATAAAAGAAAGAGGACTATGACTACCAAGAGTATGAATTAATGTCTCCCAGAGCATCAAAGAGTAATGAGAAAACTGAAAAGACTGACTGCTCAAACTAAATTTCTGACACCACTTAGAAAAGAAAAAGCCTTAGCACTTCCTTTTCCTACTTGAATTGCAATGGGCTGCAAAAGAACATCCACCTAAAGTAATTGGTTCTATATTGTATGTTCAAGAAACGTAGGCTATCTGAAGGTTTTGGAAATCAGAGCCTTCATTATCCTGTTTGGTTATTTGAAATCCCATGGATGAATTATCTCAGCGTGTGTAAAAGACAGTTATTGAGCACCATTTGTTCTTTGAGTCTCTGTTTCTAGGTTTCATGAAAAATTACCTAAAACATTTGAAGCAATGCTAGAAAAATCAGTCATGGAGTTTCATGCATATGTCAAGACTTCAAATTAGTGCTCACTAAAGTATCTGTTTCTAATCTAGGCTGCCTATACCTTCATTTAGAATTGTCTCATAATTAAATCAAAGTTATTTCTGAGATAATAATCTGAAATACATATTCAGAAATAAATCCTTAGAATTTTTTGAAGCTGCCAGATTAATATTATTTCCACTGAATTAAATAGAAATGAAACCAAATGAAAATCAGTCTTATGAAGCTCCTGGTGAAATACATAGCACTGCAAAGACAACTATATGACAGCAAAATAAAGAGTAAACTTTTGGCCAGGCACGGTGGCTCACGCTTGTAATCCTAGCACTTTGGGAGGCTGAAGTGGGAGGATCATCTGAGGCCAGTAGTTTAAGAACAGCCTGGGCAACACAGTGAAACCTCGTCTCTACAAAAAATAAAAAAATTAGCCTGGCATGGTAGAACCGCTTGTAGTCCTAGCTACTCAGGAGGCTGAGCCAGGAGGATCACTTGAGCCCAGTAGTTTGATGTTGCAGTGAGCTCTGATCATGCCACTGCACTCTAGCCCAGGCGACAGAGGGAGACCCTGTCTCAAGAAAAAAAAAAAAAAGAGGAAACTCTTTTGGACAAAGTTGAATGAAGCCAAGGCAGAGAAGGCCAGAGAAGGAGTTTTATGTAGTCTTAGTGCATATAACCAAATGGGGTTGGGAAGGGGATATGGGAGTCTTTGGAAATAGTTTTAGGCAATCTCTTCTACATATGTGAACTCATTTGTATGATCTTAGAAGTGTACCAAAACTTATCTGTGCTTCTACTTTCAAAAAAACTGCCTCGCCCAGTATTAACAGTCTTAATTGTCAGAGGTACAATTATTTTCATGACTTTCACATTATTGGATAACATAATTAAACTGCTCATATGTCCTTCAACCCTGCAATACAAATGATATCATTTGCGAGCCAAACTAATGAAATTTCTCCAGTTCAAGTTTATCATTATAATTCTTTTATAAGTAATTACTCTGTATGTTCTTACCAGTAGAATATTTAGATAGTCTTGCAGAGAAAAAGAGTGGTAACTAACTATATAAACTGTCTTTGACATGTTATACAATCTTTAAAAATTAGAATAAAGGTAAGAGTTTTTTACACTGGTATGACCCAGTTCTCCAAAGATGGATAACACATCTTGAGGGGAAAAAGACTAAATGTGAAGATGTATGTGTAAACTCTAAACATTCATACAAACTCAGTATATTATTAAGAGTACTTTTGGGAATTCTAACTAATAGAATTTCTTTGTCCCTCTCTCGCTCCTCGTAATGTAGGTGGAATGAATAGAGAGTACCTTGCAGAACATAAGTAACCCAGCTCAGTTTCTTCTAACTGCTTAATCTGTTGAATCTTTTTTTTTTATTTTTGAGACAGAGTCTCGCCTTCACCCAGGCTAGAGTGTCATTGTGTCAGCCTAGCTCACGGCAACCTCAAACTCCTGGGCTCAAGTGATTCTCCTGCCTCAGCCTCCCAAGTAGTTGGGACTACAGATGCACACCACCACATTCAGTTAATTTTTTCTATTTTTGGTAGAGACGGGGTCTCGCTCTTGCTCAGGCTGGTCTTGAACTCCTGACCTCAAGTGATCCTCTCAGCTCAGCCTCCCAGAGTGCTAGGATTATAGGTGTGAGCCACTGTGCCTGGCCAATCTGTTGAATCTTAGAACTGACTTTGCTCACTAGGCCAATGAACAATCTTATTAGTTTTGTTTTTATTTCTCCTCTTGTCCATTTCTTGCTGTTGTGAAGTAGGAATAAAATACTCACCAGAAAGGCTCACAACATTAAAAAAATTCCCCTTTCCAATATACAGTCAGTATTTATTAGATGAAAAGCTCTTGAAATTAACCCTCTCTTCCTATGAGTAGTGAGTGGAACATTGCTGGTGGCAGAAACTAAAGTTATAAGAGATACTTACTTGGGCTAACTCAATTATAATTAGTGAATTTAGTCCCAAATATGTAAAGGCAGTAAACTTTAGCATTATGTAATCATGGATATGTGCACCTGTGAGAAAATGTGATTAGCTGCTGGTTGTTGAGGTGGTGGGGGTGGCAGAGGTGGCTGTGGAGGTCCAGGCACTTGGGGTCTAATTGGTTGTTGAGTCATAGGAGGATTGTACACAACTGGACTCCCATCTGGGTTTATGAAGGGCTGACCTGAAAAATTTAAAGAGGAAGGAAAAAAACAATTTACAATAGAGACTGAAAACAAGTCATACTACTAACAATTTACAAAACATGTCCACGCCCTTATCCACAATTCCAAAACCTCAATTTTTTGAAAACCAAAAGATTTTCTTAGTTTGGGAAGCAGGCTTATCTGATATGAGACTATCAGTAATCTTTATTTTTTTCACTTAAACATTCAAATGTTTCAATGAAGTGTTTACATGGGGTGCTGCCTCAGGCCCTACTGAGATTATTATAATATGTAGTATTTTCTGAAAAACTCTGAATTATGAGACACATTTTGCCCATGGAATTCAGTTATAGGATTGTGGTCCTATAGGTCTGTAACAAAATTTATATTAGTTTAAAGAAAAAAATGTTTGACTTCAGGATACTGGAAAGTTACTCATTAGTTTTTATTAGAGGGAGGGAAATACCTGATTTTTAGGCCACATTGCATGTATTTCACTAATAAAACTAAAACTGAATGAAAACTGAAGTGACTGACAGCTTCAAACTTCAAATTGTGAACTTGATGGCATTGTCCTTATTTTATAACTTCTAATTTGTTAAAAGCTGTAATTTCTTTTTAATTCTAAATAATTTTCTACAATATCTTTTTTCTAAATTCCAGTAAGCTTTATTCACTAGTAAGAGATAAAAACATACAGAACTTTAGCATTGATTTTGAGGCTTTATCCTTATTCCTCACTAATTATTGAAGGGGAAAAAATGGGTATTTCATGCAACTAAGAAAAATAAATATTACTTTCTCTCTCTACAGATATATTCTAAACAACTTACTCTTATTATAAGTAACATTTTTATTGTAGAATAATAATCAACAAATAGAAATTAAAAAGAAAATAAACCCCCCATAATCTTACAGTTAACATTTTGGATACCTTCTTCCAGATATCTTTTCAATGAAGGTGTAAACAGATTCAAAGAATATTATTTTTCCTTACTATACACTGGATTATTAAAAAAGAAAGGACTACATGAAATAAACTGTTCTTTGACTTTTGATATCCACTTAATAAGAGTGAGAAAAACTGAGAAACACAGGAAAATGACTGAAAAATAGTTTCTTAAACGGCCTTCAAAACATCCTTTCTTCCATGGTAAACGCTTCCCATTTTTTTTATGGGGGAAATTTGTGATATATAATAAAATACTATTTGGGAGGAAGACCATACTATCTATAGCTATCAAGCAGAAAAAGTCTTCCGAAGTAAAATTATTTTGATCAGTTAGCATCCTGATCCTTTATGTGATGGTTATAGATAACTAAAAACAAGTTATGCTGAGTATTTGTTAATTGTTAAATAATTTAGAAAAAAATGGTACAGCAAATGTGGGTGAAGGCAGGGTCAAAAGTAATTTAAGGACTGTCTGAAAAAAGCTGGATGTGTTTTAACACTGTTCTCAAAAACCAAAGACATGCCCTTTGGATCCATTTAAAATTAAGCATACAATTCAATTTCAGGTTGATCAATTTCTCATTCTCTCACTTTGTAAGCAATTGAATCTTTCTTGTTACCAAAACCATATTAACCAATGTGTTTTAAATGAAAAATCATAGGAAACAGTAAAATATTAAACCATTTTATATAATGCTCCAGAACAGGAAGTTTAAGTAATACAAATACCTGAAGGATAAGAAGATAATTATTAAGCAAAAATGGAATTTAATTTCTGAAAAATCAGTTATTTATGCTAATTCAATTCTTATACTAAAAACAAATGTTTGAATACTTCATCTTAAAAAGAAATGTGAAGAAAACCTGAAAGTAATGAGTTCCAAATCATGGTTTTGTCTACTACAAACAAAAGGACGAGGGATATTCAGAAGCTTGATACTTTCACCTGTATCTGCCTTCCCCAATTACTCCCATTATGATGGGACCCCACTGGCTAAGTCTTTGAGTTTTAAAGTAAAGTTATTAAAAGATCAAAGATTATTTTCATTATTTTGCCAAATGATTGGGCTATGTTACTCTGAATAGAAACCAAGACTTGTGATCTTTTAAAAGATCATATTTTCTCTATATAAATCATTTTTGTCAAACTATATAGTGAAATATATTATAACTGCAGTTTCTTTACCTCTCTTGAGGTTTAGTTTCCATATCTGTAAATAAGGATTTCACCTACCTGAGTTGTTATAAAGATTATAAATAAACTATTGAAAGTACCTAACACAGTATATGGTACAACTAAATGTTTAATAAATATAAATTATTATTAGCTAACAACAAAGAATATGTATTATCAATATTAAGTCATAATGATTACCCATTTTCTTTTATTAATAATACGTCTTTAGCTTTTCCTCAGTAGAAAGCAAACAACACATCCTGAAGGGCAACTAATTATAGGTTTTTGCTACTTTATTATATAATGAAGAAGAGCTGCTTACTTGGTCCTTCTTCATAAAATGCATATTATTTTCCTCAGGATAAAACTGTTATATCAAATAAAGCTCTTTCAAAGGTGGTTGTCTCATTTCTAGGAAACGAATTGGTCTCCAATTATAGTTAGGCTATTATTTGGCCTGGAAGATGTCATAGATGTCACTAGGGAAAACATGCTTTCTGATATAAATATGTCTGTTAACATCTTCTAGCATAAGTGTTTTTATTAAAGTTCTCGGGAAAATGCTAACTGTTCATGAAAAATAAAAAGCTGACTGCACATATACAGAAAATACATTTAATAAGTATCCTTTAATTTTCAGATAATTCCTGAAACAACTTTTTCTGGATACCAACCTGTTTGTGGGTTGATCAGAATACTGCCAGGTGGTATGCCTGCCGCTTCCAAGGGAAGCAAAAAGAAGCTAGTGCTAGGAGATGCGACTTGCCCATTTAGGCCACCATCAAAGGAAAGAGAACTATGAGTGCTGACAGTTGGATAGACGACAGGTGCGCCATGAGAAGACTGGCTGAGAGCTGTACCTGGAAGAGGCTGCTGGATGTGAGAAAGAGAGCCTGTAGATGACCCTACACTACCAGAAGACTCAGAACCTAGAAGAGGAGTAATGAAAAATATGGATTTTTTAAACCTCATATAAAAACACAGGTTTTAAAAATGTAACAATAAAATTCACATTGCATAACATGCAGTTACCACATAAAAGCATCGGCTATTTTTGATTTACTGTCCAATTTTGCTTACCCTCCCCATCATGAACAAGTTTAATACAGCAAACTGATCACATAAGTTGTCAGAGAAGTCATAGCCAAAGCATGCAACTTAAGCAAGTTTATAATAACACCAGCCACAGACAGTCACAAAAAGCACATTACCCACATTCCCAAAAGGACAAAGTTATGTACATTTTACCTTTTAGATTAACACCTAGGAATATACAGATTACATTTTTCCCCCAGGAAAAAGAACTTAGCACAGCGAAATGCCCAAAACCTCTTATATCAGAAACCCCTTATCTATAAGAACACAGAAAGATTAAGAGTAGTGTAGGAAATAACAGAAATGATAAATTCTGTATTAAAAGAAATAATTACCAAGTTTCATTGTAGAATTTCATTTCTTAGTTTACAATCATAGCATCTTTCTATAAAGCATCAACTTTCAGTTTTCTATCTTATCAAGGGACAGAGACAACATGAAAAATATTCCAAGTACTTATATTAGCATCTGCTTAAAATTTATTTCTCACTGTACTTAATAAACTAATTTGATAATTGATTTTTAACTCCTTTCACACCTGCAATCTATTTCATTTTCTATTACACAGTGACCAAAATGTTATTCAGTTTCAGCATAACAGCTAAAAAAGGTGGCCAATGAGACAACGAAAGAAGGGGAAAAGATCTGGATAATATATATAGTTAATTAGGTTTTGAATAAGGGAGTTGATGCTGGGATGGAGAATTAACTTTAAGTGAATGAAATAAACAACTATGATACACTATACATTGCCTTCTGAAAGACAGCTTCTATTTTAAGTTGTGCCAACTCACTCTTGACAAGAACTGTACCAATTTATCCTAGGAATTTAAAAAAATCGTTTTTTACTTATTAAAAGAAGAATTAAATAACATTTCATCTCTCAAGATAATACAGATTATAAATAGTACATGCTCTTCAAATGTTTTAATTTGGCAATGTATCTAAATGGCTTTCTCATGATATATGAGTAGTTTTTTCTGTTATGATGACACAGTGACCATTTTTCATCTGCATATTTGGTACATATGCAGATTTCTTATATTCCTAAAAGTTACCTACCTATAGTATTATCCTAACATAAACACTAAGACAATTTTGATATAACCATGTTGTACATTAAAAAGGTGGCAACTATAATTCACAAGCCTTAACAATTTAAATCATTGATTCTAGTTAGGTATTAAAAAATACTGTTACCTTCAAACATACCCTTCAATTCTTATCTGCACAATACCGTATGTCTAGGGTAACCCCAATAGCTAGGGAGAAACAACTGTTTCTGACTTTTCATGCTTATTTTGGGATAAAAACAAACATCTATAAGTCCTAAAAGACACATAGCTTCTTTAGTATTGAAGGCAGTTAGTGAAAATGAAAAGAGAAAATGTTATGAGCCAATGTACTCTAAAAGAAAGCAGTTTAGGAGAATGAGGAGATTATGGAAATTTCCCATCATTTATAATAGTTATATCATATTGATTTTCTTTGGTTTTTAAATTCCTCAAAAAACTCTCAGCCATTTTTTTTGGAATGTCAAATGAAGGACTTTATCATGAAAAATGCAATCAATGTTAAATAATCCTAGGTGAGAAACCACACCTTACAACTATAAATAAGCAATGAAGAATTTCCAATCACGTATTAGGCATTCAAACAAGAGAGGACATTTGACCGAACCTACCCATTTATATCACCACAGACAAGAATTGTTATTTTAATTGATGTTTGTAAACCTATCTCCAGGACAGAAAGTGAATCCTAATGTCAGTAAACATATTACTCCTTAACTACTTTGGAGGTTGTCAATGAACTGTTGGTAGTGATTTTACATTTTAGGGTAATTAGAAGCCACGTGATAAATACAGAGCAAAGACAACACTAGGAAAACTAATGTCTTGACTGCACAGGTTTAGGTAGATTTTTATACCTGTTTTTGAAAGCCTGCCTATGCTTTTGCTGCTTCCAGAACTATCACCTCTTGTCAGGACCGAGATTCCACTGAAGCTGCTGGCTTTGGTTACGGCAGGTTTCAGGTTTCGGAGAGAGCTGTCTGAATCTGTGCTGCTCCAGGGTCGTGGTTCTGAATACTTCAACTCATTCTCAGTGCTGCTTTGATGGCTATTTGTTGATCTTCCTGAAGCATCTTTATTAACTCTGTAATTTAGAAGTAGAACTTTGAAAAGCTAATAGGGGGGAAAAAAAGAATAAAGAAAAAGTGCTTTAATTTTTCAACACTGTATTGAAAACATGCTTCTAATACCTGAATATCTGGCGCCTCTGCTGGGTACTACTAGCATCCTCATCTTGGAGTCTGTTGGCATTTTAATAAGATATTTTAATTTTTATTAGCACTGGTCAGACAGTTACCAAAACAGATTTTAAAAATTCCCTCACCTTTTGTCAATAATATAATTCTCTTGGGAACACAGGGACTAGAAAGAAAGAACAGATACATAAAGTTGAGCTTTTGTCAAATACATAATGCTATCTGTAAACCAATGATGACAACAATATGAGTAATAATGTTTAAAAAGTCCAAAATGTTGATAAGGGTACACAAATAAGTGAAAATGGAATTTCTTTCTGCCTTGGAGACACTATGCTTACTTATAACAGATAAATCTTGAAGCCATTCATTTTGTGGTCCAAATTAATTTGAAATTCAAATATTCAATTCCAAACAAGTGAACCCATTTTCATTGTCACATGTTCAAGGTATATGCCAGTCTGCAGATTCCACATCATTCACTTAATATCTGATCACCAGTGCTGTGGAAATAGCAGTGAATAAGCAGCTGTGCCTTAATGGAACTTATAGTAAAACTCCTCTAGCACTATTAACCTAGGTCAGGCAATGATCTTTTTGTTTGTATTATTATAACAGTCTTCTAACTAGTTTTCCAGCTAGCAATTTTTGCCTTTTTCATCCATTTTATACAACAGAAGCTACAGCAATGTCTCCTAAAATGTCGATCTGATCATACTTCTTCCCTCTTGAATGGCTCCCAGATGTTTTAGCACAGGGGTCATCAAACTACAGCCAGCTACCTGTTTCTACAAATAAAGTTTTACTGGAACACAGCTATGACCACTCATTTATGAATTGTCTATGGCTGCTTTCACACTAAAAGATCAGATTTGAGTAACTGTAATGAAAATAAAGACTATATGGCTCAAAAAACCTAAAATATTTATTATCTGGCCCTTTATAGAAAAAAATGTGTTGACCAAAAAAATGCCAAAAGTCCAAAAGAGCCAAAAGTCTAACCACCTTAACAAACTTTCAGGGCCAAGTCACCTGTTTCCTGATTATTTTTCCAATCTAAACTTTTGTCACTCCTGCACCACCTAGGCTGTAATCTAACTACTCTGAACCTTGAGTCCCTCACATGTGTCAAGTTATCCCTTACCTCTGGGGCTCTGCAAATACTGACCCTCTACTTAGAACTCTTCACTCCGGTAGGTCTCCTCTTGGAAGCTAACTCTCTTCATCCCGTACCCAGTTCTAATTTGTGGTGCTTTTCTGCCATGTCCCATGGGTTTGTGGTGCTTTTCTGCTGTGTCTCCTAATATACCTTCATGTCTCTATATAAAATATATACCATACGTCATTACTGGACAACTTACCAAGGGCAGAGACCTCATCTATCTAAACTAGACAAACAGAAGTAAATCTAGTACTTCAGCAGACCTGGGCTGAAATCCCAGCACTGCTATTTTCTAGCTGTGTGATCTTTGGCTATTTTATTTTACTTAGCCTCCTGAAATCTCAGTTTCCTCATCTGTAAAATAAAAACAATGATAGTATCTACCGTACAGTGTTGTTTTGGGGATAAATTATTGTATCTGTCCATAGATATGTTAGCACAGCACTTACCAAAGATGCTCAATAAGAGTTGTTGAATGAATGCTATAAATTATTAACTGATGGTCTGGATTTTAATGTTATTTAATCTGCTTTGTAACACAGAGGAAATTTCTATCTGTGGCAGTGTTAATACACATTAAATACATTCATATATTCTTGAATGGTACATAGTACTGCAAAGAATAGATGCTAAACAAATGTTGGTAAAACCAAACTGACTCCCTTCTGGTATATATTCATAATATATTAACCATTTAGAAGACCTCTCGCATATAATCACTTGTAAAGTAGAAAAGAAATATTAATCTAAAAAATCAATTAGCTTTATTTTAAAAGAAACAAGTTATTTGTTAAGGAAAGTCCACTAACAAGTAGGATTTAGAGATATGATTTTGTAGATAGTAGACCAATGTTCTAAAAAATCTCAAGTCTATTAGAAGTATGAAAAAGAATGAAAAACACACAAACTATATGCTCAGTCCAATAATCTTCAATAACTCTTATGGTACATTTGCTTCCAACTTTTGTAAAATTTTATGTAACTGTTGCAATATAGTATTTTATAAACTATTAAATTATTAACACAAATAAGACAGGTCTCATTATTTCTAAAAGATGACCTTATATGTAACAAATACGATTAAAAATAAATGTGATCAGGCCAGGCACAGTGGCTCATGCCTGTAATCCTAGCACTTTGGGAGGCCAAGGCGGGAGGATCACTTGAGGCCAGGAGTTCGAGACCAGCCTGAGCAAGAGCGAGACCCGTCTCCACAAAAAAATAGAAAAATTACCCAGGCATGGTGGCACGAGCCTGTAGTCCCAGGTACTCGGGAGGCTGAGACAGGAGAACTGCTTGAGCCCAGGAGTTCAAGGTTGCAATGAGCTATAATGAGGCCACCCATTTCAGCCTGGGTGACAGAGCAAAACTGTGTCTCAATTAAAAAAAAAAAGTGATCAATAAATTATAGGGGGAATGAGACCCTCCAATGCAATTAGAATATATTCTAACATAAAAACCTAAATATAGGTTAGTACATACATCTTGGGAAAATATTCGGTCTCTAGCTCTCTGGTACTCTTCTTCTCTTTCTTCTATAGATTTGCTTCTTCTGTCATCTTTCAAACGTATTCTCATCTAAAGAAAAGAGAATAATTAATTATTAGGAAAATGAACTACTGGTATATAAGTCTTGCACCTGTAAAAATGCTATTAATTGTTCCAGATTACCTGGGTGTCATCTTTGTCAAAGCTAGAGTTATCTCTCTTGAGGATATACCGTTTCTGAAAGTCTTCACCTTTATCATCCTTAATATGTTCATTAAATTTCTGATCAGGTCTAAAAAAAACACAAAACAAAGGAACAAAAAAAAGGTAGCGTACAATGTTTACAAAAAAGTCAAACATAACATTTTATGAAAGTAGTAAGCAATAAAAGTTACCACTTATTAGTGACATTCATAGATAACTTATGTTATCTCATTTAGTCCTCACAATAATCTCATGAGAAAATACTAACTATCCCATGTTATGGTTGAGAGGCCAAATCAAATACAGCATGGGTTCTGGAGTCAGACTGCCTGGGTTCAAATATTAAGCTTTACCACTCTAGTTGTTCTATGACTTGCACAAGTCACTTGCCCTTTCTATTTCCCAGTTTCCTCACTTGTAAAATGGGACTTATACAGGGTACCTACTTCATAGGGTTGCTCTGAAGATGAAAAGTATTAATAATACATGAACAACAACACATAAAACAATAAACACTCAGAAGTTTGTTGTCATTATAAACATTAGTGAGAAAACTGAGGTTCAAATGGCTTAAGCAACTGTGCGAGGTCAAAGGGCAAGCACATCACTGAGCCATAGCTGGAGCCCAGGTCAGTCAGACCCAAAGCCTATACTTTCTTTTTGCAATGCATCCTCTTACTCTATGAAAAAATTCTGGGACAAAGAAGAAAGTACAGCACTGTATCTCATATCACTCCTACCATTCCTAGTTTGGTGTCATACAAAATGAAAATAATCAAATATTTTGTGGTTGAATTAACTAAAAACTTAGTGACTACTTCAAAATGCATTCAAGTTACCAAGAATTCTTAATTACAGCAGGGCACAGCTTTGTTTTACTTTAACTGAAACAGGTTAGAAAAGAGAAGTTCTTTTTTGAAGGTTAACGTTATAACCTGGAATAATGAATAAGAAATCTCAGCAATACATTTTATAGTGGATTGGTCTTTTCTCTGTGGAAATGTGGCAAGTTCCACTGAGATCTAGAGGACAGACACAAGGTTGTGCCTTGGAAAATTACAATGAGATAAAATTTCACCTCCCAAAATACACTCTCGGCTTCAGCAAATTAATTCAATCAACATTATCATGACTTAATATCACTGTGTTACAAAATTAGAATTACTCTTTTGAAATATATGGTATACAAAAACATATTTAATGGCTATAAAGAAAATCTAATTGAACTCCTAAGTATTACTTTTTTACATATAGTTCAAATATCTATTACATAGTTACATAATATATGTGAATACCCTAAGTAAATTTCTAATCCAAATAAACCTGAGTAATGACATTTTCAGCAAACTTCATTATATACAGGACCAAGTAACACTTTGGGATATTTGTTTTAACCTGGTAAATTTTTAATAAAGTACTGTAAAAGCCTCCTGTCAAATTATGCAAAAGAAGATTTAAAAATGAGAATCATCTAAATTAAAGAAATCTCTCATAAAATAGATTAGTGAAACAGAGAACAGATATCCACATAAAGCTATATATATAATTAAAGAAGAAGGAATATAAAAGAGTAAAAACAGCTTTGTGACCAAAATAATAAGAAAAAGATTGCTTTCGTCAGGGGTTTGAAAGATTCTCTATTTAGTTCTGACAATGTTATTTTTGTTACATGACTGCCCCCCACTTACTTATATCATCTATTTTTGTAGCTGTTCAAAGTCACATTTTTTTATTCAAGGAGTTTGTACTTGAGTGAGAGCTTGCTTGCTATTCCAAAGTGAACTATAAAAAGTTTAACCAAGAGCCTGGCAACTTTTCTAAGAGCAGCTGGATTCCCACACCAAATAGCACTGGCAGGCATTTCAGCTAACCTTAAGACTGTCTTACCTCTTTCTTTTATAGATGCCTGAATTTACTGCCCTGCAATCGCCAACTTCCCGCTCCATTGAGACACCCCAGTGGACACCGGGTTGTTGACATCCACAACACCACTGGTTCAAGGCTGGAGCGGGTAATCTCCCTATGAGGAAAAGGTAAGTTTGTTTTTATTCAATGTGGAGCAGATCTCTAAGGTTTTCTGATTTGCAACCTTCTTCATATCCCAGAAGATATAAAATAAGAATACAGTGTAACTTCAATGATCTGAAATGTCTAGTAATAATTACATTATTGACCCATACTTCTTTAAGTACATTATGAACATTTCTGTTTAGCCTAATTTTTGATTACCATAACGAAGAGAACCCTAAAGCTTTGTGACATTATTCAGAAAATTCAAATAACTGAGGTTACACTGTATTGAAAACCTTAGAGAGTCACCAGTCAAAATGTTAGTCAAAATGCCTGCTAATGTACATGTTCTTGGGTATCCAGCAGCTCTGAGTAATGTTGAAAGGTACTGGTTAAATGAATTACAGTTCTATTCACCTATAGTTCAGATCATACCTTAATGGTCACTATCCTACTTCAGCCATGGGATATAACTAATTAGAGAAAGACTAATTGGTAAGGATATTTTTTAAAGACTAAGGGACATGAACATTTAAATCTTAATGAAAATTTTATCAGACTTGCATTTTCAGGTAACATTTAATCCCTAAAGAAAGAAAGGACCCTTTTCTAAGACATCTACTTTCGTTAATTTAATTTTAATTATGGGAACAGTCATTTAAAAATACTAAATATATCTACTTAGTTGATAAGAGACTATTTGAAATGGAAGAAAACCAACTTAGTCCTAGCAAACAATATGGCAGCTATAACGGTAGAAGGCCATTATAACAGAAGGGACTTAGATGGAATAAACATAACCATGCAAATCAAATAGTTCATAGACAAGACCCTGAGAGAAATCTGGCTTCAGGAAAGGCATAAAAATAATAAACCAAAAAACACTATTTATGGCATCTGAAGTTGACTGCTATTTATTATGACAGAACTGTTACTGCCACATATGAAACTGACATAGAAAATCCTTTTGAAAAATCAAATAGAAATTTTAGCTGAACTCTAATAGTTGTTTTAGGATTAGCCTTAGAAATAGGCAGAAGAGGTGCTATGCACATTTTATAACTTGGGTACCTCTGCATTGGGCCTTCTGCTCCCAAATAACAGCACCGATGGCACTGAAGATCTACCTTACCAACACTATAAAGCAGTTACTTTGTAAAGCAAATGGCTCCTCTTAACTCTTTATAATTTTTCCTCAGTAAATTACATATAGCACAGGAAGGGGACGATGCAACAGCATTATGGATGGTACTGTTTTAACCAACAGCCAACATCTTGAGATTTGTGGGAGAAAAGGAGCCAAACCGGAACCTTTTGGAAAGGATGGTAAATCGATCGACGATTAATTAAATGTGAGGGTGTCAAACACAAATTCTGCTCTTGTTCTCTCTAGCTTTCAAACAAATTTGCCTGAGGATGACCACACTATCTAAATTACATTGATTAAAAAAAAAATCCATAAGAGAGTGGTTGTCAAACGTCACTGATACTATGTCCTCTGAGTTTTTGTTTTTTCACCGTGTGCCCAGTCCTCATTCACCTCCCTTGAGTCCAGGCTGGTACATTTTCTTCCTAGTGAGCTAACTGCATTTTTTGGTCCTATCACACATATAAGGTTATCATGAAACTTAATTAGACTGCTAAAATTAATCTGGAAAACCTCAGACGAAAGGTGCTGTAGGAAGATAAAGTATTATGACATAGATATGTAACATTTACCTATATGTCGACACTTACATTCTTGTATTGCTAGTTTTGTTTACTATGACAGACTTTCCACTCTGATCAACATTGTGGTCTAATCCAAAGTAAGCAGCTACTCTGTGTAACAGCATCCTATGGTAAGATGTCATTGGGGGGAATTTTTTACGTAGAGACCTAGAAGTAGAAGAAAAACCAATTTAGTAAGCCAAGGAGAACTATGATGACAATTTGTTTTCTTGTTAAATGTCAGGACTTACTCATTATTACCAATGAAATCTAAAATTTCTTGTTCCAATTTCAGCAGCATCATTCTGTCCCTGAAACAAAGTACGAAGACTCTTACAACAGTGAAGTAGTCACAAATGTCAACATGCTATGACTTTAAATGCTAATTTTTTCCCCTAAAAACTATACATTCAGGACTACCACAAGCTTGATACTAGAATATTTACATGTTTTTCTATAAATGTACTGTTTTAAAAGAGTAAGAGATAATTTTCAGTTTAAGCATTTATTATGGACATTTTCACGCATACACTAATGTACAGAATAGTGTAATGAACCTTGATGTACTCATCACCCAACTTTAGCAATTAGCAACATGTGGCCATTCTTAAATACATTTTGATCTGCTAAGTTGAATCACTATATTAGAGTTTGCTCTGTAAATATACGGATAATAAAAGTGTATCAGATTTTATTTCCTCATTTAGTAAAGCTGAGAGGTAGCAAGAAAACAGACATCTTTAGTTAAACTCATGACTTTGTTATCATGCTGAACTCCATAGAAAGAGTACTCTAAAGAACATGCAATGCCAGTTAACAATAGAAATATTCCTATGGGAATCCAATGCTAGTACGTTGATGGGACGATAGGAGAAGTAACATTACTACCTCTAAATTCAGAAAAGGAGGTCTTCTCAACTCATTCTGTTAATTGTTATTATATTTTTAAGTCTTTGGGGAAAATTTCTCATAAAAATCAAAGTGACCTAAAGACCTCCAACATAGGAAATAAATAAGGACTCTAGGGAATACTTGCATGGGATCCTTTAGATCACTAGGGTCCTATTTAGTGTACTTAGGCTGTAACAAATTAACAGTCCCACTCCCCAAAGGACTCCCTTGCTCACACACCAAGAACATGGCTCCAGAGTTTTCCCATACTTACTGGAAACTCCATATGCATGTAATAAAAAAATACAACTAAGAACCTTAAAGCTAGAAGTAGCTTTATAGATCATTCAGTTCTGTCTTCCAAATTTTATAGATCAAGAAAACAAGGCCAAAGGTTAATGATTCTTAAAATAAATACCATACAGATTTTCTAATTTTAATTTAAGAGCTGGTAGCCCCTGCAAGTCTACACATCAGCTCTGAATTTGATCCTCCCTCTATATTGCAAAAGAAGTTTCATAAAACTAAGTCATACCCTTCCCCCATTCATTCAACAAATATTTAATCATACATTTTTATATTAGTTAAAAAAAATCAAGAGAAAAACATGCCTACCTGGTGATTTCAAACCCAAAGCTGAAAACAGGATTACATTTTAACACAAATTCTAGCAACATTCAATTATGCCCTCAAATCTGATTCTCCTTTAGCATTCCTTATCTCAACAAGTGGCACTACCTTCCACCTAGTATATCATATCAGAACCATGAAAATTTTAGGCTTGTTACCATCCTTTTTCTAATCTTCCTATCCAGTTAATTACTACTACAAATTTTATCTATCTTCTATTTATTTTTCCACTGCCACAACTCTGTACCCAAGCAATCAGGACCTCTGGCTTGACTATGGAACAGCAGTATATTGCCTCCTTTTATCTTTCCCATTCCCTTCTAACTTTATGTGGAGCATGCATGATGACTTTTTAAGAGCGCATGTGTGACCACACATCATTCCCTTGGTTAAATTTTCACGGGTTTCCCTTAAAACTAAACATTTGTAACATGGCCTACAAGACAGGCGTGAGCAGGTCTTCATCCAGCTCCAGCCTCTTCTCCTGACCCTATCTCACAAAATTCCTATCAGCCTGTCTTAGCTCTGTACTTGCCAAGCTCCTTTCTAAGTTTCCTTAAACATGCTATTTCCTTTGCCTGAACACCCTCTTATATTCTTTCTTAGAACCCATTTCTTTCACACTTTTAACAGTATTTAACACAATTATCATTACATAGTTATTCAGATTATTTGTATACAACGAAGGGCTCAACAAATATATTGTGCATGGAATAAATTAATAAAATTATTTTATCTAGAAGTTCTTCTAATATTCTTTTTTTCCTTAAATTTTTAGAGCCCCTTATGAAGTAACCTTACGAAGGAGAACCTTTCAAAAAAGATTTATGTACTTAACTGTAAAACCTTCTTTTGTCTAAGTTTTTGGGGTCAATTTATCTTGAGATAATATTTTTAGTAACTTTTATGATATATTTTCTCATAAATATTTACTGCCTTATTTAAAAAAGAGAGACTCTGAGGCAAGCAACTTATTTGGAGTTCACAAAACAATGCATTTAAATTGGTTTTCTGTGTTTGAACTAAATAGCAGGTATAAGATATTTCAAGGGTGGGCAGTGGTTCATGCCTGTAATCCTAGCCCTCTGGGAGGCCAAGGCATGAGAATCGCTTGAGGTCAGGAGTTCCAGACTAGCCTGGGGAAGAATGAGACATGTGTCTACCAAAAATAAAAAAAATAGCTGGGGGTGGTGGTGCATGCCTGTAGTCCCAGCCACGTGGGAGGCTGAGCCTGGAGGATTGCTTGAGCCCAGGAGTTGGAGGTAGCAGTGAACAATGATGACATCATGGCACTCTAGCTCAGGCAGCAGAGTAAGACTGGCACACACACAAAAAGAATATTTCAAATGTTCTTCAGTGAGTGCGCTGCCATTGAAAAGAAATTTCTATTGTCTTCACGAAAGAAAATAAAATCTAACAATTTTACTAGCCATTAGTACAAATTCAGGCTTTTCCCCACTTAACATGTAAATCTATAGATTACAGAGGATTTTTTTTTTATCATTATCTGGACCACTTACTATTAATATTTAACCTAAATTCTTCTGCTTTTAGTAGAACTTTTAGATAAATGAGAGTAATAACTTTCCTAGGGTCTTAAGATTTACACCTCCTGCCTTTTATGCCCTGTAGCTTAGTCTAAGCTTTCAGATTTTCAAATCTGTAACTGAGGACATATTTTGGTAATGGTCATAAGTTAAAAATTAATAATCCTTTATAGAGGCACTACATATGGGATTCAAACTCTAATAGGTCCACAAATTACTTTTCTTAAGGTAATGTTAATGGTTACCATATAAACCAAAACATCTAGAAGTGGGCACACTTACTGAAATTGTTATCGTATAACCTTTAAAATGAACCAATACATGCTATTATTAGAGAGCTAATAAAAACAAGGATTCTCAAGCATGTTGACCAATAAAGTACTACTTAAAGTTAAAAAGGAGGGGAAGGCCAGGTGCAGTGGCTCATGTCTGTAATCCTAGCACTCTGGGTTTAGGTGGGAGGACAGCTTAAGGTCAGGAGTTTGAGATCAACCTGAGTAAGAGCAAGACTCTGTCTCTACTAAAATAGAAAAAATTAGCCAGGTGTGGTGATGTATGCCTGTAGTCCCAGCTACCCGGGAGGCTGAGGCAGGAGGATTGCTTGAGCTCAGGAATTTGAGGTGGCTGTGAGCTAGGCTGATGCTACAACACTCTAGCTCAGGCAACAGAGTGAGACTGTGTCAAAAACAAATAAATAAATAAAATAAAATAAAAAGTAAAAGAAAGGGGCAACAATTTTTTAGTTACTAGTGTTCTAGTGATTATATCAGAAGTAACTTTAGAGAAAGAGTGTGTAGGTGGTATACCAGTGGGAAATAAAAAAATCAGAAGACAATAATGCTTCTATCTGATCACTTTCTACCTAACATTTCATATGCCCTTGGTCAAGCCTCTGCAACAGATAATAAATAAAACGACTTAAACATTACTTCCAAGAAAAGTGATTTTTAGAAAATATTTCAAACAGGACAATTACACGATGTTTCCAAGAGCAAAACAAATTACTTTAAAAATAATCCATTCTCAACATTAATCTATGGGGTTGCTCCCCTCCATTAGTTACCTAATATACTTATGTGTATTATCCATATTTCTTTTCTGCCATGTATACTACTAATTGTGTGCCATGTATATCTGGCAATTACCTATGTGCTTCACTTAGAGAATACTGAGCCATTTATTAAGCAATCCTTATTTCTCATAAAATTTAACATTAACTTGAACTTCCCAGACTCACAGTGACATTAGTAATAATACATTAGCCATTACATGAATTATTCACCTGCATATTTTCTCAAATAAAGATGATTATACACAGAGAAGTAATAAACTGCTGATACATGCTACAATATGGATGAATCTTGAAAACATTAAGTGAATAAAAGCCAGTCACCAAAGACTATATATTATATAATTTTAATCATATGAGATGTCCAGAACACAGAAATCTACAGAAACAGAACACAGATTAGGTCTAGGGATAATCTATTATTATTACTACTACTACTATTATTATTATTAGCATAGGGATAGCTAAAAGGTATGGTGTTTCTTTTTGTAGAGATGAAAAAACTCTAAAACTGACTGTAGTGATAGTTGTACATGTGTGAATATACTAAAAACCTACATTAAATGTCCATGCAGATAACTTAAAAACTTTTGCATTTGTAAAAGAAAACATAACTGTACTATTATGCATTATTTTCTACTGAAAAAATAATTTAGAATGCATATACATGGATTTCTATTTGATAAAATGACTTCTTTTCCTTTGGTTAGATACCCAGTAGTGGGATTGCTGGGTTGAATGTTAAGTCTATATTTATTTCTCTGAGGAATCTCCATACTGTTTCCGTAAACAAATTACTACAGGCTGTAGTAATTTGCAGCCCCACCAACAGTTTATAAGTATTCCTCTCTCTCTGCACCCATGTCAGTATCTATTGTTTTTTGACTTGTTAATTAATGCTCATTCTGACAGGGGTAAGGAGGTATCTCATTGCATTTTAATTTGCATTTCCTGGATGATTAGTGAACTCAAATGTTTATTATAGCATTATTCACAACTGCAAAGATGTAAAATCAACCTAGGTGCCCATCAATTCATGAGTGGATTAAGAAAATGTGGTATATATATACCCATGTATATATACATCCATACATATGCACACACACCCCATAGAGTACTACTCAGCCATAAAAAGGAATGAAATAATGTCTTTTGCAGCAACTTGGATGGAAGCGGAGGCCATTATCTTAAGTGAAGTATCTTAGGAATGGAAAAACAAATATCATATGTAAATAACTGGGAGCTAACTAATGAGCACATACGGGCACAAAGAGATATAAAAGTCACTGGAAATCAAGGAGCGGAGAGGGGTAGGGGTAAAAACTTACCTATCAGGTACAATGAACACTATTCAAGTGATAGGCACACTAAAAACCCCAACTTAAGCATTATATTAATAAAAGGTATCCATGTAAAACATTTGTACTCCCTTAATATTTTGAAATTAGAAAAAGAAAAAGATAAAGCCTTGCTATGATTACAGTCTTTAAAAGTAAAATCTGATTAATCATTTCTCAAGCTGGAAATGAGAAAGAATAATCACCTTTTAAAATATACATACTGTATTGGAAATCATGCATCAAAGTGACTGTCATGTCTTCAAAAATAAGCAAATACAGGAAAACCAGATCCTTTCAAAAATAAAAAAAAAAGGGATTCCTAATCTTTGTCCCTTGCTGATGTCTTTCCTACATGCTCACAGAGAAGAAAAACTCTGCCTATCTAGGTTTCTATTATGTTTTACTCACACTAGCTATGTATTTCCTGCCTTTCCACTTATTCCTCAATCCGCTGAGTTCTGATATCCACCTTTCAACTCCAAATGAAATGAGTTGTTAAAATAGCCAACGACTTTCTAATTTCCTAATCTAATTGTTTTTGGTACTTCTATTTGCATCTCCCTTTGTTATTTTATTTTCCATGAAGCACTTACTCTTTGGTTGACTTCTAAGACAAGTGTTTTCATGATTCTTCTGCTATCTTTAGGACTCGAGTCTTTCCCTTCTCATCTACCTTACAAATTTGTCTCTCCACAGAGTTTTGTCCTTGTCATTTATTTCATTTCTGGGCAATCCCTTCCATAGCAAGCTTCACCTCTACTGATGAATGTGTAACTCCAGCCTGGTTCATTCACTTGAAAACTAGAGCCTTTTAACTGATCATAGACCTCATCTCCCGTCTCCCTGTTGGGTATACTCCATTCCATTCATGATTGCCCTTGATTTACTTGCTCAGTTACAGGGACTAGCTGTCTGTCCAGCTAGAAATGTAGTGGCCATTCTATTCTACCCTACTGTACCCATTACCTTTCCATATATAAATGATCATCAAGTCCTATTGTGGTACTTCCTCAATATCCTTCAAATGTGTCCTTTCCCCTCCATTGTTTTCTATGGTCTCCTAACCACTCTCTTAGCTTACAGTCTTCTCTACCAAAATAATCTTTCTAAAATGCCAAAGTAATCTTTCTACAACACAAATTTGACTATGGTAAATTACTCCTCAACTTAGTATGCCATTCTGAGTATTTCTCAACTGGTACACCATTGGCATTTCAAGTAAGACAAGTTTTCATTGTTCATTGCTGCCTTACTTTTTTTTTTGTTTTAAGCATCCTTAGCTTCATAGTAGCACTCTACACTCATTGGGACAATCGAAAGGTCCCAGCACATTTCCTCACTGCCTCAGGGTGTCCTCAGGACACCCTGGACATGATCTATGCTTCATACCTCACCAGTACCTTCCCTATCACTTTCCAGAATCACTTGCCACATGCCTCCTTGCAAGAGCCAGAGGATACAATCTTGTCTTCCCTTGGATACAGCATTTCCCCTCTCACACTACTCTGTCTTGGTAATGCTCTTGTCTCTATGTGGAATGCCCTTCTCATGTCTCTGTATGGACAGCTCCCATTTAAAGTACTCTGAATTCAAGCCTCAGCTCAGGCACTACCTTTTCAGTGAAGCCTTCCCAAATCCTTTCAAACAAAGGTTGGGGTCCCCTTTTTAGCTTCTATAGCACCTTGGATAAACCTCTTTTACAACATTTGTTCTAATTTTAACTACTCATCATGTCTTTTTCTAGCACAGAGATGGTGCATATTTCATTCAGTGTCAGAGATAATATCTTATTCATCTTTATATCTACAATGTTTGGCACATGGTTAGACACTCAATAAATGCCTGTTCAACGAACTAATGAATTCATCTATCTGCTGGGACTACTGAGGAATAAACTTGAAGTGGAAAAAAAAAAAGTCATACACAGTTGCCTATCTTCCCTCTCACTCCATAACTGTGATCCTTGAATTCCTATTATAAGGAGACCATTTTTCATTTGGCGGTTCTCCCTTTGGGGTTTATATTATGTACAAAACAGAAAATCAAGATGGCACTGAATACAATAAATCCTGAATGAAAATGAAGGTTATCCTGAAGCAAGACTGGACATGAAATAAGCCTCAGTGAGACTGAAGAGACTTGTTCATGTTATCTTCTATATGCACATATCCAGTGACATTATTTTCTTTTTATTTCAATGTATGTCAAATAACTATCACTCTGGAAAGCTAGTATCTAGAAAAGGGGCTCTTAACTTAACCTGGTGTGTTTTATCCTATGAAAGTATTGCTCAGATATTTTGTGGATAGCCTTTTTGTAGGGAGAATGCCTCGAAGTGGTTGATCACCTGCCAAAGAGTCATCAAACTAAACTACTCATTTAGTACGTTAGCAAAACAAAGGATTCCACAATTAGTTAAAGTACTGACTCAAATAAGCACCTTAATAATTTTTGCATTTAACGTTTATATCATAAACTCAGCAAAAAGGAACAAAAATTCTGCATTTAACTAAGTTCGAAACCTCACTCTGAATATACTAACTTCTTATTTGGTTGAGTGCATTATGGTGAGATATTTATTTTTCTTTCTTTTCATGACTAATGGTATCTCCCTCTCTCTCAATTAAAAGCCTAAATATCATGGTGATTCTCTACTTCCCAAAATTCCTACAGAGTATGAATTATTTTTACATCATAGTGACATGCATAATGCAAAAAGATATTTATACGTGTGCATATAGTAGACCAATATCTTAGTCCTAAGAAACTAAAATGTTTCTGGTGTACTTCAAATCTCTGCAAACTTATTGTAATACTCTAACTCAATAATGAAAACATATATAGCAAAATTATGGTACTCTAGAAGCAATGTAAACCTTATAAATTTAATTTTTACCTGGGATTGTTTTTTAATGTATTTACTAAAAATTCATGTAGATCTATGCCAGTTGAATCAGTGTATTCTTGACTGGAATCTAAAAAACAACAACACAAAAACCCAGCATAAAGTTGTTTGAAAACAAATCCCTTTCCCTTTTACACATGATGTATATCTTCAATAAAACGAGATGTCCCACATTGAAAAAAACTGACAAAGTAGGAAAAGGCAATTTATGATGAATCCAGATGACCACAATTTTTCTACTCTCCTACCGTGTGTGTGAGTTTATATAACTGCATGTCCATGTACATTCTTTAAAAAAAAAATTAATCTCTCACATGTGTTAATTTACTCTAAATTCTTTTAAGATCTTTTTATATACTTACCACATCCTCGTGGTCAAAAATGCCTCCTTAAGTGAAACATTCAAATGATTTAGATAATTAACTACATTTGTAGCAATTTAGGACAGCTTAGTTCATTTATAAACATAAGTGGAGGCAATTTGGAGGGAGACAGGAATTTTAGCTCTGAAAGAATAATTTACTTAGATTTTTATGAGGTCTATTAGTAAAGACTTGCTTTCAAAATATTTTTCAAATATTCATGTTTATTTGTTCCCCTTAAATGTAATATCCTTAGCTGTTTATAACGCTGATCAACATAACTGGGTTTATAAACTTAAAAAGCATTTGTATTGACCTGCAATGCTAGATGATGGTGAAAACCCTTCAGACTTACTATGAAAAATAAACATTCTAGGTTTCCAAGAATATTCTTATTGGATACTAAATATTATGGTATCAGCTCTTTGTATAACGAAGAATTAAAGGGTAATATTTTTCCTCATTTATATAGTGGTGAGTAAAAAAAGAAAAAAAATTTTTAAAAA